>NW_028317847.1:2892500-3247500 GCF_062004578.1 Staurois parvus | reverse complement strand
GGAGAAAGTTCTAGAAGCAGTGGGCAGAGGTAAGGATTGGTTGATCTGCATTTTCCAGGGATCCTGGCCAATCTCCAAAAGGAGGCTTGGCATGGAGCCAGAACAGCCCTTAAACGTGACAGAGCCTGCTCAGCAACAGGAGAGTTCAGATGGAAGGTAGAGAAGCAAAGCTGGAGAGCAGGAGCCTAGGAAGGAGCCCAGATGGGAAGGGGCTCACCTACAGGGAAGACAGGGAAGCTTGGAAAAAGGAAAGCTCAAGACTTCCCTGACCCCCAGGACGAGGGTCACCTGTACAGCAGGGAAGGAGTGGCCCAGCTAGAAGGCCTGGTAGCAGCCACATACCCATCAGCAGCATGAGTGAGTAGACCTGCATCCCCTGGACCTGTAAGGAGACGGAGAACTCTAGTGGGAAACTGGATTAGCTACTACCCGGGACTTTTCACACTGCAGTTGAAGGCACTGGATCCCCTGCCCAGGGATTCACCCAGTACAGCTGGATGAGGAGAATCTGGGGTTTGGAGTGGTTCTACAGGAGATGCTGGCTAGCTCTCCAGAAAATAACTTATTGCTGTAAAGAAAAAAAAAGGAAAATATGTCCTCTGTTGCCGTTACCCTTGGGCATCCCGTACACCCCTTACACTATCCAAGTTCTAATTCCCCTAATAACAATTAAAAAAAACAAGCTCAAGTACTGGTTACTGTCTACTGGATGCAAGTCTGTATTGAAGATGTGTGTTGCCTGACTGTGCAGGTCTATAGGACGACCCAAAACCCAGCGACTTCTAAGAGGGTAGTGCTACACTTAGAATGGGCAACTTTGGATGCTGGGAGCTGTGTGCCTCCATTTTTTAATGATAAAAATCTGGCGCTGATGTGAGGTATAGTTCGTAAAAGAACATTTCACTGTGTATTAGACCTTGGGCATCAGGCTTCTTGCTTAGGCAAAATAAACACTGCTTTCTTCATTTTATTGAATTTGCAGTCAACTGTCTTAACAAATATAATTTGTTATGTCAAAGGAAATAACATGCAATACATCACTTACAAAAAGACAGACTGAAGGGCTCGATGGATTTCCCACTGCCGCAAGGCATCTCAATTTTCAGACCCGCTTTGGTATCCAAATAATACTTTGCTCCAGAGCTGTCATGTCCGATCCCTTACACCTTGTAAACGTAAGTGATGTGAGTTGGTGTTTTAAATGTCTGGCAGTCTCTGTCCATTTCTCCATTGTATTACAATAGACTGCGCTTGGCATCATTTCTAGACAAGGCTGCAAATAGTATCCACACTAGACTGCGCTGTCAGAAAATGAGAACCTCGAGCCTTGGGTATTAGGTGTCAGTAAGGAAAGTGTCCTTTAATTTGTCCATAGCAGCCAGTGGGATCCCTTCCTCCCCTTACAACCTGATTTGGATTCTGATTGGTAGCTGTATGCAACAGAGTTACTTTTGGCTTTATCAGTGAAGCAAAGAACACGGACAAAGTGAAAATATTCAATAAAAAATAACCAATTAAAAATAATCTTCCAAATTATCTAATAGAAGAATACAATTTTATGAAATACTACTGACTACTGCAGTGTGCACATACAGTAGCTATTGTACTTTGTGCTGGCTGAATTTACACCCATCGCCAGCATTCTCGGTGAGAAAAATTTATTTCAAATTCTGGAGATCAGGACATGCTTTGACATGCACGAAGCTGGTCCCAGTTTTGTACTACAGACTCCAAGAAATGGGCAATATTCTACTAAGAGATCCAAAAGGAACTGTGCTGTATGTATATTGTACGAGGGTTCATAGATTTTATACTATGACCATTAAGGACCAATATAATATTACCTACACTATGAACAAAAAAATAAAATTAAAAATTCATTTGTACAGAAATAGTAAGCGAGCGCTATCTGAGACTAAGAAAAATAGCCGCTAGAACACCAAAAAGGCAACCAAGGACAAACCTTCCAATAAATCTATATAAAGAAAAGGTGCAGCGCTAGATGTAAATATAACTAGACATATTATAACAACATGCTGAGTGAATTCAAATGAGTGAATGTCCCAAAATGATTCAAACGCCCACGTGGGGAACCAATAGATCCAATTGAAGTGCGTGAAAACGGAAATCCGGTTTCTGCAAGTGGGGACTTGGGCTGGAGCTGTTGGAAAAATAACTTTTATGTGCTTAAAGGCCAGATCTTTCTTCAAGACTTCCCGTATCCATGACCTGAGTCCTTGACCAGAATCACTTGATCCGTGCAGGAAGATCACACACGGCTTCTGTCATCCAACAGCTCCAGCCCAAGTCCCCACTTGCAGAAACCGGTTTAGAGAGACCACAGACGGTGACACAGTGTTAAGGCCTTTTTGGCGTACCTACCATGGATGAGATTGGATGGTGCATTACTCTGACCCTGTTCTGGCAGTAGATGACCATTACCTGAGAGAGGATATCTTATATGCGCATTTTTGACGCACTTCTGGTGAGTGCGCACTCTTTATACCCATTATCCACTGTGTGATACACCGGATTTCCGTTTTCACGCACTTCAATTGGATCTATTGGTTCCCCACGTGGGCGTTTGAATCATTTGGGGACATTCACTCATTTTAATTCACTCAGTGAAATTCACTACTTTGCACTCGATTTTATTGCTATTTTACGTCCATTTTATGTCCATTCAGCATGTTGTTATAATATGTCTAGTTATATTTACATCTAGCGCTGCACCTTTTCTTTATATAAAAATTAATTTGTGTATATACTGTATGTCCCAACCCCAGCAGCTGCTTCAAATGTACCACTCAAGAGTGCATAAAAAAAACAGAAAAAAATAGAGAATAATAAGAAGCACTACTCAAAAGGGAAGAATAAAGTGCTTGGTGTTAAACACCAGCTTTTTCCCTAACTGTCCGTCCACCCGTATCTGAATGTGCAGAAGAATTCAATCAATGAGAAATACAAATCTCAATAAAGTGTTACTCTCTTAATAGCAAGAGCTCAATAAGTGTCCTTGCCATTATCAAAAATAAGTGCTACAATGTAAATAGTCCATGCTCCTCAGACATAAAAAAGTGTGCCACTTCAGTTCAGTCTCCATGGGGTTTATTTACTAAAGCTGGAGAGTCCAAAATCAGACTCCCTTCTGCATAGAAACCAATCAGCTTCCATGTTTCATTGCCAAAGCTTCATTGAACAAGCTGAGGTTAGAAGCTGATTGGTTTCTATGCAGAAGGGAGTCTGATTTTGGACTCTCCAGCTTTAGTAAATAAACCCCAAGTGCCCCACAATGATATACACTCACCAGAGCGATTGACCCCTTGGTTATAAGTGGGTCAATTGCGAGAATCCACCACTCATCCTGTCCAGCTTAAACAAGGGGATGAAAGAGCCACAAAAATATAGTGCAACAAATTTTATCAAATGTAGAAAAAAGAAGTTAAAATATATGCAATTCCACTCATATTTCTTGGTGCCCACTCCAGCATCCAGTATGTCCATCGCAGCTAAACTGAATAGCTACTGCCGTTCCAAGAAACCGGAATCGGCATGCGTTTCACAAAAAGGAAGCCCCCCCGCTACATGTTTTGTCCCCAGATGGCCGTCATTAGTCCACCATCTTAGCTCCTGAATTTATACCTTTCCATTTTAACCCTTTAACTCACCATTTTTTTTTAAGGTGTCAGGTTTTTTTAAATGAGCATAGCGAGCAGGATTACAGATGACAAGCCGTTCTTCTGCCTGCCATACTATGCAGAAATGATTTGTGTTTTTGTTCTTGAATTTAATGTTCTGATTGTACTTGGTTTTCCAGGTTTACAACCACTTTAAATAAAGGTTTCTGAGCCTGAGGTTTAGCTTTAAGACATAAGCAGAATTGTTCCGAATGATAGGTCACTGCTTTATAGCTAGTCTCATTATTTTGTTCTTATTAAATTACAAACTCTAAGGACTTGTGGAAGCAGATGTACAGGACATTTCTTCAAGTCTGTGGGCTACGTACAAAATTGAACTAAAGCTAAAAAAAAAACCTTTAGATGAACATAGTCTGCTATTTGTTTTACCAGTAAAATATGAGAAACGCATGCATCACTCTCGAAATTGTGGCTAGAATATCAAGAACAACTGGACCTGTAAGAATTAACTTCTGCAGCATCAGAGAGAAGCATTTTGAAACTATACCTTTTCTAGGGTTGATTGTTCAATATTAAAAGGGCTATGAACTAAATGTTACTCCCATTTACTAAGGCTGGATTTCCATCACTAGAACCCTTAGGTGCACAAACTTTGGGGCCTTCTTTGCCTCTAGGTACAAGCTTAGTTTGCTTATTGTAGCACTACCCACTTAGGACTCACTAAAAGATTTGGGTCCCCCTGTAGTCCTGCACAGCCAGGCATCACACATCTTCACAGAGGCTTGCATCCAGAGTCAGAAATCAGTCCTTGAGCTTTGGTTTTGTTGTTTTATTTAGAGGATTTGAACTGGGATAGGGTTAGGGGTGTACAGGATGCCCCAAGGGTACTGGTGAACTGAGGACAACTTCCTGGAACTATATACAAGCCTTCATTGCAACACAATCTCTGTTGGAGCGCTAGTCAGCATTTCCCTAATGCACCATCCCAGACCCTAGATGAACTCCTCTTCTTCACCCAGCAATCTGGAGGTGTCCCTGAACAGGGGATCTGGTGTTTGTTACTTTAAAAGTGGACAGTCCCAAATAGGCAGTGAATCTGGTTTCCCACCAGAGTGTTCCTTCCCCTATCCACCCAGGGGGTGCAGGTGCTCTGAGCTTTCCTTCTTTCCAGCTCCAGGCCTGCAGGTAGGCCCTATCCCACTGGGCCTCCTCGAAGCATCCTGCCTTCAGCCTCACATCTTCCTCACTATCTTCCACCCAAACTCTCCTGCAACTGAGCAGGCTCCAACACTTTTAAGGGTGCCCCAGCCTCTTGCCAAGCCCTCTGTTGGGAATTGGCTAGGAACTTCACTCTCTCCCTTTACATTTTTTTTCTTCCCCTCTTACCTGTACCCATATGCCCATACCCATATGCCTAACAAATCCCGCACTGTCTAGTGAAACTGCTGGGAAATGCTGGGTCCCGCACCTCCTTCTGATACTGAGTTTATCAGGGGGATGGATGTCTCTTCTGGTTTCTTTTCTGTACTGCTGATTGTCCTAAAAAACATACCCTTATACCTAGCAGACCCAGCATTGTTTGGTAAAATTGCTTGGAATTTCTGGGTCCCGCACCTCCATCTTCTATCCTGAGTTTTTCAGGAGGCCTGGTGTCTCTTCTGGGTTCTTGCATCTGGCCTTGTGATGATGCAATACAGCACATGTACAGTGTGTATGAGATTGCCTAGTGTATGCATAGTGCACTGGACATTGACCCAAAGCCTCTTGGGATTGGTGACGTAAGTGTCCAAGGAGGCTTCAAGAAGGGTGGGAGAGGCCGTCATTTTCCTCTAGTTGAGAAACCAGGATGTGCTGGGCTGTGACCTGCAAAGAAGGTATTAATCACTTGACCTCTGGTTAAGGTTTTACCTCTTTCATGACCAGGGCGGTTTTTGCTTTTCAGCACTGTGCTACTTTTAACTGGCAATTGCTCTGTCATGCAGTACTGTACCCAAATGAGATTTATACAATTTTTTCCCATTTTTCTTGTAGACCCCAGATCCCTCCAATAAGAATACCTATCAAATTGCTTTCACAAAGGGGTGTTTACATTTCTTGTGACAGCAATAAAAGTGATTAAAAAAAATGTAAAGAAATTGAGAAAAAATTGAAAAAAATTTTATAATAATAAAAAAATTAAAGTGCCCCAGTCCACCCCTGCTCGTGTGCAAAGGTGAACACACATGTCGGTCTCGCATGTGAGGTATCACTGCGAACGTCAGATCATGGTCAGTAATTCTAACACCGGACCTCCTCCAATCTAAAGTCGGAACCTGCAGAGGTTTTTAAACCGTTGCCTATGAATAGAAAATTTTACGTTGTTTGTCGTCGTTTGTTGCTATTACACGGGTGTGCGCAATTTTAAAGCAAGACATGTTTGGTATCTGTTTACTCGGCATATCATCTTTAATAACTTAGAAAAAAAATGGCTTACGTTTTCTGTTTTTGTGCATCAAAATTAAAAAAAGTGTATTTTTTCCTAAAAAATTGCATATGAAAAAGTACTGCACAAATACCATATGACGTAAAAAATGGCAAAACCCAAAAATTTATTCTCTGGGGCTTCTGCTTTAAAAAATATGTTCTAAGTCATTTTCTAGCAAAAAACTGATTGTTGTGAACAAAAAGTGCCAGAAAAAGCCTGGCCCTAAGTGGATATTCAAGTGTGAGGTAAAATACGGCCTAGCAGCAAATATGAGTACAGAGAGAAGTCCTAATCGCTGGAGAGATCCACCACGCTTGGCCAGCTTTGACTGGCTTTATGAAGAGAATGGAGAATGAGACAGGCAGCACAGTGGCTAAATGGTTAGCACTTCCACCTGGTAGTACTAGGCTTGTTGGTTCAAATCCCAGCCACAGCACTACCTGCCTAGAGTTTGTATATTCTCCCTGTGCCTGCATTGGTTTCCTCCCACACTCTAAAGATATGCTGTTAGGTACATTGGATCCTGTCTAAATTGGCCCTAGTATATGAATGTAAGTTAGGGACTTTAGATTGTGCACCCCTTGAGGGTTAGGGGCTGATGTGAATGTACAATATATATAGTAAAGTGCTGCATAAATTGATGGTGCTATATAAGTACCTGAAATAAATTAAAACTTCTGAGATGTTTCTTACCCTTCTGTCTTATAACATAGACAGTCTACATTTTACACATTTCCCTTATTTTACCAATACAGAGAAGCTGTTTCAGAAGTTACTATTACCACTATCTGATCACGTGTGTGGGATTTTCACTTTTTTCACCAAATGCTTATAGACCTCATACCTTCACACTTAATATATGGGCAAAGGTTTGTGGTTTGTGGATAACCCCCAAATGTTTGAGTTTAGGTGTTTCCAGTAAAGAACATTTTAGACAATCGTGTACTTCCAACCTTGGGGCAATGGTTTAGGGTTGGCTCTTTTCTGTTCAAACATAACCTTACTCCTGTGCACAGAGCCAGCTCCATAAGGACATGGATTGATGACTTTAGTGTGGAGGAACTTGAGTGTCCTGCTTAGAGCCCTGAACTCCATCCAACTGAACACCTTTGGGATGAACTGGAACACCAATTTCAAGCCAGGTCTTCTCGTAAAACAAGTACCTGATCTCCAAAATGCTCTTTTGGCTGAATGGGCACAAATTCCCACAGACACACTCTAAAATCTTGTGGAAAGGCTTCCGAAAAGAGTAGAGGCTGTTATATCCACAAATGGGAGGCCAACTTCATATTAATGGCCACAGTTTTTGATTCTCAAGCACATGTAGATGTAATTATTCTATTATTATTATTATACAGGATTTATATAACGCCAACAGTTTATACAGCGCTTTACAACATAAGGGCAGACAGTACAATTACAATACAAATTAATACAGGAGGATTCAGAGGGCCCGGCTCGTTAGACTTTACAATCTAAGAGGGAGGATGTGATGGTCAGTTGTTTATAAATGTTTTCTTTTAGTCCACCAAAAAATCCCTCATATGTCAAACCACTTGAACCCAGTTATGTCAGCCCTGCGTCTAGGCTTTCCCTTTCTACTACTCCAGGCATAACTTTATTCTTCTTTAACAGCAGAATTGTTACTTGTAACTTTAAGACCAAAGAGGTTTTATTTTAGTCGGGGCACCCCTTAATCTTGGCCAAGAATGTTCCTTCAGAATGTTTTAGACCTTCTGCTAGTAGTCCCTCCCTTGTATGAGGCAACATTTAGTACAGTCATCACTGTGACATGAGGTCACCTAAGAGCAGGGCATGCTGGGAGTTGTAGTTTAGTAGTAAACAAAGGGTCCTTCCACAGACATTGATAATCTCTATAAGCACCAGAGGGAAGATCAAACACCAGCATGGAATAGGAGTACATAAATGCTGTTCATTTCTTTTAAAATCAAAGTACACATGTTTCTTATTTTTTATACATAGCCTGGGAACATTTGCAGAGTCTTCTGGTCACATTCAAGATAGCATCAGCCTGCAGCCAGAGCTCATTTCTGCAGGGGAATAGGATATTCCAGAATGTTGACTGCGTGTATGAAGGCAGACAAGATACATTTTGTTTGGTTATGGCAGAACGCCTGACAAGTAGGTAAATACATCATGAAATACATATATATAAGCCTTCTTACTGCCAGCCTTGTTGTATCAGCATGTCTGACATAGAGCCCATCAGGCCGCAGACCTCCACTGCAATGCTGAAGCTTCCTTTTGTCCAGGACACTCCCTCACTCTCCCAGCCTGCTAGTTGGATAATGAAGGCGCAGCAGCACACCAACCCGTCTCCTACTGTCAGCGTGCTGTCTTAAACTTCCTGCACAGCTGCTCTCTTGTCTCACAATCTGAGTCCTGCTGTGCAGATGAAAAGAACCTGAAATAAAATTGCATTCTGGTATCCATTTCATTATTTTTGATGAATATAGAAACTGCAATAATTGATGTCTTTATTCTGTCTTAAACAAGTTAAAGAGGTTGTTGTATGATCTGAAGGCTGAAGTCTGGCCAAAAACTATTTTTCTACAATTGCACAGTAAAAATAAGTTATCTCTAATGAGGTGTGACCCATCTCTGCTGCAGCTGCAGCAGTCTTCTGTCTGCACCGATCATCTGGTGCTGAGACTGTAGCACAGATATCACAGGGGGCCACTCAGAAATTCTTCCATTCAGAAAAAGCTTTTGCATTTCTTTCACAGAATCCAAGGTGCTCTGTGAATGGAGGAGGTACAGACTGTTCAGGGTTATACGCCCATGTGCAGTTTACACATGCACCAGCACAAACCCTTGTATAGCAACCAGGGGCGGACTGAAAACTCATGGAGCCCCCAGGCAATAGGGGATCATGGGGCCCCTGTGTCCTTGCCCAAATTCAAAAAAGCCTATGAAAAAGGTACCAGGGGCATCTCATGGGGCTCCCTACTGACCCCGGGCCCTCAGGCAGTGCCTGAGTTTCCAAATGGTCAGTCCGCCCCTGATAGCAACATACAGCCATTCATTGTAATGAGAGGCTGTAAGCTGAACCTGTGGCTCTCATACACTGACAATTTACATTCCATGCATGCTTTATGGTCTTTTGCAGCCATGAAACGTTCAGTCCCTAATGTGGTGTCTGAAGTGCTTATTTTTTTCAGTCTTTCTCCTTTTTTTTTTTATTACCTGTTGGTTTTCCCAGTAACCCACTTCTTTCCCTAGAATAGCAATGCTCAGTTACTGCACTGTATCTATGGAGGAGCAGCGTTGTCACCCTAAGCTGCTATCCTGATTTAGACCAAAAACACCTCCCCCTCTCTTCCTCCATTCGACTGGGAAGAGGTGCTTTCTAGTTCACAGACAATTACTGGGAAAGGTGATAACATTGTTTGTTATATTGGTTTGGTGCACAGGAGGTTACAAGAACACTGGATTCTTGGCAGAATCAACAGGTATTTTTCTGTCCTAGCCTGAACAATAAAAAACAATAGCAGCTACAACAAAGGACTGGTAAGCTGCATTATATTTCATTTTTATTGTCTGGATTAGATATTATGGAGGAATATTATGGAATAAACATGTTATTCTTACCTTCTCTGTGGAAAGGTTTTGCACAAAGCAGCCCCAAACCTCCTCTTCTCGGGTCCTCTGCCGGTACTCCTTGCTCCTCCCCCCTGCCGAGTGCCCAACATTGCAAGGTTGCTATGGGGGCACTCTTGCATGCTCGCTCCTGAGTCCATAGACACACAGAATCAGGGTTGGACTGACAACTCATGGGGCCCCCGGGCAATAGGGGATCATGGGGCCCCTGTGTCCTTGCCCAAACTCAAAAAAGCCTATGAAAAAGGTACCAAGGGCAACTCATGGGGCCCCCGGGCAATAGGGGATCATGGGGCCCCTGTGTCCTTGCCCAAACTCAAAAAAGCCTATGAAAAAGGTACCAGGGGCATCTCATGGGGCCCCCTACTGACCTTGGGCCCTCGGGCAGTGCCCGACTTTCCAAATGATCAGTCCGCCCCTGCACAGAACATGACTTGACCCTGTCCCCAGCTTGATCATCACTGGCTGTGATTGACAGCAGTGGGAGCCAGTGGCTCCCACTGCAGTCTCTGAGCCAAATAGAAGGGAGAGAACAAAGACAGCATCTGCTCTCATGAACAGCGCTGGATCGAGATCAGGCTCAGGTAAGTATAAGGTGGGGATGGGGTGGGGGGGGGGGGATCTGCATGTAAAAGATTAACTTAATGCATAGAATGCATTAAAGTGTTACTAAGCCCAGGACCCTGCATTCGCTATTTCTGGTCTCCCACAGTACACAGAACATGGAAATGCAATTATTTTAGTAAATATAAACTGCTAAATACCTTTTCTCATCAGCAGTTAGTGCAGTCTTGTGACATCTATCAATATCCAGCAGTTGTCCCTGTGCTGATCACATGCACTTTCCCAAGAGAAAAAAAAATCCTTTTTAGCAATACACACCAAACAAAGCATGTGCAGCTTGCCCCCAAGGCTCTGTTCTATTAGCAGATGGATTGGGAACAGTAAAACAAGGGGAGGATCAGGAAGACAGGATCAAAGACAGGATCAAACAGGCTTTTTACACAATGTGGAGGATTAACTCCTTAGGTTCCACAGTGAGTATACCAAGCATGCTTTACTGCATATACAGACTGATTTGACTGCTGTGGGTTTAGTAACACTTTAAGCTAGAAAATCTTCATCCTTTACAACCACTTTAAGGCAGCCCATGCAAACATGAACAAGCTGCCAATGCACCCTAATGTGTCTAAAATCAATCTGTTTTTGTAATACAGCACACTACCATGCATTGGCATGAGTTGCAGCGCACTACAATACAGGGTGGTGTGCTTTATAACCTGTGTTACACCAATCTGCAAGGTGATGCACATTGTATGGCAATGCGGAAGTGGGAATTTGCCCTATTAATCGGTATTATATAAATAGCGCAAATCAGCAAAATAAGTGATTGATGTGGATGTAGAGATTTCTATAGTGCGACAACGTAATGGTCACAGTACACAACAACCAGGCAGTACAAGGCGGGAGCTGGGAAATGTGTTTATATCTGAGGCCCAGGCTAGGACTACAGAGTCATTTGCCCCCAGGCTGGGAGCTTTTTAGAACATGAACTCCACTTTTCATTAGCATGCGAGTGCCATGGACTGCATAGAGAGGCTGCATCCGGCTCAAACACCTTTTAAAGAGCGATCATTTGGGGTGGGGGTACCTGCGCTTTGTCCTTCACACCTCTTCAGTGTGGCTGTCTCTATCCCTCTTCAGGTATCAGTAGACGGTCTGCTGTGGTGTACAAAGTAAGAAAGTGAGTCCATCGAAAATATATATATTAGTTTTTGGTAGATGATAGAGAAAAAGAGGCCCTGTCACTATATCCTACTCAACTAAACACATGCAGGCAATCTGTAGGAGATTATTATTATTATTATTATTATACAGTATTTATATAGCGCCAAAAGGTTTGCTCAGCGCTGTACATTATAGTGGGGGACAGTACATGAGACAATACAGTAACAGAACAATACACGAGGGGTTCGAGGGCCCTGCTCTTTCGAGCTTACAATCTAGGAGATTTGCGCACAGTGCGCTAACTGAGTTGCCCAAAGACAGAAAATCGACCTCTTCCAGGAGTGTTGAAGTCTTAAAGGTTAAACTCACCTTTGTGGACAAAAATAATAAATGTACATTTTTTTGCAGGTAAAAAGTCTGCAGTTATTATTTTTGTCCAAAGGAGCCTGGAAAGCATTGCACCAGTTATTAGTAGATCACTGATGCCATGCAGGTCTCCTGCAGACCTGTCAGTATATCTGCTTGCCATACGGGATGTATGGGATGTACGGTCAAGCAGATATACTGACAGGAAGCTTCAATGAACCACCACAGCACTCCACAGCACCGTGCTAGTTCATTGAAAACTACAAGCCTACAGCCGCTAAGGCTGCTGGGACCTGCAGTTCTTTTATTCACGGAAGTCCGTGAATAAAGGACGCTGTCGTGTGGGCGGAGCCCCGCATGGCAGCACTGTTTTCAAATTTGACAAATAATACGGGAAAATTTCTCCCTGTACTATCTGTCAGAGGTAAGGGGGGGCGGCGGGCACGGCTGCGGCTATGGGAACATGTTATACTGTATGTTCCACCCTAAAAACAGGTGGAACATGTAACATGTTCCCAAAGGTGAACTTGTCCTTTAACCCCTTGGCACCGGCGCCTCCCAGCCCTTTAAGGGTTTCAGAAGCCAGGAGGCGGGGCAGGGTTTTAGGGTCATGTGACCGCCGTGATTTGCTGTCACGGTGGTCACATGATTGGGAAAGGTCCCAATTGAAAGAGGAGATCGGGACCTTTCCGTGAGTACCGGACATCTGTGCTGGGAGTGTGCAGGGTGCGCGCTCTCAGCACATATGTTTTTCTTAATTGCACGCAAATGTGCGGTCGCTCGGCGTCAAGGCCCAGATGCTGAGAGGCCGCACATTTGAGAGGTTAAGCTGGCCATACACTAGCAGAATTTTCTTCAACATTTTTCATTTTAAATACATTCCTTCAATTTTCTGGTTGTTAATGGGGTCAGATCAACGTTCATTTACAGCCACAGTGACAAGAAAATTCAAAGGAGCAGGATGGAAAGATTTTCTTGAATGCACAAATTTCCAACAATGAATGTGGTTTTCCTTCAGGAAAATGCATTCACTCCAAATACTTTTGAACACTATTTGTCATCTTACACACTGAAAATTTTCCTACAAATGCTTATTCAAAAATCTACTAATGTATGGCTAGCTTTAAGCCCTGTTCACATTTTGCATAGGCGTTCATGATTTTTTTTGTGTGATTTACATGCATTTCCGCATGTCACACAAAGGGCAGCCCAATTACTTGAATGAGCTGCCTTATGCACATTTGTCACGCCAGAGAAGCTCAAAGACCACATTTTGGCCCTGAGCCAAGCATGTTTTTTCATGTGCATTTTGATGTGTGACAATCGCAGCAAATCATTCCGCATTTCAAGTGCTATTAAGAATGAAAGGCACCTAAAAGCGCTTCATGATTTTATCGTGATTTAAATACAGGAAAGGAAAGTCATTTATTTGTCCTTCTGCTGGTGTTTGGTGCAAATGTTTTATGCAGACTTATAATGGCATGTACAGTTTTCGGGAAAACGTCGTCTGATATGCAATAACGCAGTCGTCATGGTCAACTGACCGAAAGAGGCAAAAGGACATTGTGCAGGATTGAGACCCGGAATAAGAAAATAACTGCTGCAAAAATTACTGCAGAGCTCAATCTCAGTCTTCAAGGGACTATGTACGCCATACTAACCTTTAATACTGCAACTCGTGACATGGCAAATAAATTGGCAACTTTAGTCACAGAGGCCCCAACTAAGCACCACCAACAATTTGCCCTCTTTGAAGCTCAGAAAGCTGTCACATGACTCCGTTTTAAAAGCAGCACACGCAGTGAGTGGCGGAAGTAAGGCTTCCCACCTGTTAGCTAGGTGTCTCATCACACAGCAGAAGCAAAAGAATGTTACATCACTTCCGCTTTCAATGCGAAACATTGTCACTTTCATACCTGCAAATCATGTTGTATTTCCATTTTTTTTGTCTAACCCCTCCATTTGTAGAATTTGGGTTATTTCTGTACAGCTGCTGCCATAATTCTTTGTTGGTCTCCTTATTTGTGCTGTAGGATTTTCTTGCTTTTGCTAAGCTTTAGGACTGTCTTAACGTGCCAAAGCTTCGCCTGAAGAATACTCTGAAACTGGCCATGATGGAAAGTTTTAGTAGGCTGGTGCAGGTAAATGCAGGAACCTCTGGCAGTCTGCATTTCATATCTGCAGCAGTTTGCCACCCTTCCCATCCACAATCTGTATATTAATGTTTCTCTATACAGTGTTCCATGTGGGGATACTTTAATAAATGTCCTCCCTTTGAGAGTTACCAGCTGACACTGGTGATCCTCAACCCTGACTGTCACTGACAGCTTTGTCCTCATGGACAATTGAGAGCCAAAGTGGTTCTTGATCATGTGATCACTATGTTGGCACATCCTGGCCAAGCATGCTTGGGGGAAAGATGTTTGCCCAAGATGGATTTTCCCAACAGTCAATATAGTTTCTTCCAACATATCTGGCACCTATAGTGTGTTCCCTCTCTGATACCCATAGTGCTTCTCCCTTCTCTTCTCAATGCACATAGTACTTTTGTTTTTGATACCTGTAGTGCTCCCCCCTTGTCTGCTCTATACCATAGTGCTTCCCCCTGCCCTCCGCACTACCGGTATTGGTTCCCCCTTACCTCCTTGATACCTGTATTGCTTCCTTCTTCCCTCCTCTAAACCCATAGTGCTTCCTTCTTCCTTTCTCTATTCCCTCCTTGATACCCATAATGCTTTCTCTTTCCCTCTTCGATACCCATAGTGCTTCCCCTTTCTTTCTCTATACCGAAATTGCTTCTCCCTTCCCTCCTTGATAACCGTTGTGCTTCCCTCTTCCTTCCTCTATACCAATAGTGCTTCTCCCTTTTCACCCCAGTACCCAAAGTTTTTCACCCTTCTCTCCTCGATGCCTATATTGCTTTCCTATTTCCATCTTGATACCTGCAGTACCTCCAGTTTCCCTCCTCAATATCTGTAGTGCTTCTCCATTCCCTCCTTGATACCCATAGTGCATCTCCCTTTCATCCTTGATCCATATTACTTCATCTTTCCCTCCTCAAGATCCATAATGCTTCCTCCTTCCTTCCTTTATGCCGATAATGCTTCTCGCTTCCCTCTTTGATACCCATAGTGCTTCCCCCTTCCTTCGTCTATACCAATAGTGCTTCCCCCTTCCCTCCTTCATACCCATAGTGCTTCCCCCTTCCTTTATCTATACCAATAGAGCTTCCCCCTTCCCTCCTTCATACCCATAGTGCTTCCTCCTTCCTTCATCTATACCAGTTGTGCTTCCCCCTTCCCTTCTTGATACCCATAGTGCTCCCCCCTTCCTTCATCTATACCAATAGTGCTTCCCCCTTCCCTCCTTCATACCCATAGTGCTTCCCCCTTCCTACCTCTATACCAATACTGTTTTCCCCTTCCCTCCCTAATGCTTATACTGCTTCTCCCTTCCTTTGTCTGTACCGATAGAGCTTCTCCCTTCCCTCCTTGAAACCCATTGTGTTGTCCCCTTCCCTCCTCTATACCCGTAGTCCTTCCCCCTTCCCTCCTCTATACCCGTAGTCCTTCCCCCTTCCCTCCTCTATACCTGTAGTTCTTCCCCCTTCCCCCCTCTATACTGGTAGTTCTTCCCCCTTCCCTCCTCTATACCGGTAGTTCTTTCCCCTCCCCTTCTCTATTATTATTATTATACAGTGTTTATATAACGCCAAAAGGTTTGCTCAGCGCTGTACATTAAAGTGGGGGACAGAACATGAGACAATACTGTAACAATACAATACACAAGGGGTTCGAGGGCCCTGCTCTTTCAAGCTTACAATCTCTATACCTGTAGTTCTTCCCTCTTCCGTCCTCTGTACTCGTAGTTCTTCCCCCTTCCCTCCTCTACACGTGTAGTTCTTCTCCCTTCCTTCCTCTACACGTGTAGTTCTTCCCCCTGCCCTCCTCTACACCTGTAGTTCTTCCCCCTTCCCTCCTCTTTACCCATAGATCTTCCCCCTGCCCTCCTCTGTACTCATAGTTCTTCCCCCTTCCCTCCTCTATACCTGTAGTTCATCCCTCTTCCCTCCTCTATACCGGTAGTTCTTCCCCCTGCCCTCCTCTCTACCCATAGTTCTTCCCTCTTCCCTCCTCTGTACCCATAGTTCTTCCCCCTGCCCTCCACTGTACCCATAGTTCTTTCCCCTTCCCTCCTCTGTACCCGTAGTTCTTCCCCCTGCCCTCCTCTGTACTCATAGTTCTTCCCCCTTCCCTCCTCTATACCTGTAGTTCATCCCTCTTCCCTCCTCTATACCGGTAGTTCTTCCCCCTGCCCTCCTCTCTACCCATAGTTCTTCCCTCTTCCCTCCTCTACACCTGTAGTTCTTCCCGCTTCCCTCCTCTTTACCCATAGTTCTTCGCTCTGCCCTCCTCTTTACCCGTAGTTCTTCCCCCTGCCCTCCTCTTTACCCGTAGTTCTTCCCCCTGCCCTCCTCTGTACTCATAGTTCTTCCCCCTTCCCTCCTCTATACCCATAGTTCTTCCCTTTACCCTCCTCTGTACCCATAGTTCTTCCCTCTTCCCTCCTCTATACCGGTAGTTCTTCCCCCTGCCCTCCTCTCTACCCATAGTTCTTCCCTCTTCCCTCCTCTACACCTGTAGTTCTTCCCGCTTCCCTCCTCTTTACCCATAGTTCTTCGCTCTGCCCTCCTCTTTACCCATAGTTCTTCCCCCTGCCCTCCTCTACACCTGTAGTTCTTTCCCCTTCCCTTCTCTGTACCCATAGTTCTTCCCCCTTCCCTCCTCTATACCCATAGTTCTTCCCTTTACCCTCCTCTGTACCCATAGTTCTTCCCTCTTCCCTCCTCTATACCTGAAGTTAATCCCCCTTCCCTCCTCTATACCCATAGTTCTTCCTCATTCCCTCCTCCTTTCCTTGTAGTACTTCCCCCTGCCCTCCTCTTTACATGTAGTTCTTACCCCTGCCCTCCTCTGTACTCATAGTTCTTCCCCCTTGCCTCCTCTATACCCATAGTTCTAACCCCCTTCCCTCCTCTACACCCATAGATCTTCCCCCTGCCCTCCTCTGTACTCGTAGTTCTTCCCCCTTCCCTCCTCTACACCCATAGTTCTTTCCTCTTCCCTCTTCTACACCCATAGTTCTTCCCCCTTCCTTCCTCTTTACCCATAGTTCTTCCCCCTGCCCTCCTCTGTACTCATAGTTCTTCCCCCTTGCCTCCTCTATACCCATAGTTCTAACCCCCTTCCCTCCTCTACACCCATAGTTCTTCCCCTGCCCTCCTCTGTACTCGTAGTTCTTCCCCCTTGCCTCCTCTATACCCATAGTTCTTCCCCCTTCCCTCCTCTACACTAATAGTTCTTCCCCCTGCCCTCCTCTGTACTTGTAGTTCTTCCCCCTTCCCTCCTCTACACCCATAGTTCTTCCCTCTTCCCTCTTCTACACGCATAGTTCTTCCCCCTTCCCTCCTCTTTACCTGTAGTTCTTCCCCCTGCCCTCCTCTGTACTCATAGTTCTTCCCCCTTCCCTCCTCTACACCCATAGTTCTTCCCCCTGCCCTCCTCTGTACCCATAGTTCTTCCCCCTGCCCTCCTCTGTACCCATAGTTCTTCCCCCTGCCCTCCACTGTACCCATAGTTCTTCCCCCTGCCCTCCTCTGTACCCATAGTTCTTCCCCCTGCCCTCCTCTGTACCCATAGTTCTTCCCCCTGCCCTCCTCTGTACCCATAGTTCTTCCCCCTTCCCTCCTCTGTACCCATAGTTCTTCCCCCTGCCCTCCTCTGTACTCATAGTTCTTCCCCCTTGCCTCCTCTATACCCATAGTTCTAACCCCCTTCCCTCCTCTACACCCATAGTTCTTCCCCCTGCCCTCCTCTGTACTCATAGTTCTTCCCCCTTCCCTCCTCTACACCCATAGTTCTTCCCTCTTCCCTCTTTTACACCCATAGTTCTTCCCCCTTCCCTCCTCTTTACCTGTAGTTCTTCCCCCTGCCCTCCTCTGTACTCATAGTTCTTCCCCCTTGCCTCCTCTATACCCATAGTTCTAACCCCCTTCCCTCCTCTACACCCATAGTTCTTCCCCCTGCCCTCCTCTACACCCATAGTTCTTCCCCCTGCCCTCCTCTGTACTCATAGTTCTTCCCCCTGTCCTCCTCTATACCCATAGTTCTTCCCCCTGCCCTCCTCTGTACCCATAGTTCTTCCCCCTTGCCTCCCCTACACCCATAGTTCTTCCCCCTGCCCTCCTCTGTACTCGTAGTTCTTCCCCCTACCCTCCTCTATACCCATAGTTCTTCCCCCTTCCCTCCTCTACACCCATAGTTCTTCCCCGTGCCCTCCTCTGTACTCATAGTTCTTCCCCCTGCCCTCCTCTGTACTCATAGTTCTTCCCCCTGCCCTCCTCTATACCCATAGTTCTTCCCCCTTCCCTCCTCTACACTCATAGTTCTTCCCCGTGCCCTCCTCTGTACTCGTAGTTCTTCCCCCTGCCCTCCTCTACACCCATAGTTCTTCCCCCTGCCCTCCTCTGTACTCGTAGTTCTTCCCCCTGCCCTCCTCTGTACTCGTAGTTCTTCCCCCTGCCCTCCTCTACACCCATAGTTCTTCCCCGTGCCCTCCTCTGTACTCGTAGTTCTTCCCCCTGCCCTCCTCTGTACTCGTAGTTCTTCCCCCTGCCCTCCTCTGTACTCGTAGTTCTTCCCCCTGCCCTCCTCTGTACCCATAGTTCTTCCCCTTGTCCTCCTCTATATCCATAGTTTATCCCCCTTCACTCCTCGATAGGCACAGGCCCAATCTGATCTTTCTTTTAGAAATATTTCTAATCTTAGTAGATTGCCAGCCGTTATCCGTTTTCTGGAGGTAAATCTGTTTTACAGTGAATCTGTTCTAAAAATCAGCTGGGAAAATTTGTTAAAAAGTTTGTTTTAAGATAAACATGATGTCATGGGAAGATAAATGCGGTTTTACTATTTGATACGAATGTCCTCTTGCGCCAATTTCAGTATGATCCCTGCCATGTTCCCCCACGTTATGTAACAGATCTGCCTTCTACCCGACAGATGTATGTTTTTACCTCGCAGCCCGCGGAATGTTATACATTAGTATTTCTCTATTTTTAGAAGCTTTCTTATGAAGGATGTGTAATGGAAAGCCACGTCCAACATTTTCACTCTGAAATTACAGATCGGGCACAGTTCCCAGTCTGCGAACATGTTTATGTTTGTAACGTATCTGACATCCAATGAGTGTATTGAAATCCAAACTATTTTTAACATTTTAAAGCAGAACTCTGCCAAAGTAACAAGAACAATAGAAATAGCCAATTAACAGATTAAGGGCCAGTTCACACTACATGCATTTCAGTTGCTTTTTTTTTCTGCATCCAAAACGCACAGAAAGTAGGTTATATGGTTGTCAATGTCATCGTTCACATCAGTGCTTGCAGTTCCAGTGCATTCCAGTTGCAGAAAAAAAGTTGAACATGCTGTATTTTCTCTGCACAGAACTGTACTGGAATGAGTCTTCTGACATGTTTTCCTTTCCTGACACCAAGAGAAAAAAGGTGACAGGGGAGGGAGCTCCAGCGCACAGCCTGTGATTGACAGCCTCAGCTCTGTGGAGGGGGGGGGGTCCCTTCCCTCCAATCAGCTCTCACTGAGCTCTCCTTACTGGGCTCTGCAGAGTGTAATTTCAGCCCTTTTTTGAACTTCAGTCAAGCTTTATAAATTCTGGACTTTCAGCCGGCCCCAATGAGATAAAAAAAACTTTATTCCTTCAGGCTACCCTAGCACATGGAATCACATGGGTGCTCAGTACTAGTGCCTGCTGAGCAGCGAAATCACGCTCCAATGCCCGTTGCGTTAGGTCCCATTCACACCTGGGTGTTTTGGGGTTGTGGCAGAATTGCGGCGATTCTCCCTGCAATCTCAAAACACACTACAATCGCAAAACGCAGGTTCAAGTGTCATTATTTTCAATGGCACCTAAATTGTGTTGCGGTTTTGCCGCAATTGTCATGTGATTTACTGCACAGCAATCTTGGCCAATCGCATTGCGTGAAGCTTGTTGCCCAGAAAGGAGCAGGAGCTTCTTTTTGGGCTAAAAGCTTCATGCGATGTGATTTCCTGCGATTGTCATGCGATCTACTGCGTGGAAATTCGCATTGCATGAAGTTCATCACCCAAAAAGGAGCAGGAGCTTCTTTTGGGTGTCAAGCTTCACACAATGCGATTTGTCACACGGCAAAATCATACCACACTTCAGGTGCCATTGCAAATAATGGCAGCTGAACCTGCGCTTTGCAAACGCAGACAGAATCACAGAGATTCTGCTGCAACCTCAAAACGCCCAGGTGTGAATGGAACTGCCCTGGTTCACACATATGCAATTCTGGATTTGTTTTTAAACTCACAGATTTGCATGACGGGCTATTATGTGTTCCTATTGGTGTGGTTCACACAAATGCAATCCGTGCACATTGTGTTTTGAGTGCCATTATGAACAAATGTTTCCTGAGCAAGTTTGTAGTGGTCAGTTCCAGATTTGCAAGTGATAGGGTAGAGTGGCATGTAGACGTAAGTGTTATATAGGTTCACTACTGACAGGAGTTTTTGCATTGAAGTGAATGGAGGGCATTTTTACATTGAAGTCAATGGGAGGCATATTTGCATTGAAGTCAATAGGAGGCGTTTTTGCATTGAAGTCAATGGGATGCGATTTTGCATCGAAGTCAATGGGAAGCCATTGACTTCAATGCAAATTTATGTGGCATTAACTTTAATGAGGCTGCTTCTCTGCAGCACAGCTAATATGAAAAAAATCCCCACCTGCCCAATGCCTGGAACTGAGTACAGCCACCCATAGACATGAATGGGTGAAGGTATCTGTATGCAGCTATGCACTGTCACGCAGCAGCGTTTTGGCAGAAAATAATTCCTGGCACTTATTAAAGTGTCTAACGCTTTTACAAGTGTTTTGGCTTGTTTACAATCATCAAGCTCTTGGGTGTTAATTCATTTCTTTGGCCAGAATGATCATTTATTCTGGCCATGGAAATGAATTAAAGTTCAAGCACTAAACTCACCTAGCATTAAGACACGTTTAGGAGTGTGCAGACGCGTTTACACCATTGGGCGTTTTTTCTGTTGAAATGCTGCTGCTCCTGGACGCACTGGCCCTGGGTTTTTTATCCTGCCGGTAAATGCTACTGCTATTAACCACTTCAAGTCTGGATACTTTCACCCCCTTCAGCTTTCAACGCTGTCGCACTTTAAACGACAATTGCGCGGTCGTGCAACACTGTACTGTATGAATTTTTAAGTGACAGATAAAACTTTATTTTGGTGGTATTTATTCACCACTGGGATTTTTTTTTTTTTTTTTGCTATAGAAATGAAAAAGTCCCAACATTTTTTCTTATAAAATTTTGCAAATAAATAATCTTTCTTCATAAATCTTGTCCAAAATGTATTCAGTTATCTTTTTAGTAAAAAAAAAGAAAAAAAATCCAAATTAGTTTATAAACAAAAATTATAATTTTTCAACAAAATTTTTTTACATTTCTATTTAATTTTTTATATTATTATTTATGTTTTTTTTTAACATACTGTCACCCTAGCAGTACAGTGTCACCATAGTGACACTGTACTACTTGTGTGGGGTGATGAAGATTTTTTTGTTTTACACTGATTGCTTTTACACCCATAAAGGCTGTAAAAGCAATCATTTTTCCTTCTCTCTGGCTGCATTCTTGCAGCCATTGAGAAATACTGTGAGAGCTGTGATTGGTCACAGCTTGTCACATGGTACAAGGCTGTTGTGAATAGCCTTGTACCATGTGACCTCTGTGATCATTCACAGATTTCACAAGTAGTAAGCAATGATGTCAGGAAATGACATCTTGCTTACTACTATTCATGTGATCACTGATTGGCCAATCAGTGATCACATGAATCAAGACCTGACACAGAGGGCCCGTATAGCGATCGGTATTTGCAGTGCCGCACGCTCCCAGGGAGTGCGCACAGGCTGTGAATTTGGGCGCCGTTTATAAATGGCAACCCACACTGCACGGCCCATGTACATAAATGACTGGACGGGAAGTGGTTAAAAACTTCTAAAAGTCTAAGTGTGCATGGCCACATAGGATAACATGGAGGGCCGTTTGGATGCAGTAAAAAAACGCCCCTTAGCCTGGGTTCACTTATGTGCAGTGCAGTATATCGCATGTGATTCGCACAGGAACCGCACCGCATTCCTCATTCCTGTGCAAATCTCATGTGTTTTGTGTGCGGTGCAATTGGAGTCATGCATTTTGTATGGCTCTAATCACACCGCACCCGCACCAAAAATGTGCAGGACCCTTCTTTGGGTCCGCACTAGAATCGGATCATATGGGTATTCACACCTATGCGATTCGATCCTGCACATCGCACCGCGTTTTTCAGACTGATTTCGGGGTGTTGACTGAACATACACACCCGCAGCGGTTCGTATGAACGGGGTGCGATTCCGATGCGGTGCGGAAATCACACTGAAAACGCTGCAAATTCTGCACCGCATCAGTGTGACCCAGGGCTAAAAGTGGCTGCAAATACACCCTGTGTGCATGAGCCCTAAAAGTCTTTCTCCTGCAGACCTCCCTGTTACTTCTTTGCCATGGAGGAAATTGACTTATAAATGTGAACAGACTCTGTCCTCACACTGACAGTGTAAAGTCCATTAGCAGCGTGAGGTGAGACTTGGGATCCTGGGATCGATCACTTACTGGATCACATGGAATATCACTTCACATCACAGTGTGAGGAGCGAATAAATAGTCTTTCTGCTTTTTATTAGGACCCGGGATCCTTTGTGACTGTCCTTTGCCTCTCAGCCATATGGTTACGTTTACCAGGACCATGTGCTAAATTTATTTGGCTTTTCCATAGGAATGAAGGGAGACAACCTGCACCAGATGCTGTCATACGGCAAGTCCTGGAATGCAGGTTTTGGTATCCTTTCGCCCTAGCTATCCCACTGCCACGTGTATGGGGGCAAAGTACCAATAATCTTTGAGGCCCCCACTGCACCAAAGTGATGTCATTAATACATCCATCATTACGTCTTGTGCTGTGTCATATGTCTTCATGAATAAGTCATCATAAATTTAATATACATAGTTACATGGTGTGGCTGAAAAAAGACAAACGTCCATCCAGTTCAACCATTAAAAAAAAAAAAAAGAGTTTTAATCCTATACCCACACCTGATCCAGAGGAAGGCAAAAAATTCCTTCCTGATCCCCGGAGAAGCAATCGAATATTCCCTGGATCGACATTACCTATAAATGTTAGTATCCAGTTATATTCTGTGTATCTAAGAAAGAATCCAGGACTTTTTTAAAGCAATCCACTGAGCTGGCCAGAACCAACTCTTGAGGGAGTGTATTCCACATTTTCACAGCTCTCACTGTAAAGAAACCTTTCCGTGTTTGGAGATTACATTTCTTTTCCTCCAGACATAAAGAGTGCCCCCTTGTCCTCTGTGATGACCTCAGGGTGAATAACTCTACACCGAGTTCATTATATGAACCACTGATGTATTTATACATGGAGATCATATCGCCCCTTATGTATTATACATGGAGATCATATCCCCCTTATGTATTATACATGGTGATCATACCCCCCCTTATGTATTATACATGGCGATCATATCCCTCCCTTATGTATTATACATGGAGATCATATCCCCCCTTATGTATTATACATGGAGATCATATCCCTCCTTATGTATTATACATGGTGATCATATCCCCCCTTATGTATTATACATGGAGATCATATCCCCCCTTATGTATTATACATGGTGATCATTTCCCCCTTATGTATTATACATGTTGATCATATCCCCCCTTATGTATTATACATGGAGATCATATCCCCCCTTATGTATTATACATGGAGATCATATCCCCCCTTATGTATTATACATGGAGATCATATCCCCCCCTTATGTATTATACATGGAGATCATATCCCCCTTATGTATTATACATGGAGATCATATCCCCCTTATGTATTATACATGGAGATCATATCCCCCCTTATGTATTATACATGGTGATCATATCCCCCCTTATGTATTATACATGGAGATCATATCCCCCCTTATGTATTATACATGGAGATCATATCCCCCTTATGTATTATACATGGAGATCATATCCCCCCTTATGTATTATACATGGAGATCATATCCCCCCTTATGTATTATACATGGAGATCATATCCCCCCTTATGTATTATACATGGAGATCATATCCCCCCTTATGTATTATACATGGAGATCATATCCCCCTTATGTATTATACATGGAGATCATATCCCCCCTTATGTATTATACATAGAGATCATATCCCCCCTTATGTATTATACATGGAGATCATATCCCCCCTTATGTATTATACATGGAGATCATATCCCCCCTTATGTATTATACATGGAGATCATATCCCCCCTTATGTATTATACATGGAGATCATATCCCCCCTTATGTATTATACATGTTGATCATATCCCCCTTATGTATTATACATGGAGATCATATCCCCCCTTATGTATTATACATGGTGATCATATCTCCCTTATGTATTATACATGGTGATCATATCCCCCCTTATGTATTATACATGGAGATCATATCCCCCCTTATGTATTATACATGGTGATCATATCCCCCCTTATGTATTATACATGGAAGCCTATTCCTTTTGTATACACCACAATGGACCTATTACCACAGCTGCGCTTTTATTCTCCTTTCAGAACACCGCAACATTCAAGTGGTTGACATCTGTGTATTGTGGTTCTATAAAACGCAGGTCTGTTGGGATGCAGAGACGATGTGTGTTGGCATGTCAAGTAAATAGCATTGCAGTAACATGTGGTAAAATGTGCGTTACTGCAACATAAATATGTGAATTGGGCCTACCATATTGATAAGATGAATTACATCACGCTGATCCCATTGCATGGCTATTTGGACAACATTAAAAAGGCAATATATTGTCATTAGGATTGAACTTGATGGACATTTATCTTCCACCCTATCTAAAGAGGACTTTTTAGTGTTCAGTTAGATATGGAAATATCTGCCAAGATGCACCTAATACTCTGCAAATGATGGGCTTGTGGACAGTCTGACTCCCACTAATTGGACACTTGGAAAATCCTTCTCTCCGCAGATGTGTGGAAATTGTTCCAATGCTGAATTTAGACGGGACGAGGACAGCCCATTTCTGACATTTTGACAAAATTGTAAATCATATCTCTTCTTATCTACATACACAATATTGCCAAAAGTTTTGGACGCCTGCCTTTACATGTTAATTTAACACAAACTTTAATGGCATCCCAATCTTAAGGTGGGAATTCACGATTAGAAAATCGACCGATTGGTCATCCGACGACCGAGAGGCGTTTGTTTGTTGGTCGAAATCGTGGCCCACATTAACCAATCTAAAAAAATCGTGCATCGGGCAATACGTAGTGTTGACGTCTTCCATACAAGTGGAAGTGGTGCAGTGTGCATGTGACCTTGTAGCCATGCCCTTCCGGCCAGAACGAGCGATATACACAATTACCAGCAATGAGTATAATATAGTTTATTACATGACCTATATACATAAATAGTGATACATAAAATATAATATGCAGAATTCTGCTTTCATCATCTCATTAGGCCAATCTACATTTAACATTTAGATTTTTCGTTTGTGTTTACGAAGATTCCTTGGTCATAAACATCCGGGTCATCTTTTGTTTCAGCTCATGCGTGATAGCGCTTGATCGATTTTTTTTGTACGACCGTCATACCACCGCATAGAAATTCGGTCATTCGTATGCGAAACAACATTTTTCACTGTTGTTCAACCGGATTTTTTCGTTCACAATATCTTTATCGGTTAAAAAATCCTGCTCATCAACGAAGAGAAAATCGTTCCATCAGTGGTTCCGGAAACTTTTTCGTACAATTTTCTTATCTTGTGTCCGTAGGGTTCAATATTGAGTTGGCCCACCCTTTTCAGCTATAACAGCTTCAACTCTTCTGGGAATGCCGTCCACAAGGATTAGGAGGGTGTCTATGGGAATGTCTGACCATTCTTCCAGAAGCACATTTGTCAGGTCAGGCACTGATGTCGGACGAGAAGGCCTGGCTTGCAGTCTCCACTCTAATTCATCCCAAAGGTGTTCTATCGGGTTGAGGTCAGGACTCTGTGAAGGCCATTCAAGTTCCTCCATCCCAAACTCACTCATCCATGGCGCTATGGACCTTGCTTTGTGCTCTGGTGCGCAGTCATGTTGGAACAGGAAGGTGCCATCCTAAAAACGTTCCCACAAAGTTGAGAGCATGAAATTGTCCAAAATGTCTTGATATGCTGACGCCTTAAGAGTTCCCTTCACTGGAACTAAGGGGCCAAGGCCAACCCCAGAAACACAACCCCGCACCATAATCCCCTCTCCACCAAACCTTGCACTTGGCACAATGCAGTCAGTCAAGTACCGTTCTCCTGGTAAATGCCAAACCCAGACATGCCCATCGGATTGCCAGACAGAAAAGCGGGATTCGTCACTCCAGAGAACAGGTCTCCACTGCTCTAGAGTCCAGTGGCGGCGTGCTTTACACCACTGCATCCAATTCTTAGCGTTGTACTTGATGTAAAGCTTGGATACAGCTGCTCGGCCATGGAAACCCATTCTATGAATCTCTCTACGCACTGTTTTTGTGCTAATCTGAAGGTCACACGAATTTTGGAGGTCTTTAGCTTTTGACTCTGCAGACAGTTGGCAACTTCTGCTCACTGTGCGCTGACTCCGCTCTGTCATTTTACGTGGCCTACCACTTGGTGGCTGAGTTGCTGTTGTTCCCAGTTGCTTCCACTTTGTTATAATACCACTAACAGTTGACCGTGGAATATTTAGTAGCAAGGAAATTTTACGGATGGACTTACTGCACAGGTGGCAGCCTATCACGGGACCACGCTTGGATTTACTGAGCTCCTGAGAGCGACCCATTCTTTCACAAATGTTTGTAGAAGCAGTCTGCATGCCTAGGGGCTTGATTGTATACACCTGTGTCCATGGAGGTGATTGGAAAACCTGAATCCAATGATTTGGAGGGCTAGCCCAATACTTTTGGCAGTATAGTGTATGTCTGAATGAGCTCAAGTAAATCATAGGAAAATCACCTATTTGAAAGAAAGGGTTAGATGGGAATTAAATTGTTTAACAGCTTTTGTTCTTCATTCCTCTTACCTGTGTAGCACCCTCTTAGTATACAGTAGGCTGCTAGGTAACTTTAGTTTAGATGTAATGTAATCATTGAGGAAGGGGTTGACTGCTTAGGGCTGCTCGGTGTTTCACAGGTTGCTGTTTTGTTACTTCCCTGTCTTCTAGAGGCTTCTACAAGTATAGTGAGAGGGGAAGCAGAACAGAAATCCTGAATATTTATGGTACTCCAGTCAATCCCTGGGGAGGTGTGTCCAGAAGGTGAAGAGAGAGCCCATAAATAGTCTGAGGCCTGGGCAGCAGTAATAGTGTTCCTGTGTCCAGTCCTGCAAGAGGAGACTCCTGTGCAGGGGCTCTGCCCCCTAGGACAGGAGTGCTAAAGAAGCCTTTGTGAAGACATAGAGGTCCCAGCTAGGCCTAGTTGAGGGGCCTATTCACAGATTCATTGTCCAGGGATCAAGCCAGGTGAGAAGGAAGCTCACTGGAGAGAGCAAGGAGGAAGATGGTGGGAAGGAGTCCAATTGTCCTACGGTGGTGTGAATCTACCTAGCCCTCACTAAGAAGAGCCTGTGGATATCAGCAGGAGGCAACTAGTGATCCTCCAGCTGAGTAGATGACCCCAAATGATGAAGGGAAGTGACAGCAGCATTTGGAATCCTGTGGGAAATTCACAGTGTGCAATGAAGCCAGCGGTTTGTGAAGTGAAGCCATAAGTTAGGAGTCCTCAAACTGTCCAGTTGCAGTTTATTAAGGTATCCCATGCTCCCTACCCCTATCCAAGTTCATTGTTCTAATAAAAACCCTTAAAAGAACCCCTAGATTGTTTTCTGAGGCAGTGGAAGAAAGAAGAAAATGTAGTGCGCCCAACTGTGTATACCCTAAAGGGGGAAATAGGACCAAATTAACCAGTGGCTCTTTAGGGGATGCCATATACCTGCAAGGTACCCGCTTGGAATAAAATCAGTCTTGGCACATCAGCTGACATTTGGGTCTGTGGACAATTTTTGCCAAACCTGATGAAGTAATAAAGTTATTGCTGAGTCCACTGAGGGGTCCTAAGATGGAATGTGTGTAATCCGTGAATTTAGCTGCTTAATTTCAATTTAAATTGGCTAAATAGATTCCAGGTACATCAAGACAAAAACAAAAATGTCCTAATTGCTACAAGATGCCTAATAGCCTTACAATGGAGACATTGGACCATCCACATCCGATCTATACAAAGGCATTTCTGACGTCCACAACATGGAATATCTTACAGCACAGCTAAATAACATCTTATACAACCATACCTAAACCTGGTACCTATGGGATTTATTTATAAAGGGAACCCTATGGGAATTTTCAATGACACCGTTCTAATCCTTCCTCTTTTTGATTTAGCTTCTATATTCCACGGTTACCAATCCACTATACCTGCTAACAGGGCCATGGATAAGGGGCTACAACCAGTCCTCCTGTATGGGGCCCAGGCCAGCAGGGTCGATTGGATGAGGGCAAGGAGGGTGATTGGCAAGGCAGGGAGGGGCAATCACTGGAACCGATCCCCTGTATGGCTCTCTCTCTGGCTTCTTCTCTTCTTCCTCCCACTGGCTTTCAGCTGCTGCAGCGAGAGCCATATAGGTGATCAGTTCCAGTAATTGCCACCCCGCCACACCCATCACCCTCCCTGTACACCATATGTTTCCCCCTGCTGCCCAGGCCCCCCTGTGTGCCCCTACCCCAACAATGCTGCCAGCTTCCCTTCTTTCCTTCCCACTGACAGCTGCAAACACACAATAGGATCCTTCAGAATGGAGGCTGGGGTAAGGGTCCAATAAATATGTTACATTTACCAACCCCCTCTTTTCCTGAATGAACACAATAAGTGATAAGTGGTATGGTGGGAGGGGGTAAATACTGGACTCGATCCCCTGTATGGCTCTCTCTGCAGCAGCTGAAAGTTGGCTTCTTCTCGTCTTCCTCCCACTGGATTTCAGCTGCTGCAGAAAGGGCCATACAGGGGATTGGTTCCAGTAATTGCCCCCCCCCCCCCCGCTGCACCCATCACTCTTTCCATAAATTTCCCCTTACTGTCCAAGCCCCCTGTGTGCCCCCCACCCCCAGCTTCCCTCGTCTCTTTCCAGCAGCTGCAAGCACACAACAAGATCTTTCAGGATGGAAAGTGGGGGAAGGGTCCAGTAAATACGTTACATTTTCCAGCCCCTTCCTTTCCCGAATGAACACAATGACTGATCGTTAACAATCACTAATTGTGTACATTCATAACTGAAGCATAGTAAACTGTGTTTTGTTTTGGAAGGGGGACCCTGCCAGGTTGGCTGTATGAGGCCCTGTGGTTTCTAACAGCAGCCTTGGCTGCAGGCTATAGCCTGGTTTGTGTGGATGGGGGAATTTGTTCCCTTTCGTTAACCCAGCAAGCTGAATGGAAAAACCTAATCATGTATGGCCAGTTATAGACATACCATCAGATTTAGATGGACTTGCCAAGCTAAATCACAACTCCAGCTAACAGTTATAAGCAACTACAACTGTTTTTTTTCCCCTTTTGAGATAAAGATTTTAGAGAAATGAATAAAAGCTAATCATTGTAAGCACCTCTGTCAGTGGTTTGTCTTAACCCTCTAACTGGTACATCTGCAGGACAGCTTGGTCTGTCAAGGGAATATAAAAATATCAGACATACTAGTATGATCACAAGGTGAAAATAAACAAAAAAGAGCCAAAAACAAAGAAAACTAATGCAGCCATCACATCTAAGGACTAGTAATCTGTAGTATATTATATTTTTGCTTCTGGAGTTTGATATACTTTAAAGAGTAACTCCATTTTTGTTGGGGAAAAAAAAATTCCCCCTTGGGTGATCTATGTACATTACAGGGATTTTAACAAACATTATGGCAGATTTCTACGTTTTGTTATTCTGCGGAAATAGCTGTTTGTTTTTCTGTGTCGATGTTGAGAGTGAATCTGAATAGGAGTGATTTTATAATTGTCAACCAACTGCTGCACTTGTAGAGTTCTGATGAGGAAAGTGCAGGGCATGCATGCCTCTGGACGTGATCTCCCTTTGGGAGTATCTCACCAAAAATGACATTTTTGTTGCAGGGAATGCCCAAAATATGACTTGCATCTTAGTGTACTTCTGGGAAAATCAATGAGCCAATCACATAAGGAGCAAATGACATTTCTGGGGGGTGTTCTGTACACCATCTGTGTACAGAATGCCTCCAGGTAGCCATATCACATTGCATTTTACAGAAAATTACAGCATTACTGATTGAAAAGGAAAGGTAATTTTTAATAACATTCAATTATAATTTGACTTGTGTTGTAAATGTATATTTGTTTTTTTTGTTTGCTATTTTTCTCAATAAAGTGGAGTTATCCTTTAAGCCCATTGGAGCTTCACCCATGCACATCGGAGCATAGGTAAAGTTGATCCAGGGAATATCCGATTGCCTCTCGGGGAATCAGGAAGGAATTTTTTTCCCAGCAGGAGCAAATTGGATCATGCTTTGCTGGGTTTTTTTTGCCTTCCTCTGGATCAGCTGTGGGTATAGAATTATTTATTTCAGGTACTTATATAGCGCCGTCAGTTTACGCAGTGCTTTACATACAGTTGTGTTCAAAATAATAGCAGTGTGTTGAAAAAAGTGAATAAAGCTCAAAATCCTTCTAATAGCTTTTATTTCCATACACACAAATGCATTGGGAACACGACACATTCTATTCCAAATCAAAACATGAAGAAAAATATATCAAATTTGTGTTGTTCCTCTAAACAAATTGAAGAAAAGTGACTATTAGACGGTTCAAAAAAATAGCAGTGTTTGTATTCTTCTTTATAAACTCAAACATTCACTATATAAACTGAAAAATGTTTGAAGATTTTGCTTTCCTTTGAATCACTTAATGAATATTTGGTTGTAGTCGCACTGTTTCTGAGAACTGCTGTACATCTGTGTTGCATGGAGTCACCCAACTTCTGGCACCTGTGAACAGGCATTCCAGCCCAGGATGATTGGACTACATTCCACAGTTCTTCTCTATTTCTTGGTTTTGCCTCAGAAACTGCATTTTTGATGTCACCCCACAAGTTTTCTATTGGATTAAGATCCGGGGATTGGGCTGGCCACTCCATAACGTCAATCTTGTTGGTCTGGAACCAAGATGTTGCACGTTTACTGGTGTGTTTGGGGTCGTTGTCTTGTTGGAACACCCATTTCAAGGGCATTTCCTCTTCAGCATAAGGCAGCATGACCTCTTCAAGTATTCTGATGTATTCAAACTGATCCATGATCCCTGGTATGCGATAAATAGGCCCAACACCGTAGTATGAGAAACATCCCCATATCATGATGCCTGCACCACCATGCTTCACTGTCTTCACAGTGTACTGTGGCTTGAATTCAGTGTTTGGGGGTCGTCTGACAAACTGTCTCCGGCCACTAGACCCAAAAAGAACAATCTTACTTTCATCAGTCCACAAAATGTTGCGCCATTTCTCTTTAGGCCAGTCAATGTGCTCTTTTGCAAATTGTAACCTCTTCAGCACATATCTTTTTTTCAACAGTGGGACTTTGCGGGGGCTTCTTGCAGATAGCTTGGCTTCACATAGGCGTCTTCTAATTGTAACAGTACTCACAGGGAACTTTACACCTTCTTTCATCTTCCTGGAGCTGATTGTTGGCTGAGTCCTTGCCATTTTGGCTATTCTTCTATCCATTGGAATGGTAGTTTTTCGCTTTCTTCCACGTCTTTCAGTTTTTGGTTGCCATTTTAAAGCATTTGCGATCATTTTAGCTGAGCAGCCTATCATTTTCTGCACTTCTTTATATGTTTTCCCCTCTCCAATCAACTTTTTAATCTAGGTACGCTGTTCTTCTGAACAATGTCTGGAACGACCCATTTTCCTCAGAATTTCAGAGGGAAATGCACTGTAACCAGCATGTACAACATTTGCTGCCTTCCTTCCTTAAATAAGGGCAATAATTGCCACCTGTTTTTCAAAGAATGAATGACCTCACTAATAGAACTCCACACTGCTATTATTTTGAACATGCCCCTTTCAATGAGTGATTCAATTACACAGAATTAGCAGCGTGCATGTCATGACTGTTGGGTCTGTTGGATTTCTATTACTCTACTACACCTGCTAGTAAATTATTTGCCATGTAGAAATATCATTTCTACCAAAAACAGTGATTGATCAGGTTAGTGATGTCTGACTGCTATTATTTTGAACACAACTGTATATATTGTACATTCACATCAGTCCCTGCCCTCAAGGAGTGTACACTTTAAGGTCCCTAACTAACATTCATACATACAGACACTGAGTCCTTAACAACCGATGGCTTATCAGCTGTCAGTGGTTTCCCACTGTAAAAAAAAGAATTACGGTGGATTTTAGGGGGAACCTATAGCCAAACGTTACAAAAAATTATGTGGGGTCCCCTCCAAAATCCACACCAGACCCTTATCCAACCATGCGAGCGGGATGTGCAATCTACGATTCCTAACTTACATTCATACATACACATACTGGGGCCAATTTAGACAGGATCCAATTAACCTACCAGCATGTCTTTGGAGTGTGGGAGAAAACCCACACAGGCACAGGGAGAACATGCAAACTCCAGGCAGGTGGTGCTGTGGTTGGGATATGAACCAACAACCCTAGTACTGCCAGGCGGAAGTGCTAACCATTTAGCCACTGTGCTTATAACTTTTTTTTTTTTTTTTTATGGTTGAACTGGATGGACTTTTGTCTTTTTTCAGCCAGACTAACTATGTAACTATGTAGCATGAAATGAAGGTTTCACAGCCCAGAATGGCTGCAGTCTCACCTACGAACAGTGTGAGAGTCCTACTGAATACAGCTGCAGTGCAGTACAGAACAATCAAAGTAAGAAGAAATTCGTTGAACTCATTTGGCTCGGTGTCTTTTGGGTCACATTATCTATTTGCTGACTGGTTTTACCTGTCTAGAGCTGCTCGTTAAACCATTTAGAATGTGAAAGGAACCAAATTAGGTTACAAGACATTTGTATTGGCCAAGGTTGGTTTTGTACCGTCCTCAGCGGCCTTTTAGTGTTCAGACGTATGTCGTTGCTGGCCCTCTAGTATTTCGTTCTTTTTTAGGTTTTTTATGTCCCCGGTGTATTTTTATGTTGTGTTAGATGAGGGCTGTAACTCAGTGACCAGCTAACGAGCCCGGCAGCACGTTTTAGCGTGAAACAGAGAATCCCGACTGACTGGGCTCTAATGTTCTTCTTCCTGTACAGGCAACAGGCACAGCAGGCTGAATGGAACCAAACAGGCGCTCGAATTCAAGTCAAAACAATGGTTTGGGGCAATGGTCAGGTCTCATAAGGAAAAAGTTGTGGTAAGCATGAAATTTAATCTAAACCTTTATGTCTGATGTCAGAATATGTATACACAGCCTGTTCTTTTATAGCAATGGAAAGCAGACGCTGGGCTTGTGCTACCATATAAAAGTCATAGAGTCTGGTAAATATAAATTAATGAATGGTACATCTGCTGTTATTATTATAATAATGGCTATGTAATGGCTTTATCCTCTTAATCTTTTTAACGTTAGCCATTCTAAATAAACCATTTTTATTGCTGTTTTCCTCCTTCTAGGGAGCCCAGACAGAGTTAGTACCATTCGTGGACCAAAGTCTGCACGTGAATGTGAACTATGTTTCCACTATTAGGGCTCGTTCATGATAGCTTTGGTCTCTGAAGAGTAATCCGCATTCAGATCGCTCTTCAGATAGCATTGGACAGAGGAAATGTCCTAGTGCCTTCTCACCGCCTGCATTAACCCCTTGAACCCTGCACTAGTAAGCCACAACCGGTTGCAGGGAGCTTACAGAGTGGCCCTATTCACTTTAATTTGTTTCATTTGACAGGCGCTGTGCCCACTTGAAGGGCATATTTACACTTGTAGTTGGGGGCAGTAAAACCCCACAGTTGAGCTGTGTTTTTACCACCCCTTTAGCCAGGAAGGCAGTGGCTGGGGGTGTAAAGAATGCTTTGCATTCTGGCAGGAATTATAACTCCCATTGTGCTCGGTGGGCACTACTGCCTACTGAATGCGACCCACTCAAATCAATGGGGCCGTGCTGCAACCCCACAACCATGCACAACGTATAACTATAAATAACCCTAAAATGATTGATAATGTCCAGAAATACTTTTTTGACAATGAAAATTGTAGCGTCCCTGTACATTGGTGGGTCAGTGTAAAAGTGCTCCACTACACTAGAGATCAATGGATGAACGCCCCACTTATATTGATGGCTAGTGGAAGAAGGACACAGTGTAGTGCCCCACTTATATTGGTGTTTGCTAGTCCCAAGTCTTTGGTCCCACTGAGTGACGTTGGTTCTGGAACTACACATACTGACAGACAGAAGATTAATCCAATACTACTTACTGCCCAAGGAACCCCTAGCTACCTCTGAAGGAACATCCCACCAATGGAGTCTCCAAGAAATAAAAGAAATGGTTTAAAAGAGAGGTGTGTGCATCTATTTTTTGGTCATACATCTCTTCTGGGTCACAGACATTCACTTATTTTTGTTTTCCTGGGACCCAGAGTCAGTTTATAGCTGACCAAATTTTACTGTCAGTTGACATCACAGAGCTGCTCCAGGCTATGGAAGGATCCCGACCATATTGTCATGGTCCACCCAGCTGCCTGATTGACAGCTGTCTCTGGCTGTTCAGTGTGCGGGTGAGAGTTGAAGCGAAGTGCACCTGCTCACTCCACTGAGCTCTGAAGGGGCAGAGGGTGACTGATCTGATTGCTCAATTCTCAGGCTTAGAGCTGACGGGGGACAGCTGCAGCATCAGAGTGATGCTGCAGCATAGAGATAAGTAGAGATGTTTGTTTTTTTTAACCACTTCACCTCTCACACCTATTCACCCCCAATGGATCAAAGCAATTTTTACAATTCTGCTAAGGGTCTGTTTAATTGGTGATAACTTTGTCATTACTTAAGATAACAAGGTACTACGTATATTGTTTTTTAAGGACAGATAAGTCTCTTTTTTTTATAATATTATCTTGCAGAAATTATTTTTTAGCGCAATCCTTAGACAATTAAACGTAACAAAAATAAACAAACCACACTTTTTCTTTTTTTGATTAGTGTTAGTATAATAATAAATAAATTAATTTTAATTCTAGAAAATCATTACAAAGTTATTTCCAAATGAAATAAAGAGTTTTTTGTTTCAATATTGCGCTTTTTGTAAAATGTGAAACGTGTAAGCATATGGTAAATGTTTAAAACAGAAAAAATATCATCAGGAAAGTAAAAATTGAATGGATAAGGAGAACAAGGAGTTCATTAGGGCTGATTAGAGTAAACTAAGGGTTAATAAGCAGGTAAACTCAGGAACATTTTATTTATTTAAAAAAAAAAAAACCTTTAACAGTTTCTTTACTGACATCATCTGCAGAGTTTATCCTTTGGTATGAAGACGAATGAACAGAAAAGATATAAATGTAACACTATGTTACATTGTATCTTTGTGTAATCTGAGCAGTTTGCTGGTAAACATTGTAGTCTGTTTCAGACAGCTGCAGCTTCTCAGACCTTTTCTGTTTATACAGCAATGCGGCTTTGATTAATCAGATATAGAGAAAACAGGTAACGCACACACCTAGTGCATTATCCAAGGTTTATTGTGAGGAGTGAAAGAATAATAAGAACATACTCACAGACGAAGCATGTATCTAAAAAGCATAGAAAAATGAGTGGGGATGGTGTGGGAGTGTGCTTTATGCCTGTGGGGAAAATAGTTTTTCCCCACAGGCATAAAGCACACTCCCACACCATCCCACTCAGGCATCAACAGCAAGGCTCCTACTTTTCATTCATCACACATCTGCATCAGAGGTTGGTCATCAGCTCTGAGGAAAGGGATTCGTCCCCGAAACGCGTCAGTGATTTGACCGCACTAACAGTGAGAACACCTTGCCTGCCGTTGTGGCCATTGTCATTTTTCTATGCTTTTTAGATACATGCTTCGTCTGTGAGTATGTTTTTATTATTCTTTCACTTCTCACAATAAACCTTGGATAATGCACTAGGTGTGTGCGCCACCTGTTTTCTCTCTATCTAGTGGCTGATTTCCCCGTCTGAGGAGGGCTGCACCCCTGAAGCATTTCCTTTGGTTGTCGCTGTCCTGGTACCCTTGGCTTCCCTTTTGGCTGTGCATATCCTGAGGCGCTGGAGAGTACATTTGATTATTCAGAGCCTAATTGCTGTCTACTGGGAGTAGGGAGCAGGGAAAAAGGACTGGATGTGCTACACACGCCCTGTGTACAATGATAACTTTTTTTGTGGCGTATGTAGCACTCTTAAATTCTGGAAATAGTTAAAAACCCCAAATACCTTCTCCTTTAATTCTGAAGTCTTTACCAAGAACTGAAACATCAGCTTTGGGTGGACTGGCCCTTTAAGAGTCTTTAATTTCAGTATGTATTTGTGTAAGAGACTATATACTCTTAAATTCCTTTGTCTTTTAAATGCACTTCTGGGCGCAGTGCCTTCATCCCATACCACAATCATATTGCTACTAGACCCTTCTGACCAATAACATCCACAGGGGACCAATTAGAGTGATCCTTGTCTTATGTTGTGGCATCTAGACATTTAAAAATATGTCTGCAGCTATTTGAGCTCCTTCCTAAATCTCTTTCCAAAAGACCCAGCTCGTTACATTCAGCTGTAAGATGTCACAGTGTACATTGTAAAATACGTCAATAAAAAGTAATTTGTTAAAACTTCCTTCCCCTGCTAGACAAATCCTGTTTTTGACAGCAAACCCACTTGTCCTCAAAGTTTTTCTTTGAGAAAGTGGATAAAGTATTTATAAGGAAGAGACTGAAATATACATTTTATTTTATCCAATTTCTTCATGAGTTTATAATCATTGTTAGACTGTTATTTGTTAGGTATAGATTTTTGTGGAGCTCTCATTTGCAAAAAACGCATGTTTTTTTCAATAAAAAAAATGTTAAGGCTGGCCATACGGGTTTGACCTCATATTATATGGTTTTTGGTAAATCTAAACCAAAATTCTCAAGAAAATTGTATAATGTATGGCCAGCCTAATGCAGGCCATAGATGGGTCGAAAAGCAGCCGATTTTCCTTTAAAAAAATGAAAAATCGGTCGTTCAAGCGGCCGACGTTACCAGCAACGGTAAAAAAAAATCGTCCGATTTTCATCCCGTCTACAGCCAGCAAAAAGTGTCCCTGCAGAGAGCTCCGCTATTTCTTTGACAGTTCCTTGACATTTATAGCGGTTGCAACAATGTATTTGTATCCATTTAGGATACAGATGTTTTTATTCGGAAACAAATAGATACATTGTTGCAACCGCTATAAATGTCAAGGAACTGTCAAAGAAATAGCGGAGCTCTCTGCAGGGACATTTTTTGCCGGACTGGAATTCCTCTTCTTCTTCATCCTCTTCTTCTTCTTCCTCTTCTTCTTCTTCATCCTCTTCTTCTTCATCATCCTCTTCTTCATCTTCTTCATCCTCTTCTTCCTCTTCTTCATCCTCTTCTTCTTCTTCTTCATCCTCTTCTTCTTCTTCTGCTTCTTCTACTTCTTCTTCTTCATCCTCTTCTTCTTCTTCATCCTCTTCTTCTTCATCTTCTTCTTCTTCATCATCCTCTTCTTCATCCTCTTCTTCTTCTTCTTCCTCTTCTTCCTCTTCTTCTTCATCCTCTTCTTCATCTTCTTCATCTTCTTCTTCAGCTTCTTCATCCTCTTCTTCAGCTTCTTCATCCTCTTCTTCATCTTCCTCTTCTTCTTCATCCTCTTCTTCTTCTTCTGCTTCATCCTCTTCTTCTTCATCCTCTTCTTCTTCTTCATCTTCTTCTTCTTCATCCTCTTCTTCATCCTCATCCTCTTCTTCATCCTCTTCTTTTTCTGCTTCCTCTTCTTCTTCCTTTTCTTCATCCTCTTCTTCATCCTCTTCTTCTTCATCCTCTTCTTCTTCCTCTTCTTCTTCCTCTTCTTCATCCCCTTCTTCATCCTCTTCTTCTTCATCCTCTTCTTCTTCCTATTCTTCTTCTTCCTCCTCTTCTTCTTCTTCCTCTTCTTCATCCTCTTCTTCTTCATCATCCTCTTCTTCCTCTTCTTCTTCCTCTTCTTCCTCTTCTTCTTACTCTTCTTCATCCTCTTCTTCTTCTTCATCCTCTTCTTCTTTTTTCTTCATCTTTTTGTCTTCCTCTTGCAGGTCACGGCTCATGCGCAGATTTTTTTATCGGTAAAAAGATTGGACGATTTGCCCATCATTGCCGTGAAAATCGGCTGATCGGCAAAATCGGCCGATTGTTTTCCAACTTTACCGATAAAAAAAATCTGCCAAAATACCGAAAAACAATTAGCCCACTAACGATCCGAAAATCGGCCGATTTTATTTTCGGCCGAAAAATCGGCCAATTTTCGACCCATCTATGGCCTGCATAAGTATCTAGGCAAACCTATGAAAGTAGGTCAGGGGAAATCTAAGGCTGGCCATACACTATGCAATTTTCTTGAGATTTTTGGTTTAGATTTACCAAAAACCATATAATAGGAGTTCAAACCTAACAACACTTTCAGTTATATCCAATTAGTCAGGCTCTTGCACTACATAATTGAAGGTAAATCTAAAGGAAATTGGGCAGAAATTGGACAGAAAATTGTATAGTGTATGGCCAGCCTAAGTATCTAGGCAAACCTATGAAAGTAGATCAGGGGAAATCTAAGGCTGGCCATACACTACGCAATTTTCTGTCCAATTTCCTTTAGATTTACCTTCAACTATGTAGTGCAAGATCCTGTCTAATTGGATACAATTGATAGTGTTGTTAGGTTTGACCTCCTATTATATGGTTTTTGGTAAATCTAAACCAAAAATCTCAAGAAAATTGTATAATGTGTGACCATCCTTCATTTTAGAGATCTTCCTTTTCCAGGGACAGCTGTCTAAAAAGAAAAGTGTTCTGTAGCTGGCCATACACTATACAATTTTCTTACAAATTTCTGTCCAATTTCTGCCCAATTTCCTTTAGATTTACTATCAGCTGTGTAGTACAAGAGCCTGCCTAATTGGATACAACTGAAAGTGTTGTTTAGGTTTGACCTCATATTATGTGGTTTTTGGTAAATCTAAAGCAAAAATCTCAAGAAAATTGTATATTGTATGGCCAGATTTACTTTCTTCTAATTTCCTTCAGGACAGCAAATGAGGGGAAATTTCCCCAATGGTACACAGACTGGGAAAAATAAACTAGCAGGCGTATTAACCATGCCCTGCTCTATCCAAAACTAGTTGTATTCCATCTCCGGTCAAACTAATAATTAATTTATTTTAGACAAGATCTTGCTTTATTTCTTGATGACTCTACTGGCAAGATTTCCTGACAGTAGGTACTGCCTCTCCTAGAAAGTCATAATTTGGTAGGAGCAGTGACTACCCTTAGGCTGGCCATACATTATACAATTTGCTTGAGATTTTTGGTTTAGATTTACCAAAAACCATATAATAGGAGGTCAAACCTAACACTTTCAATTGTATCCAGTTAGGCAGGCCCATGCACTGCATAGTTGAAGGTAAATCTAAAGGAAATCGGGCAGAAATTGGACAGAAAATTGTATAGTGTATGGCCAGCCTTAGTTACTACCACCATTAAGGCCTCATGCACACAGGACGTTAAAGAAAAAATTCTCCTAGAAGCCTTCCTCCTGGCAGCAGCATTTTTACAGAAAAAAATGCTCGATGCTTGTAAAAGTAGCTAACACTTTTACAAGCATTTAGGCGTCCTGACTATGCAGATTAATAGCGGTGGCCATTTTTATTCCAAACCAAGGTTTTATTACAGGGGCCATCTTTGATTTGACCCGAGGCTTGGTTAATCTACGTGGCGGCCATTTTTAAAGTCACATTGAGGTATGGGTATTGTGACAGCCATTTTTTATCACATTAGGAGATTGGTGATTGATTGATGTCCCGCCCCTCTTTGGATGGCTCTATAAAACAGCGGAGATGATTGAGCACAACTTCCCTGCCCCAGACGACGTCATTTATGATGAAATGCGTTGGGAGGAAATTATGTTCTTGACGTCATCACGCTGTTTTTGCATATCAGGAAGTTCTATTGGTTCCCAGGACTAGAAGTTTTTGTATTTGTTACAAAGCACTTTTTGTGAGTGGAATTCAATATTTTTGATAAACTTGTCCATATGGTTTTATGCAATGTCTGCTTTCCTATCTCTTCCTTTATGGACCGATTGTTTATATACACCAGAGAAACATATAGGATGGTGAAAGTCTGAAGGGATCTTCCTGAAAATACTGTTTGTCTAGCATCTTTCCCTACTTGAGAGCAATGATGAAACATATCTCCAAGCCATATTATCCATGCGTTCATGACTCTTATTAGGTTAAGGATCCGTATGTTCTGGTAAGAGTCCTACTAATACGTGGTGGTGGTGCACTTGTTTTATCGGAGACATATGGGGGTTTATTTACTAAAGCTGGAGAGTCCAAAATCAGACTCCCTTCTGCATAGAAACCAATCAGCTTCTAACTTCAGCTTGTTCAATGAAGCTTTGGCAATGAAACCTGGAAGCTGATTGGTTTCTATGCAGAAGTGAGTCTGATTTTGGACTCTTCAGCTTTAGTAAATAAACCCCATGGTGTTTAACTTCACATACACTATGACTTTGGGACTTTTCTCTACGTCTTTTCTGATTTGGACTGGATTGGGATCTTATGTTGATAATGTTTTCTATACACTTATCTTTTACTTTTGTCTATATGTACACATTTGCAATTAGTGATGGTTTAGCACCGCAATTTATTATATTGTACACAATTTATCTGATTGTTTTGCCACCGGCTTAATTTTTCGATTTACTTTTCCTGCGATTTTTTTGTTACTCTTTATTAGTAAAACAAAAATGGCTGATGCCCCTAAAAGTGGCTGCAAAAACATCCTGAGTGCATGAGGCCTAAAAAAGAATCAAGAGTCTGACTTAATTTGGCCTGCTAGTGGCCATTTGAGCTGGGACATCTCACCAGTTGAATCTCAGAAAAATAGAAGAAGACAGAATTTTATAAATCTTAACAACAACATAAAAGTAAAATATTAGGCGACATTGCCCCTTTAAAGTGGGCCTTATGAAAATATTCAAACTCCAAAGAGAATCAATTAATTGGGGGGGCTTCTCTATGCAATCTTTCCATACTTCTAGTATATATGATGCAATGGAATAGCAGACATTCATCTTTGGGGAAGAGGGGGACACCATCAAAACAGGTCAGCATCTATGATTTGTCGCTTGCCAACATCAGAGCCGACCTGGGGCATGCATTAGCTGTTCTGGTTGGAGTTTATATAATGAGCCTTTTATATATGGAAGTTTGTGAGTGTAATTGTTTTTTTCTTCCTATAAAATGAAGTGTGTTTTGGATAATGCACTAGGCTGGTGCACCCTTTCTGTCTTTTGTGTATGCAGTGTCTTGGATTACCCCTGTCTGAGGAGAGCTTCAAGACTTAGGAGCATGAAAGGTTTATACCTCATGTCCCTCATATGTGTGCTGTAGAGTTTTTCTGTTTTGATCCATACCTTTGTACCTGGGGCTGGAGGAATAGTCTGCAGGAGCATTGTATTTACAATAACCAATCACGCTTTGCAGGTTCCAATGCAAAAAAATCATTAATGCACATTTTTTCTTTTTTCGAAATTTATAATTTTGTTTACGAAAAATGGAATATGCCTTTACCAATGGGCACAAACCTTTGGGACCACTTTCGTGGGATTGCGGCCACCTCCCACCCCTCCCCTCTCAATTGGGTTTGTTTAAAGTTGTAAAGGGTGGGTTTGTCCCGTGTGGGGAAATTTGGTGTTGGCCCCTTTAAATTTTGTTAAGCAGAATTCCAGGGATCCAATCGGGTGTCACGGAAGTTTGTGGAGGACAGGATATAAGGGGCACCTGCAGGGACGGACTGACAACTCATGGGCTCCCCGGGCAATAGGGGATCATGGGGCCCCTGTGTCCTTGCCCACACTCAGAGCACACCCAAAAAAGCCTATAAAAGGTACCAGGGGCATTTCATGGGGGCCCCCTACTGACCCCGGGCCCTCTGCAGTGCCAAAATGCTCGAATGGTCAGTCCGCCCCTGGGCACCTGGATCGTTTGGGATCAGTAGCCAGCCTGCAAGCAGAAGAGCTCCCCTCCTCCCCCTTTCGTCGCGTGCACTTCGTATGGTGCTGTCACCCTGGAGTCAGGGGGGGACGTTTCCAGTGTTAGATGTTGTGATGGCTCGAGTTCCAATAACTGAGCCAGAAGAGGGTGATTTATTATATTTTGCATGTTGAATCTCATCAACGGTTATGGTAGTATGTACATGGTTTATTTGTGTAACACCAATAAAGTGCCGCGGCCATTTCTCACCACGATCTGCCTAATGGTTTCTTTTCTTTCATTGGTCGTATTTGGGGAATGTTCTGGTTGGGGGGGGGGGTGCGGTCTGCAATCCCACATGAACTGTTAAGGACATTTGAAGAAGGTTGATGGCTCTATTAGGGCTGATCAAGCACAGGACTAATCAGTGGCATGCATTGGTGTAATCTCTGTCCATTTTGGTCATCAGACTCAGAAACCCAGATGCAGTTGGGTTCTTTTTAGTTGCTTGGACTTGTATTTGAGTTGCAGGAGGAATGGAGAGTGGCGGTTAGTAGGTTCTCTCATCAGCCGTGCACGTTGATGTCATCTTTGCAAATTCGGATTGTAGGAGAGGTGCCATCTCTTCAGAAGTTTCCGCTTGTGATATTTTGGTGATTTTTGTGTTGCTAGAAAACAGAGCTGTTTATTATCTAAAGCTCAGAAGGGTGAATGGAATCTGACAGCTGTGGCAAATAGTTTGAGTTTTGGATATTTTCAAACTGTTGTGTTTTTAGATACATTTTATCACGTTGCTGTGTAAACCTTGCTGATGGAAATGATCTAACAGCGACTCATTGTGCCATGACAAGAAAAGACACCTAGGTTGCTCTTGACTTCTGCTAAAACACAATATTGGATTGACTCTAATGCAGGCCATAGATGGGGAGAAAACCGGCCGATTTTTCTTTAAAAAAACGAAAAATCGGTTGTTCAAGCGGCCGACGTTACCAGGAACGGTAAAAAAAATCGGCCGATTTTCATCCTGTCTACAGCCGGCAAAAAGTGTCCCTGCAGAGAGCTCCGCTATTTCTTTGACAGTTCCTTGACATTTATAGCGGTTGCAACAAAGTATCTATTTGTATCCATTTCGGATACAGATGTTTTTATTCAGAAACAAATAGATACATTGTTGCAACCGCTATAAATGTCAAGGAACTGTCAAAGAAATAGCGGAGCTCTCTGCAGGGACACTTTTTGCCGTACTGGAATTCTTCTTCATCTTCTTCTTCCTCTTCTTCTTCCTCTTCTTCTTCTTCATCCTCTTCTTCCTCTTCTTCATCCTCTTCTTCATCCTCTTCTTCATCCTCTTCATGCTCTTCTTCATCTTCCTCTTCTTATTCATCTTCTTCTTCTTCATCTTCTTCTTCCTCTTCTTCATCCTCTTCTTCATCCTCTTCATCCTCTTCTTCATCCTCTTCTTCTTCTTCTTCCTCTTCTTCTTCATCTTCTTCATCCTCTTCTTCTTCATCATCCTCTTCTTCTTCTTCTTCTTCATCCTCTTCTTCTTTTTCTTCTTCTTTTTGTCTTCCTCTTGCAGGTCACTGCTCATGCGCAGATTTTTTATCGGTAAAAAGATCGGCCGATTTGCCCATAATTGCCGCGAAAATCGGCCGATCGGCAAAATCGGCCGATCTTTTTCCAACTTTACCGATAAAAATAATATGCCAAAATACCAAAAAATGGCCGAACAATTAACCCACTAACGACCCGAAAATCGGCCGATTTTATTTTCGGCCTAAGGCTGGTCATACATTATACAATTTTCTTGAGAATTATGCTTTAGATTTACCATAAACTATATAATATAAGGTCAAACCCAAACAACACTTTCAATTGTATCCAATCAGGAAGGCCCTTGCAGTACATAGTTGAAAGTAAATGTAAAAGAAATTGGCCAGCCTAAGTGGTTAGCATTTCTGCCTGGCAGCACTAGGGTCATCAGTTTGAATCCAAACCACCTCACTACCTGATTGGAGTTTGCATGTTCTCCCTGAGTTTACTCCAGGTACTCTGGTTTCCTCCCACACTCTAGTGACATGCTAATAGGTTAATTGGCTCCTGTCTAAATTGGCTCTAGTATATGCGAGTTAGGGACTTTGAGGGCAGGGACAGATGTGAATGTAAAATAAAGTGCTACATAAATTGTCAGCGCTATATAAGTACCTGTAATAATAATAATAATGATGATGATGATGAAACCTTTGGATAGAGTAATTGAAGTTTTCTTTTTATATCTGGGGGATTTCCCTTCACTTCCTGTCCCATAGTCACAACAGGAAATGAGAGAAAATCACTGCAAAGTGAGGAAGATCCCTTGTAGTCACCGGGGTTACCACTGCCTCTATTTCTATTCTGGTGATCACTCAAAATTTGGGATATTCTTTTACTTCGACTGCTCGTGATAATGATCACCAGGACAAACAGAGAGGGTAAATCTCCCTACCAGGGACACAGACTGCTAAAACGTTTTGCCTTCATTTAAAGTGGAATAAAACTCCATAAATGCATACCTCCATCTTCCAGTGATGGTAATATCCCTCACCAGCCACTGCCATCTGCTATGTCCGGGTGCCGGGTTTTTTGCTTCCTAATTGGCTGGTGGGTATGACGTCATCCTGCACATGTACTCGGGAGTCAGTCATTCCAGCACAGCCAGAGTGTGCCAGAATGCATGTTGAGCAAAATGTGTATTTAATAGATGACTGCAGGTAGGCAGTATATAAAACAAAAATAATAGGGAGAGCCGTTCCCTACTAGGAGTTCCCTAGTAACTGTACACAGCATATATTGTTACGAAGGACTGGTGGTATGTTTTTAGGGCTTACACTAGGTTCACACCTGATTCAGCGTTTTGCAGAAACGCACTACAGTCCATTTAACATGATTTCCTATGGGACACGTTCACATCTCCGTATTTTCACCCAGTGCATTTTTTGGAAAGGGTCAGGGACTTTTTTAAATGCAAAAGTTGCATTTTGGGTTCTATAGACTTCCATGGAGATGCTGCAGAAAGCATGTAGTACGTTTTTGCTGCGTTTTTTATGCGTTTTAATCTGCCTAGCAGCAAGAAAAAAAACCCTGCAAAATGTATCAAAAACGCATTTGCAAAAAAGCACAACGCAGCGCAAAAAGCACTACAGAAACGGATCAAATGCAAACTGCATAGGTGTGGACCTAGACTTAAGGTATTTCTAAGTGATTTTGTCTTGTGTATTATATTTGGATGCTTCTTTACTATATCTGTGTTATATACATATTGATTGTGTTTTGTAATACTAAATATTTCCATTATTTTGAATATATTTTTGGTGCATACATTTACTATGATATGTATTTATATATTTATATGAACCCTGGTCTGCAGACACTGTGGTGCTGGTTTCAGTGTTGTCCTGTACATGGAATGGATTTAGAAAGCTTACAGTCTCCATATAACGTCTGTCTTCCTGTGTCTAGGCCTGCGCACCTTTATACCACTGGAGAAGTGTAAAAGAAATCAGTGAACGGGACCCGGTGGGGACCTGCTACATTGCCATTCAGAATTTCAGCTCATACGCAGAATATTCTCCTTGTCGCAACCGTAAGTCCAGCAAATGAACATCTTACTGTTAAGGTGTATGTAAACCCTAACCATTCACTTCTGTTATTTGTTCCTTTGTGGTCTGTTAACCCTTTCATGATGGAGCAGGGGCGGACTGACCATTCGAGCACTCCGACACTGCCCGAGGGCCCGGGGTCAGTAGGGGGCCCCATGAAATGCCCTGGTACCTTTTTTATAGGCTTTTTTGAGTGTGGGCAAGGACACAGGGGCCCTATGATCCCCTATTGCCCGGGGGCCCCATGAGATGTCAGTCCTCCCCTGTGATGGAGTGTAAAACAAATCCTAACACCGGAGCTTAGTTTTGCAATTTTGACATGCGTTAGTAACACTGTATATATTGTAGCAACTACTTAGTGGGTGAGATTCACTAAAACTGGAGAACCCAGAATTTGGTGCAGCTGTGTATGGTAGGCAATCAGCTTCTAACTTCAGCTTGCCCAATTAAAACCTAGAAGCTGATTGGTTTCTGTACACAACTGCATCAGATTTTGCACTCCAGTTTTAGTAAATAACCCCCAGTGCAGCCAGGTAAATTAACCACTTGCCCTCCAGAGGATTTCACCCCCCCCCTCCCCTCCTGATTAGACCATTTTTTGTGATGCGGCGCTGCGTTCATTTAATGGACAATTGCACGGTCATGCAACGCTGCACCCATATTAAATTTATATTATTATTATTATACAGGATTAATATAGTGCCAACAGTTTGCTCAGCACTTTACAAAATAAAGGGAGACAATACAGCAACATTACAGTTCAATACAAGAGGGTTAGGAGGGCCCTGCTCCTTGGAGCTTACAATCTAAGAGGGAGGGGCTGATTGTACAAAAGGTAATAACTGTGGGGGATGGACAGGTAGAAGGAATAGAAGATTCCATTATTAGCTGAAGGCAGGATAGGCTTCCCTGAAGAGATAGGTTTTCAGAGATCACCTAAAAGTGGGAAGAATAGGTGACAGTCTGATAGATTGGGGTAGAGAGTTCCAGAGAATGGGGGATGCTCTGGAGAAGTCCTGGAGACAAGCATGGAAATGTCCTATTTTTTCGTGTATGTCCTTTTTTTCCCACAAATAGAGCTTTCTTTCGGGGGTATTTGATCGCATCTGCGGTTTTTATTTTTTCTGCTATAAACAAAATACAGTTTTGAAAAAAAAAAAATATTTTTGACTTTTTGCTATAAAACATGTCCAGTAAAAAAAATTAAAAACATGTCCAGTAAAAAAATTTTTAAAAATCAAATTTCTTCATAAATTTAGGTCAAAATGTTTTCTGCTACATGTCTTTGCTAAAACAAATCCCAATACCTGTAAATGAATTGGTTTATGTGAAAGTTAAACTTTCACTCTGTTTTAACTATTGGGAAATGTAGTGCAGGACATTACTTCACCTGCACCAGAAAATTATTAAAAAGTCCACTTGGCTGGGGAAAACTTTTTTTTTTTATTCACACAAAGTGCTCAGGGTCCCCTCTCTGTCTCCATCCCTCTACTTCTGATTTTGCTGCCTGGTACTGGAGGACCTAGAGAGAAGCACCTTGAAGCAGCCCAAGGCAGTTGCCTACTTTGCCTTGTATATGTGTCCCTGTATGCAGTCTGATTGGGGAAAATCAACATCTTGGACTCTCTTGTTGGCTCATAAACCATTCAAAGTCAGGAAGATGCCTCACTGCTCCTCGTCAGCCTCCTGCCTATGGCCACCCTAAGGGAAATATCAGCTGCTTCTAGAAGATCATGCTATAACAGTATCATCCTGGGTCTAAAAATGCCTAAAATCCAAGGAATTTGTTTATATTTCAGAGGGAATTTCCTGTAGGAATTCCAGTGAGATCTAATGATTATTTACAAAGGATTACTTACTAGAACACAAAGTCACTGCTCCAAGGATGCAGCTTATATTGGCTTCTTCTCCAATAGATGTTACATCTTGGCATTGAAAAAAAAAAAAAAAAGATTAAAATTTTAACTATCCTTAGCTACACGTTGCTCTATTGCAAAATTCTCCGTTGAAAAAATGAACCATATTTTTGCTTATAGAATCATAAGTGCGTTCAGAAGCTCTGCAGCACAAGATGGTAGATTTACTAGAAACAGAATTAAAGTGTGACTTCAGCCAAAATTGTTTCTTTAGTTTTCAGTAGAGAAGCGTTAAAGAGGTTACAAACCCTTATATATACCCAGTGAAGTGACTGGCTTCAGGTGATACACAAAAATTAAACAAATCCGCCTACATAAGTTGTGCCTGTTTATCTATAGCCTTCCGCCCCCCACATCTATTCAAAGTGCAGAATTTACACAGGATCTCTCAGCTCTGAAAAGCAGGGGGTGGGGAGCTGAAGATACATTATTGAGGAGAGCTCTGAGAGCTGATTGGAGGGAAGAGACCCCCCCCCCCCTCACACAGCACACATGAACACAGCTGAGGCTCTCAATCACAGACTGTGCCCTCCCCATCACAATTTTTCTCTTGGTGTCAGGAAAACTCATCAGAAGTGACTCATGCTGATAGCAGAGGAATGGGGCAGTGGACAGAAATGATACTTAGTACTCTGGATTGAGACAAGTACATTCTATAACGGGATATGCTTTGTTTAGATTTCATGTCTGAAGTTTACAACCACTTTAAAACCTCTATTTCTGTTACTGTGTGTGTCTATAATGGGTATATTTACCCTCACTTCCTGTCCTGTTGACTATTGTCACCCGGGCACAAGTATTTATTTATTTATTACAGGTGTTTATATAGTGACATCAGTTTACACATCGCTTTACATACACTCACTGGGCACTTTATTAGGTACATCTGTTTAATTGCTTGGTAACACAAATTGCTAATCAGCCAATCACATGGCAGAAACTCAATGCATTTAGGCATCTAGACTTAGTAAAGATGACTTGCTGAAGTTCAAACCGAGCATCAGAATGGGGAAGAAAGAGGATTTAAGTGACTTTGAATGTGGCATGGTTGATGGTGCCAGACGGGCTGGTCTGAGTATTTAAAAAACTGCTGATATACTGGGATTTTCATACACAACCATCTCTAAGGTTTACAGAGATTGGTCTGAAAATGAGAAAATATCCAGTGAGCAGCAGCTGTGTGGATGAAAATGCCTTGTTGATGTCAGAGATCAGAGGAGAATGGACAGTATTTGGTGTAAACAACATGAAAGCATGGATGCATCCCGCCTTGTATCAGTGGTTCAGGCTGGTGGTGTAATGGTGTGGGGGATATTTTCTTGGCACTAGCAAAGTGTACTTAATAAAGTGGCCGGAGAGTGTGTATATATATATATACTTTTTTTTTTTTATAACAACAGACCCTGCCCTCAAGGAGTGTACAACCGAAGGTCCCTAACTCACATTCGTACATATACATACTAGGGCCAATTTAGATAGGAGCCAATTAACCTACCAGCATGTCTTTGGAGTGTGGGAGGAAACCAAAGCACCCGGAGGAAACCAAGGCAGGCACAGGGAGAACATGCAAACTCCAGGCAGGTAGTGCCGGTTTTAGAGGTGAAATTTACGGCTGAGTGGAGATTTATACTTGTCACCAGAAGTAAAGGTAGTGGAGACATCTATTCCAATGACGACTGTCAGAAGCAAGCTTTCCCATCACATTGAGGACATTTTCTCTCACTTCCTGCTGTGTCTCTGAGACAGGAAATGAGAGGAAATCCACAGGGGACAAAAAAGGTAATCAAAAACATATTTCCCCCACTCTATCCAAAACTAGAATAAAAGGTCAGGAGGAAAGCTGTACTGGGAACATGTATAGAGGCCGCCACCGTGGACCTCTCCCTCTTAAAGTGCTATTTTCTTGGCTTTCATGCTGATCCAGTGGCTTCAGTATTTTCACTTTAAGCAAGTATGCAGGAATCTGGTTCATTCTGACTCCAGGTTAGTGACTAAGAAAGGAATTGAAGCCAGAGGAAGCCAGGCAACTAGAATTTCCACAGAGACAAGAAGAGATGAGAAACATTCAGGCCCTCTGCTTTGCGTCAACATTCCTGGACAGTGTCATCCATGTTGCTGCTGCGGTAACCGATACCATTGAGGTTTGCTACTATATAGTATGTGATTTAGATATACCTATTATAGTGACCCCCAAAAGGGACACAGACTCAGGAAAAACCTGACAGGGACTCTAACCCTTCCAAACACAAAAAACTTGACTTTTGACTTTAGGACCAAATTGCTGTGTTAAAGTTTGTGCTGTATGGACAGATATACATGTTTTTGTAGTGGGAACTCAAATAGTCTCTTTTCTTTTAGGTAATGCTGACCCTGCGGGACAAGGTTACTGCCAAGCAGGATTCAGTCTGGATTTTTACAAGGTAATAATGTCACCAATATGTATAATTTCCAGCAGGGTCATATACACCAATCAGCCATAACATTATGACCACCCACCATAACCTGTGACAGCATGGACTCCACTGGACCTCTGAGGGTTTGCTGTGGTATCTGGCACCAAGCTGTCAGTAGCAGATCCATTACGTCCTGTAAGTTGTGAGGTGGAGCCTCCATGGATCAGGCTTGTTTTTCCAGCACATCCCACATATTGGATTGAGATCTGGAGAATTTGGAGGCCAATCAACACCTCGATCTCGTTGTTGTGTCACTCACCCCATTCTTGAATTCATCAGACCAGGCCACCTTCTTCCATCGCTCTTCTGATGTTCACATGCCCATTGTAGGTGCTTTTTGCTATGGACATGATCAGCATGGACACCTTGTCTGATATGCGGCTACACACCCCCATACACAACAACTGTGATGCACTGTGTGTTCTGAAACCTTTCTATCAGAACCAGCATTCATTTTTTCAGCAATGTTGAGCTCTTCTATTGAATCTGACTACACAGACCAGTCTTCTCTCTGCACATACATCAATGAGCTTTGGCCGCCCATGAGCCTGTCACTGCTTCACCAGTTTTCCTTCCTTGGACCACTTTTGGTTGGTCCCAACCATTGCAGACCAGGATTATCCCACAAAAGGTGCAGTTTTGGAGTTGCTCAGTTCCAGTCATCCAGCCATTACAATTTGGCCCTTGTCAAAATCCCTCAAATACTTACATTTGCCCTTTTTTCTGCTTTTTAACACATCAGTTTCAGGAACAACATGTTTCTTTGCTGCCTGATATATTCTATCCACTTTCTAGTGCATTGTAAGTAGATAATCAATGTTATTCACTTTACCTGACAGTGGTCATAGTGTTATTTCTAAATAAAAACCAACAATTTCACACGCTCCACTATTACAAATACACTTAAATCATATATACGTGCTCCAATAACATCTAGTTCAGTCCTCTTATAAATTTCAAACAAAATGTCCATATTCAATTCTTTAAAATTCAATTGTGAAAATTGTAGCCTCCTGAACTATGGCAGGGACGATATCCTAAGTATAACTAGCTGGTGTCAGTATGGAACCATAGAGCGGCGTGACGTCAGAGCCCCTCCCCTACATGTTACGCCATTGGTCATATGGCTTCATCAGTGGAAAAATCTCCCCCTGATTATACTTAGTATATCATCCCTGCCATAGTTCAAGAGGCTACAATTTTCTCACAAGGCATTTTCTGTGCATTGATTATGCGAGTGTATTACTTTTTCTCAATAAATGTTTTTAAAGGATAAAGCACTATTATTTGATTAATCTTTTAACATATCCACCATGGGAGGAGAGCCAACAGAGGAGTGGAAGGGGATCCCATCCAGCAGGACACCATTCCATCCACATTTGGTCCACTTAAAGGGACACAGGCTTTTTATGACCTCACTTAGCGGTTTGGTCATATGTTTGAGGTGAGAGCACAACCGGTGGGGGTGCATGAATTTTAAAGTGAATCTTAACACAGGAGTTGTATTAAGAAGCACTTTATTCATTCAGAGTGAACACAAGAATTTTAAAGAATTGTGTATGGACTTTTTGTTTGGAATTTATAAGAGGACTGAACTAGATGTCATTTGAGCACATATATATTAAAGTGTATTTGTAATAGTGGAGCATGGCACGTTTTGGTATTTATTTATTTATTTAGCACATTTGTATGGGTATGTGTTAAGTGTTGGCAATCCACATAGTGGTAAATATATAGGTTTTTGGGAAGAGGCATATTATTTTTTTATTTATTCGGTTTTGGCACTAAATAAGCGTTCCAGCAGCTCAGAAATTTCTGATTATAAAATTTTTTTATTTCTGCTAGGTATATACAGTGTATATACAGTGTGTGTGTATGTATATGTGTGTGTGTGTGTGTATATATATATATATATATATATATATATATATATTGGACAAACCAAAAGTTCTTACATTTTATGTGCTTGGTGTACTGAAGTAAATAGAACTTTAACCTGTACAATACCCATGTTTATCCTAGACAAAATTTTTACAAAGGCACTGGTAAATTGAAAATGTCACTATTGTCACTAGAAGAGAATAAGTGGGGTTATCTTGCAATGGATAAAGTGTAGAGCAATTAGAAGACCTGTCAGGTTTTTATTGCTATCTGTGTCCCCATCTGGTAGATTCACTCTCTCTATTTTTCCTGTTTATGAGAGTGAACGTGAAAATCCCAAATTGTGGGCTATCACCAGAACAAGAGTAGAGGGGAAATCTTCGAATGGGAACTCTAGTTCTGGCAACCCTGGTGACAACCAGGGGTATTCCCTCTCTTTGGATTGATTTCCACTCATTTCCTGTTTTGGCTAACCCCCCATTTCTCTATCCAAAATGAACACATTTTTTGCTTACTTTAATACAGTGGATGTCCTTATTTACACAACATACACACACAGGGCATTGTATAGTTAAAGCTGAAGTCTCATTTAAAATAAAAAAGATTCCAAGGAGTGCAGCTCTGTAATCATTATAGTTCCGTGTATTTTTAATTGTAAAAAGTGTAAGAACCTGATTTTGACCTGGTAACAGCCCCTTGCAGTTCCCGTACAGCAGAGCTAGAGTGTTATAGGAAGAAGCAGAACAAGCAGCCTATCAGCTGATGATGAAAGGAGAAGCAGCGCACTCCTATCAGCACGATAGAATGAGTGTGCTGCTTCTCCTTTCATTGCCCAGTTTATATTGGGGGTGGGTCCAGGGTGACCTAGGATCAGAGGAAGTGGGTTGAATGATGCTGGCCATCAGGACTGAGGACATCTAGTGGCAGAAACAAAACAATGCAGGGAAATCTTTGAATTGCAGAATAATAGTGCTGCAAAAGTTGTCTTTGTGATTTTTATGAGTTTTTTTTGCTGAAATTCTGCTTTAAATAAAACTAAAATAATAAAAATAAAACAGCCTTTTCTTTACAATTGCTGTTTTCTGCATATTTTCAGTACTGCCAATATATGTGTGACTTTTGACCCACCAGTGCTACATTATACGGACTATAAACCTGATGTATGTCGGATAGGAAAAATGGAGGCCATCAACCTTTTTTAGCACTCTGTTGGAAATCCCCAAAGGCAGATTTGCCTGGAAAAATAATTATACTTGACAACTAATCTGTGTAGTGCTTCTGGTAAAATGCCTTCTAGAGTAGAGAGGCAGAATTAGAGTCATGGTTCTGGGTGTTTCAATGAGCAGTGTCCTCATATCACAGTAGAAGCTTTGTGTTGTTCCAGGGCCACAGACATCTGACACATGCAGAATTAGTAAGACAATGTAGTAAGCTGTGATGATGTCTAACGTCCAGTAAACTATAGTAACCAATCAATAATTTTTTGACCTGACTACAGCAAATTGTGATTGGCTGGTGGGGCATATTGCACTCTGTAAATCATTACAGCTCTTTATATTGTCTGATTTGACTGTAACCCCCATCTCCACCCTATTGCCTTGGCCACCAAAAAACCTGCGTCCAGTCAGGATATGAGGCGTGAGATGGAAAGGGCAGCTGTATTTCTGGCAAGACAAAAAAACTTTTAAATTCTTCCAAATGTATATAAAATTTTTATTTTCTAGTGTAAGGCTGGCCATATACAGTATATTCTCCATGTCTAACCCTTTAAATGTCACTAAACCCACATCATAAAAAAACAATTAAAAATCAATACAAGCTGTAATGCATGCTGTTCATAATCTCTCAGTCGCTATGGGATTAATTGTATGTATTCTGCAAAAAACCTGGTTGATCCTGCTGTTTTCTGTCTCCCCCTCCTGTCCATGTCCCCAGTGCAGTTGTGGATTTTGCAAAAAACCTGGTTGATCCTGCTGTGTTCTGTCTCCCCCTCCTGTCCATGTCCCCAGTGCGGTTGTGGATTTTGCAAAAGACCTGGTTGATCCTGCTGTGTTCTGTCTCCTCCTCCTGTACATGTCCCCAGTGCAGTTGGGGATTTAGCAAAATACCTGGTTGTTCCTGCTGTTTTCTTTCTCCCCATCCTATCCATGTCCCCAGTGCGGTTGCGGATTTTGCAGTTTTGGCAGCTAGTGCACATGCTCAGTTTTCAGTGAGTTTCTGAACAGCCCCTGTGACTATAGAGTCACCCATATGGATGTATACACAGTGGTAAATGGCAACCCATTCCCTCCCCCCTCCTCCATACCCATTAACCAGCTAAAAACAATGGAGGTGAGATATTATGCCGGCCATACATGGGTCGAAATTCGACCGATTTTTCATCCGAAAATCAGACCTAAGAATAATGGGTCGATTTTCGCTCTGTTAGTGGGTCAATGGCACCTGCCGATTTTCGTGGTTCCTTCCCTGTTTGGTGATTGGGCATGTTGGAAAATTCATGAAAAACGACCGATTTTCAACACAATGATGGTCAAATCGTACGATCGTTTTTCCGAAAAGAATATGCGCATGAGCCGTGACCTGGAAGGAACAGAAGTTTTGCCTGTTGTATGGGGTGAACTTTATGACTTGATTTTCGACCGATTTTCGAAATCTTTGATGGCATCATCGGATTACCAAGCGAACGACGTTTTTGATTTTCGGACGAAAAATCATTCGGGATTCGACCCATGTATGGGCTGCATTACATCCTGATTGATGGAGGAATCACTTCCCTATTATTATAGACATAGGCTGGAGGGGTGTGACACAGCCTGTGATTGGCAGAAATCCGTCCACACCATATTATTGCCAAAAAATAATAAAGATCTGATTTCAAATATATACTGTATTTGCATGACAATTTAAAACAGTTTATTGCTATTAATTATTCATTATTACTCTGTATTTCAAAAGCTGTTTTTTTAAAAATTATTTTGAACATGTGACCAGCAGTAGAGGAATAGAAGCTCCTCCTGCCAGTTGGAAATTGTTTGTGTGATATAAACTCAAATATTCAAAACATATAAAATATGAAATAATTAGCAAAATTGTGAATAAACGTGAATCACGTGACAATGTGAAACACCCCATGAGCACTTCAAAGTGGCTAGAGTGAATACTCTTACCCTATGGAAAATAAACAAAAGCCTTTAGGATAATGTTCCCGGTATTCTTCAATAATTCCTTCAGAACCATTACATAATAGCCGTGAGAAAATACCTCCAAAAAAAAAGATTTTCAATTCAGCTCATTTCATATTTTATATGTTTTGAATATTTGAGTTTATAGTGAGGGTAATACACTATCTCGTTTTTTTATATATATTTTTTGAGGTACATGGTGGATGCCTACACCATGTTTGGATTATTTCATCGAAGGAATAAAGAATTGAGAATATGTACTGACACCAAGAGGGTTTTCATTTTAACTATAGGGGCACCACATCCTGATCACACAAGACCTGTAAAGACTGCAATTGAAACTGTCTTTTTAGGTGCGCAAAGCTATACATCCATTGTTAAAAATAAATACAATTGTATTAACAACACCAATAAAAGGATTTGCATCTTAAAAATAGGGGAAATGTAGGTTAATCCAGCTCTCTTCTATTCAGGAGATCAATTTTATCATACAGTTGCAAGAAAAAGTATGTGAACCCCTTGGGATTACGTGGAGTTTTGCATGAATTGGGCATAAAATGTGCTCTGAACGTCATCTAAGTCACAACAATAGAAGAACACACGCTGCTGAACATAATACTACACAAACATTAGATGTTGCCATGGTTTAATTGCACATAACATGTAAACATTCACAGTGCAGGGAGGAAAATGTATGTGAACCTTTCGACTTAATAACCGGTTGACCCTCCTTTGGCAGCAATAACCTCAACCAAACGTTTCCTGTTGTTGCAGATCAGACCTGCACAACGATCTGGAGTAATTTTGGACCACTCCTCTTTACAAAACTGTTTCAGTGTAGCAATATTCTTGGGATTTCTGGTGTGAATCGCTCTCTTAAGGTCATGCCACAGCATTTCAATCGGGTTGAGGTCAGGACTCTGACTGGGCCACTCCAGAAGGCGTATTCTGTGCTGTTGCAGCCATTGTTTTGTTGAATTACTTGTATGCTTTGGGTCATTGTCCTGTTGCATCACCCATCCTCTGCGGAGCTTCAGTTGGCGGACAGATGGTCGTACGTTTTCCTGCAAAATGTCTTGATAAACTCTGGAATTCATTTTCCCATCAATGACAACAATCCGTCCAGGCCCTGAGGCAGCAAAGCAGCCCCAAACCATGATGCTCCCTCCACCATGTTTTACAGTGGGGATGAGGTTTTGATGTTGGTGTGCTGTGCCTTTTTTTCTCCACACATAGTGTTGTGTGTTCTTCCCAAACAACTCAATCTTGGTTTCATCTGTCCACAGTATATTTTGCCAGTAGTGCTGTGGAACATCCAGGTGCTCTTTTGCAAACTTCAAACGTGCTGCAATATTCATTTTGGACAGCAATGGCTTCCTCCGTGGTGTCCTCCCATGTACTCCATTCTTGTTTAATGTTTTCCTTATTGTAGATGTGTCAACAAAAATGTTAGCATGTGCCAGAGATTTCTGTAGGTCTTTAGCTGACACTCTGGGATTCTTCTTTACCTCATGCAGCATTCTGCGCTGTGCTCTTGCAGTCATTTTTACAGGACGACCATGCCTAGGGAGAGTAGCAACAGTGCTAAACTTTCTCCATTTGTAGACAGTCTGTCTTACCGTGGACACATGAACATCAAGGCTTTTGGAGATACTTTTGTAACCCTTTCCAGCTTCATGCAAGTCAACAATTCTTGATCGTAGGTCTTCTGAGAGCTCTTTTCTGCGAGGCATGGTTCACATCAGACAGTGCTTCTTGAAACCAGTAAACCCAAAACAGGTGTGTGTTTTTTAAGGGCAGGACAGCTGTCAGCAACACATCCAATATCATCACACTGATTGGAGTCAAGGTTGGCTCACTCCTGGCTCCAATTGGGTCTGGGAGAAGTCATTAGGCTAGGGCCTCACATACTTTTTCCTCCCTGCACTGTTAATGTTTACATGTTATGTGCAATTAAACTATGGCAACATCTAATGTTTTTGTAGTATTATGTTCAGCAGACTGTGTTCTTCTATTGTTGTGACATAGATGACGTTCAGAGCACATTTTATGCCCAATTCATGCAAAACTCCACGTAATCCCAAGGGGTTCACATACTTTTTCTTGCAACTGTAGATCCAAGAGATCAATACAGTATATATCATATATCCAACTTTTACAAGATATGACTTCATAAATCAACAGGTTGGCCATATGTATATCAGACTGAATTTTGTAGTGATTTTGACAAGGATCCTCTTTTCTTGACCCATTTCGTGGGATATTACCTACTTTTTAAGTTTGTTTCTTTTTGGTTTTTGTTTTTTTTTTAGATGATTTAAATCTTTTTAATAGTGTTGTTAAAAAGTGCATTTATTTTAAGAGCGTATAGTCCTTGGGCACCTGGAATAAAGTCAGTTTCAGTTGGTATGTTTTATAGCTCTAATATTCTACATCATTGGCTTTTATTCTTGGTGTAACTGACTCCCTTTTTTAGAACAGTGGTCTCCAAACTTTCTAAACAAAGGGCCAATTTACTGTCCTTCAGACTTTGGGGGGGGGGCAGACTGTGGCCAGTGGGAGGAAAAAATGTCCCAGCATCAATGGGTTTAGACAGTGGCTCAGGCTTAGTGATCAATAGGAGTAAAACAATTACATACTACCTGTAGTCAGTAGGAGGAAAATACTGCCCCGTCATTGGTGCCACTGGGAGGAATAGTCCCCCATCATTGGTGTTAGTGGGAGGAATAGTGCTGAGTTGTTTATATTGATGAATTATGTCTCACCATTGGTGTCAGTGAAAAGAATAGTGCTCCATCATTAGTTTCAGTAGAAGGAACAGTGCCCCATCATTGGTGTCAGTAGAAGAAATAGTCCCTCATTACTGGTGTCAGTGGGAGGACTAGTGCTCAATTGTTTATATCAGTGGGATGAATTATGCATTATCAATGGTGTCAGTGGAAAAAATAGTGCCTCATCATTGGTGTCAGTGGAAGGAATAATACTTCATCATTAGCTTCAGTAGAAGGAATAGTGTTCCATCATTGGTGTCATTGGGTAGAGTAGTGCCCCATCATTGGTTTCAGTGGGAAGATTAGTACCCCATCATTGGTGTCAGTGGGAAGAGTAGTGCCCCATCATTGGTGTCAGTGGGAAGATTAGTGCCCCACCATTGGTGTCAATGGGAAGAGTAGTGCCCCATCATTGATGTCATTCGGAAGAGTAGTGCCCCATCCTTAGTGTCAATGGGAAAAGTAGTGCCTTACCATTGATGTCATTAGGAGGACTGGTGCCTTATATCAGTGGGAGGAACAATGCCCTATGGGCTGAATAAAAGCAAGCAAAGGGCCACAGTTTGGAGGCCACTGTTTTAGAACAAAGAGGTACTCCAGTGATACATTGTTACTCTGTCCACTTGACTTGCTTTGCTGATAGTTGTGTAATAAACATTTCCAAACTAGCTGATAAAGTTAAACCATTTCTGAAAATCCTTGAGCTCCAAAAATGGAACAGAAGTTTTTTATCGTCAGGGAAAAATGTTTTTGTGCTCGGCAGCTGCTGGTGACACTGAAATTTCTCAGCTGCAACATCCTTTTGCTCTGTTCTGAAAATATTTAACTCAGAGTCAGAATAAGCAGAACATTAACAACGGTTATCTACAACATATTTATATTACATGTCAGCGGTAATGTATAGCTTTTTCTAATTTCTTCTGCTTGTGCAACATAGATTGGTTAAATGTGCCAAATGCAGCTTAAAAATGATCCCGACGGTTTGGCTCTGTTTGTTTTTTAATATCTCTATGTTTTTTAGTCCTTTTGATGGATTGAAGTGTAATTAAATGTGTTAGGTGAAGATTTTTTGCATAAAATTTCTGCATACAGTTTTAAACTCTTGAAGAGCCTAAACTGGAAAAAAGAAGGTTCACTTAAATAGTCCCAAAGGTCACATTATTATAAAAAGAGGAATGCTGACTTAAAGTGTATCTAAAGCCAAAAACATTTTCTGTCTTAGTTTTAGATAGATATGCCACTTGCCAATGAAATGAGGCAGAGAGCATCTTTAATCACTTACCAACCGACATACATATTAAAAACATCTTGGTCAGCAAGTGGTTATACCAGGATCATCGCTGCGGCTGAAGCTATGAGCCTGGTATTGTTTTCTTATTAGATTTCTTGTAAAAGTGATCCGAGTGGCTTTACAGCCACTCAGTTACATTTATAGTGCTCTGAAGGTCTCTCCATCCTGCCACCATTCGTAGAGCCTGGGACTAGGGTTAGTGGTCAGGACAGCTTCCCACTGAGGAGGAACATCCATTCTCTGATCTCCTCTATAATGAACAATCCTGGAAACAACAAGGATTTTGTCACTTCGGGTAATTTCCTGGCTGTTACAGCCAAAAAAGCATCTAACCAAGCATGATCTGTGCTTGGTTAGTTGCTTTGGAGGGCAAGGGTGACATCAGGGGTCTAATAGACCCCTGATGACTTTATAAAGAGTACAAGTCACCTGCCCAAAGCTATCACAAGGGGTCTTGTTCACTCCCTTGTGATAGCAATAAACTTAAATTTGAAAAAAAAAAAAAAAAAAAACTTAAGTGTAAACATTTTAAAAGGTAAAAAAATTTTAATAAAGTAAATAAAAATAATACAAAAACATTTTTTAAAAGCTCCCCTTGTCCCCCCCTACCTTCCCCATGATTACTTGAAAATGCAAACGTGTGCTCTGGTCCGGCATGTAAACAGTGATTGCACCACACATGTGACGTATTATCACAATCACCAGAGCAATAATTCTAGGGCCATAATTCATGATGAACTCTAAACTGATAACCTGTAAAGGCTTTTAAAGTGTCACCTATGGACAATTTTAGGCACAGTAGTTTGTCACAGGATAGTATAAAACCAATCAATAAGCTCTCATAAGGTTGTTTTCAATTTTCTGAAGCTTTCATCTAAAGCCTTGTTCACACTGGGTGATTCCATGCATACCCTGTGCAAAGTTGTGTTTGGCTGGCACCAAGATGCAGAGGTGGTGCATGCATCCCAATGCAGGCGTCCCATTGTTGTCTATTGGGATATGCAGCTGCACGAACAAAGTCGCAATGTCCCAATATGACATGTGGGCGTTGGTCCTTAAATGAACACAGGGTGAGTTTGGGGACCTGTACCCATTCGGATGTCATATTGTAGCTGTGTCTGTGCTGCTACAAGTCCTAATAGACAACAATAGGATGTCTGCATGGGGATGCACTGAACAGCTGTGCATCTCCATGCAAGTAAAACAAGGCCTGCACGTGGTATGCATGGAATCATCTGGTGTGAACAAGGCCTAAAAATATTTGATGATCCTGCAATGAAAATCCTCGTATAAATTCAGACTAATACTTGGGTCATCACAGCATCACACATATCCACAGAGAAGATAAAGTAGAGGATCCTATAGTGTAATACTGTGGAGATATTTTATTTTGAATAAAAAGGAAGTACTCACAAATATGTACAAAGGTAAGCATACAAACACCTCTCCACACCAACAAGCCGGCAGGCGTGCTGTAGTTTCGTTCTACGCGTTTCGTCCACACAGACATCCTCAAGGGGCGTGGGGTGTGATGCTGTGGAGACCTGAGTATTAGCCTGAATTTATATGGGGAGTACATATGTGGAAGTATTTCTGCCTGTGCTATGCTGGTCCATTGGGAGGAGTATAAAGCGCAAGTTGAACTCCCTTACCTTGAGTTCTAATCCTGGAGTAAGAGGCTCACCTGCATGTGGTGATGGAACACAGCACTTGGATGAAGTGATAAGAGGATAACATTTGATGGGACTTTTTGCACTTGTTTATTCATGATTTGTTCTGATTGCTTGATCTCTAAACACTTATCACCATTCACTTTGGTACATTTTGGTATATTGTTTTACAATTGTTTGGTTTAACTGCACAAATACAATTTAATAAGTTTCAGCGTAACAGTTATTTATATTGTGGCTCTACAAAGGCCATCTGAACACATATTGAACAGGTATGGTCCACCATTGTAGACCAGAGCCATGCCAACACATTGAACAGGTGTGGTTCACCATTGTAGACAAGAAAGCCAAGAAGTGTCTGAAAGAGGTTGGAGGGGTGCAAAAAAAGATAAACAAAAGTGAAAATAAGTATTTTATGAAATAGAAAAACTTGTCAACTGTTTAAAGTACACAGTGCTTTAGCAAACTAAATATCATCCAGTGCGAATTTAGATCTATTGTAACTGGTGCTTCTAGCTGGAAAGTCCTCTACTTTTCTTTGCTCCTGGTGCCCAGCCAGTTTTGCATCTTGGATCTGACATATAACAGTAGTGTATTATTTTCAGTCATTTTTTCTGCCCTGTTCCTCTAATACTGTCAGGACCACTTTAGAATGGAACTCTCAGACAGTTTACACATGTAAAGTATTAATGGATGTCATTTGTCTCCTGTCTAGAATGGGGACCTCGCTCTTGGAGGACCTGGCAGCTTCTACTGGCAAGGTAAGATTGATGCAGCCGGAACCAGAACTACATTGATCACTTGTTACGTTCAGCAACAATCATTCTTTCTGCCATTTGCATGCATTTCAGAATGTCATGTCTTGTATATTCCTGCTGTCCTGTTTTTTTTTCTTGCATTCTGGGGAGGTGAGATCATATCTGGTTTGGGATAAGTGCAATAACTTTAGAAAATCATCTTTTCACACGGTTCTTGTTACTATGTATTTATGAAACATTCTGCTAGAGCCTTCCTAATAGTTCCATTAATAGTTTGACAGGCAGAAGACAGAGCATCTCGTGTCCATTCAAATCCCTTTAATACGGTCTTATTTACAGAAACCTATTTGGCCTGTTCTTCTTCAGCTCTTGGAGCATTTGGTTGGCCTGTTCTGCAAAGTGTGATGGAAAGCACATTTTGAGGAATACAGCGAATGTTTAAAAAGTGGACACAAGAGACAGATTTATTCATGGAGATGGAGGGATTACTGTAGCAGGAAATCTCATCTTCATAGTGTTATCATTAAGGAAGCCTTCAGGAGAAAAATATGGGGGCTGTTGTGCCTGATCTGCTTCTGGAAAATGCTAGTTTCCTGGTTGGCATGTCGACCTCTTTGTTTCAAAGCTTTCTTAGTCACTGACCTGGAACATGGATGCAGATTGCATAATTAAGTTTTGTGTTTCTGAAGATTGTGGTAAAGGGCCAATCACATCAGCCCTTTACTATGTGATCAGCTGTATCCAATCACAGCTGATCCCATGTAAATAGATTTGCCGGTTGTCGACAGTCCTTTTCTTATATGCTGTATCTGTGTGAGGAAAGGAAAGCCAATTATTGGCAAAACTATCAATACATGATTTACACTGATAATCAGGTCACTGATCATTAGTGCCCTGGTTATCAGCACAGCCCCATCAGTGCCAATCAGTGCCCATCAGTGCAGCATATCACTGCCCATCAGTGCAGTATTTCTGTGCCCGTCAAGGCCGCCTATCAGTGTCCAGTATATCAGTGCCCAGCAGATCCGATGATCAGTTCCCAGCAGTGCCACCTATCCAATCACAGCTGATCCCATGTAAATAGACTTGCCGATTATCGACAGTCCTTTTCTTATATGCTGCATGTGTGTGAGGAAAGGAAAGCCAATTATTGGCAAAATTATCAATACATGGATTACACTGATATTCAGGTCACTGATCATCAGTGCCCTGATTATCAGCGCAGCCCCAGCAGTGCCACCTATCAGTGCCCAGCAGTGCCACCTATCAGTGCCCAGCTGTGCAACCTGTCAGTGCTGCCTATCAGTACCCATCAGCGCCGCCTTATCAGTGCAGCCTCATCAGTGCCTTCCCGTTAGTGCTCATCAGTGCAGCGTATCAGTGCCCATTAGTGCTGCCTTATCAGTGCCCATGAATGTCATCTCCTCAGTGCCCATCAGTGCAGCCTCATCAGTGCCCATTAGTGCAGCCTGGTTAGTGCCCATTAGTGCAGCCTCATCAGTGTCCATTGGTGCAGCCTGGTTAGTGCCCATTAGTGCAGCCTCATCAGTGTCCATTAGTGCAGCCTCGTTAGTGCTCATTAGTGCAGTCTCATCAGTGTCCATTGGTGCAGCCTCAGCAGAGCACATCAGTGAAGAAGAAAAATGTTCTGTCTTTTTTTGTTTGTTTAGCAAAAATTAAAAAACCCAGTGCTGATTAAATACCACCAAAAGAAAGCTCTTTCTGTCTCATGATTATGATGAAAATTTCATATGGGTACAGTGTTGCATGACTGTGCAATTGTCCTGGGCAGGAAGGGGGGGAAAATGTCTGGTATTGAAGTGGTTAAAGGATAACTAAACTCAAAAAACAAAAATGAAACATATTGCGGCTTACCAGTATCTATGTGTGGTAGCTACATTCGTTTTGTTTTTTTTTTTAAGCAGAATTCCAGGTTATACCTAACTAGTCTTAAAAAAAAAAGCCCCTTCCTTCTCCTAAAACCTATGTTTACAAACCTGTCTAAATAAAAAAGATGTATATACTGACCTAATTTTAGCCTGCTCCAGTCCAGTCACATGATCTGACTCCCCTGTGTCAGTTAGCGAAGGCTACAGGGGAGAGGAGGGAGCGCCGACAACAGACGGGCCATAGGAGCCTAAGGGTGATGTCAGCACTGCAAGCATAACCAGCCAATGTCGAGCGCTCTCTCCTCTCCCCTACAGCCGTCGCTGGCTGACACAAGGGATCTTGTGACTGGACCAGAGCAGCCTGGAAATAGATACAATAAAAGAAAAATATTCCTGCGCCAATACAAAATAAGTGAATCACCCTTCTAAACTGCTGCTGTGCAAAGAATGTGAAGACACAAACAGTGAAATATATAAATAAACAGCGCAAAATAGACCTAAAATCAAATATTAATAAATCACAAAATATAAATGTCCCATATCAATTGGTGCATATTTATATCAAAAAATCTTCAGAAAAAAGACACCATAAAGTCCCTTGTGATGAGGAATGACGATTCCAAATAATTTTTCTAGCCTTCCACCTTTCACCCATGCACACCAACATCAAATGCACTCACCAGATTTTGGTGAATGAAAAGCCTTTAAGGATTTTTTGGGGAATCCTAAACCCTCTTTTCATCAGCTCAATGATAGCCTGCCCCTCCAAGATAAGATCCTTTTTCAGGTCCTCACCGTGGCTTCCTAGTTTGCTCCACCGTATCATCAAAGAAAAAAACTTACATAGTGTAATATTGCCAAATCAATATTATACCAAAAAAGACAGAATCCAGGCCACTCACATTTCAACAGCTTGTAAAAGGCACATTTATTAAGCCCATGACAGTCTGATAATAAGAACCAGCCACATACTCCAGGGTTCCCACACCAATGTAGCCTGATAGAGCAGAGGAACAGCAGAGAACCAGCCTAAATCCCGCAAAATGGCCGCTGGAACGCACCGCTCGGCGTGCGTTCCACTCACCGGAAGTGACGTCAGACGTATGGCGAATGGACCGGAAATGCGTCAACTCGTTTCGCCCCTCCCATCGGGCGTTCTCAAGACCCTTCTTGAGAACGCCCGATGGGAGGCGTATGGCGAATGGACCGGAAATGCGTCAACTCGTTTCGCCCCTCCCATCGGGCGTTCTCAAGACCCTTCTTGAGAACTTGAGAACGCCCGACGGGAGGGGCAAAATGAGTTGACGCATTTCCGGTCCATTCGCCATACGTCTGACGTCACTTCCGGTGAGTGGAACGCACGCCGAGCGGTGCGTTCCAGCGGCCATTTTGTGGGATTTAGGCTGGTTCTCTGCTGTTCCTCTGCTCTATCAGCCTACATTGGTGTGGGAACCCTGGATTATGTGGCTGGTTCTTATCATTAGGCTGTCATGGGCTTAATAAATGTGCCTTTTACAAGCTGTTGAAATGTGAGTGGCCTGGATTTTGTCTTTTTTGGTATAATATTGATTTGGCAATATAACACTATGTAAGTTTTTTCTTTGATGATACGGTGGAGCAAACTAGGAAGCTACGGTGAGGACCTGAAAGAGGATCTTATCTTGGAGGGGCAGGCTATCATTGAGCTGATGAAAAGAGGGTTTAGGATTCCCCAAAAAAATCCTTAAAGGCTTTTCATTCACCAAAATCTGGTGAGTGCATTTGATGTTGGAAATAGATACGTATATACAGTACATCTTTCTTACACAGGTTAGCCGGCATAGGTGGTAGGCGGGGGAGGGAGCATTTATTAGACTGGTTGGGTTTAGCCTGGAATTCTACTTTAAGGCTAAAGAACATTTTTGACAAGTACAGACAATACTTATTGATCTTGCTAGAAAAGCAATACCTGTGAGATGAACAGAAAGCAAAACCATCTTATGGGTGACGATCATGGCACCCTCCATAAATACAGTGGGGGAGTGAGCGTAGCCACCCTAGGACATGATATGTTATGCATAGGGTTTACGAGGTGAAAAAAAAATTACTCATTCGGATTAACATTTACTCATCAAAGTACTTTATTATTTGTGTAAATGAAGGCTCTTGAGAGGAGTAATGAGGCAGGGTGCTGGGATGCTGGCCCCTCCCACCAACTGCGATCTGCCTGCTTTCCCCGGAGAAGCACAGAGACCCAGTAATGACATCTCTGGGTCTAAAATATTGTATGTAATAAAAAGGTATTGGTTTTATTTAAACATTACATGTTTTTGAAGAGGAAAGGAGGAATCAGGGAAGGCAAAATATAAGTATATTGAACTTCAGATTTAAAGCCCAATTCAAGGAATTGGACAAAATCTCCCCTTACAGTGAAATCAGAGTAAGCAATTTCTGTACCAGAGAGGAGCCCGTACAACTGTACAAGACTGAGATTGACGCTGGCGTTCAGCTTTAAAATCATTAGAACAGATGAACGTTAACTGGGTTTTATGTACCTTTATTCATTAATCACCTTTATGGTTATCTCTCGCCTTGACTATTGTAACTCCCTCCTCATTGACCTACCTCATCGCAGGCTATCCCCTCTTCAGTCTATCATGAATGTTGCTGCCAGACTCATTCACCTTGCCAACCGTTCCATATCTGCCACCCCTCTCTGCCAATCCCTCCACTGGCTTCCCATTGTCCAACGGATAAAATTCAAAACATTAACAATAACATATAAAGCCATTTATAACTCTGCCCCAAATTACATCAGCAATCTTGTCTCCAAATATCACCCAAACCATCCTCTCCCAACCTCCTGCTCTCTAGCTCCCTCATCCCCTCCTCCCATGCTTGTCTCCTGGACTTCTCCAGAACTGCCCCATCCTCTGGAACTCTCCACCCCAATCTATCGGACTATCGTCTACTCTGGTCACTTTTAGGCGATCTCTGAAAACCTATCTCTTCAGGGAAGCCTATCCTGCCCTCAGCTAATAACGGAATATTCTCTTCCTCCTACCAGTCCATCCCTCAGTTATTACCTTTTGTACTACTAGCCCCTCCCTCTTAGATTGTAGGCTCCAAGGAGCAGGGCCCTCCTATCCAGGGGCGGACTGGCCATTTGGAAACTCGGGCACTGCCCGAGGGCCCAGGGTCAGTAGGGGGCCCCATGAGATGCCCCTGGTACCTTTTTCATAGGCTTTTTTGAGTTTGGGCAAGGACACAGGGGTCCCATGATTACCTTTTGCTCGGGGGCCCCATGAGTTGTCAGTCCGCCCCTGCTCCTATCCCTCTTGTATTGAACTGTATTGTTGCTGTATTGTCTCCCTTTATATTGTAAAGTGCTGAGCAAACTGTTGGCGCTATATAAATCCTGTATAATAATAATAATAATAATTCTAATCAAGCATTGGCATGTCTATAAAACAAATTAAAGAGTGTTTAGCCAGCAGATTTGCATGTTTTGTGAACCGTATAACTCATCACCCTATATTCTAGATTTAAACTTGATTGTAATAGTCGGCAACAATATTAATTGTAACTTTAGGATACATGCCATATCATTCCTGGGCCAAACTGACTTATTGAAATAAAATGAGATTAGATGATGTCCTTCAGTAACGATGCCTTATTATTTCCACCTGTAGGGTCCAATCATCATGTTCTAACTCTCCGCAGGTCTGCTAACCACGATAGGGATTTTTTTTAGTGGTTTATAGATTTCCGTTCATAAAAGGAAAACAGATGTGAGGTATATAATAGGCTTCCATTAAAATAGGTTAAGTTAGTTAATTGGCAGAACTGTGAAAGAAATTAAAGGAATAAAAGCGAATAAACAAAACTGAAGGGTGTGCAGAGACAGGTCACTGTGAACATGAAATGCATTTAAAAAAACACTCCACCTTAGGGTTGCCACCTCATCGCTTTACACCCGAACACATATTTACACAGGTTCTGAGACTAATTGAACCACTTGCCCTCCAGAGGATTTACCCCGCTTCCTGACCAGGCCATTTTTTGCAATACGGTGCTGCGTTACTTTAACTGACAATTGTGCGGTCATGCAATGCTACATCCAAATAAAATCTATGTTCTTTTTTCACACAAATAGAGCTTTCTTTTGGTGATATTTGATCACCTGTGTGTTTTTAATTTTTTGCGCTATAGACAAAAAAAGACCGACAATTTTGAAAAAAAAAAAATACAGACGTACCTCAGTTTACAAACGCCTTGGTCAACGTAATTTTCGGTTTACGAATGAAAATCCATTGAAAATAATGGCTCAGTTTACTAATTTTTTCCACACTACGAACGAATTAATTGGTTTTCAGTGCATTTACAATTTTTTTTTTAATCATGTCCCTGTACAGTATTTATGCCTTTAAAGTGCACTTTATAAACAGTTTTGAACAGATAAGACTTTTTTTTATTTTTTTCTGACCTCCGGAACGGATTAATTGGTTTTCAGTGCATTCCTATGGGAAATCGCGTTTCGGTTTACAAATTTTTTGCAATGCGAAAAGTCCCGCATCACTAATTAAATTAGTAAACCGAGGTACGCCTGTATTTTTGACTGTTTGCTATAAAACATATCCAGTAAAAAGATTTTAAAAATCTAATTTCGTCATAAATTAAGGCCAAAATGTATTGTGCGACATGTCTTTGCTAAAAAAATCCCAATACATGTAAATTAATTGATTTACGTGAAAGTTATAGTCTCCACGACTTATAGCGGGCCTCCGGGACTGCAGTGGGTTTCTGACACTGGGGGGGAAGTGACTAACTGCCACTGACATCCCTAGTGACACCAATACAATGATCAGTGCTAATAAAAATCACTGACACTGTACTAATGACACTGGGCAGGAAGGGGTTAACATCTGGGGCGATCAAAGGGTTAACTGTGTGCTGTGTGCTATTTTACTGTATGTGCTGTGTGTGTTTTACTTGGGAAACATGTTGCAGAGAAATACACAGCAGCATGTTACTGCTGGGAGTAGAGAGACCTATGTTGTTTACCCCTGCCAGTGTTGTTTGGTGATCGCCGGGTGCTGGCGAAGAATCGCCGGCCAGTACCCAGTAATTGACATGTGTAGCAGCCAATGGCGGCATGGGTAGGGCGGCGCTCGCGCCCCCTGCCTGGAGATGCAAGCCACATATATATATTCATGATTTTGCACAGCCCTGCCGCCCTGTAGCAGTATTTCTGCTATAAGGCAGCGGACAACTGGTTAAACAGAGTAGGCACTAAGTGAGTTTCATTACCATCTTTATTAGCCACAGAACCTGTGTTATTAATATGTGTTTGGGTTTAAAGAAATCGGATGGCAACCTACTCCACCCAGAATTTAGAGTTAAAGTGGAACTCTATATCCCACATAAATGTCCAAACTTTTCCTACCTGCAAGCCACTTCTAAGGCCCCATTCACACAGGTGTTGAGGTGTAAGGGGTCTGGTGTTTATGTGGGTTGAGTGGCCAGGTGCTGCCTGTAGGCAACCTATGTAAGTTCATGAGACAGACACAGCCACTCCACCCTACATAAATGTCCAAAGTTTTCCTACCTACAAGCCTCTTCTAAGGCCACATTCACACAGGTGGTGAGGTCTGTAAGCTGTGAATGGGTCTGGTGTTTATGTTGGTTGAGTAGCCAGGTGCTGCCTGTAGGCAATCTATGTAAGTCCATGAGATGGACACAGTCACTCCACCCTAAATAAATGTCCAAACTTTTCCTACCTATAAGCCTATTCTACTGCCCCATTCACTCAGATATTGAGGCCTGTAAGTTGTGAATGAGCCTGGTGTTTATGTGGGTTGAGTGGCCAGGTGCTGCCTGTAGGTAACCTATGTAAGTCCATGAGACGGACACAGCCACTCCACCCTAAATAAACTTCCAAACTGTCCAAACCTCCAAACCTACCTACCTTTCCTACCTACAATCCTCTTCTATGGCCCCATTTGCACAGGTGGTGAGGCCTGTAAGCTGTGAATGGGCCTGATGAACACAGCCACTCCACCCTATCTGAGAGGTGTGCACATGCACAGGTCAAGAACTCCTCCCCCACAGAGGGTGGCTATAGAAAAATGGCTGGTTATGTTCTTTTTCCACCTGTGATTGGACAGTGTTAGACCAGCAGCATAATGATGAGGTCTTCCCCCTGTCTTCAGGAAAATGTTTTCTTGGTTTTCGACAATCATAAGGCAACTGATTGGATCCCAGTGTTGGCCTTAGTGTAACAGTTTCCATGGAGGGGATTGCAAGAAGTTACTATAGACAGATTTAGGTACTTATAGATATCTTTTAACTCGGCCTCGAATTAGCACTACAAAATAGACACAAGACTGTTTAGTGGTAAATTAACCCAATGGGGGTTATTTACTAAAACTGAAGAGTGCAAAATCTGGCGCAACTCTGCAGAGAAACCAATCAGCTTCCAGGTTTATTACCAACGCTTAAGTGAACACGCTGAAGTTAGACGTTGATTGACTACCATGCACAGCTACACCAGATTTTGAGTGCACCAGTTTTAGTAAATATCCCCCAATTTATTGGTATGGGTTAGAATGAATGGTGGTGTGAGCATATATGAACACACAGAAGGTAGGTTTAGACACAGTATAATCACTATGCCAAGACAACCTAGAATAGAGTTCTCTACCACTAGACTGGGATTAACCTACGAATCAGGAAAGTCAGCAATAAACAGTACATGTAAGCATTGACTGCAATATGAATAATAATCCTATAACTAGCCTAGTGTGGACTCTAGGAGAATAGCGAGAATATGGTGAAATGTCCCCTGAGAGGTATGTCTTAGCATAAGTAATAGGCAAGGGTCTCTGTGTAGCAGCTGTAAAGGGACAGGCCTTTAACTTAACTCTTCAGACGGCTAGCTTTGGGGCCCAGTTGTATCATTGGTGCACATGAAAATCATCACAGTTAATCCTGCAGGAAGTAATAAAGCTACTAGATGGCTGTATGGTCAGTTTCTAAAGGACTCAGTCTCTTTCTCTAGCAGCAGATAGTAAATCCCCACAGCAGCAGCTCACCAGTCCCAGGTGATATTGCGGCTCATCATCCGGTCACACCAGGGGCAGACTGACAACTCATGAGGCCTCCGGGCAATAGGGGATCATGGGGCCCCTGTGTCCTTGCCCAACTCAAAAAAGCCTATGAAAAAGGTACCAGGGGCATCTCATGGGTCCCCTTACTGACCCCGGGCCCTCGAGCAGTGCCCGAGTTTCCAAATGGTCAGTCCGCCCCTGGGTCACACACACTCTCTGCTCTGCACCTAGGTGACTCTATCTGCACTCAGCACTCCGAATCCTGTTTAGACTACCAATGGGCAGATATAAAAATCACAAATGAATGCAGCCCTGTATCCGTTAATGCATTATTAATCCCAACTCAGAAGATTCCTGCCACTAAGGATCGCACCAGCCTAAATCACCTGTGTAGGCTAAGAGGAAGCAGTTGGGGGCAATTAAAACACAGCAGAACTGTGTTTTTCTACCACTGCCCCAACTGCAAGTGTAAAGCAGGCCATACATAGGTCAAATTCCAAATGATTTTTCGATCGAAAATCAAAAAGTTCATTCTGTAATCCAATGGTGCCACCAATGATTTTGAAAATCAGTTGTTTTTCACTAATTTTCCAGCATGTCCGATAAACGAAATGGGGAGGAATCAGGAAAATTGTCCAATGCCATTGCCCCACTAACAGAGCGAAAATCGTCCGATTATTCTTAGGTCCGATTTTCAAATTAAAAATTGTTCTGGAAATCGACCCATGTGTGGCCGGCATAAGCCTAGCCTTAAAAGCCCCCAATTGTACTTCAATTGTTACAAAATATTTGTGATTTTGTTATCAAGCCTTTCTTGGATTCCTAAGAACAAGATCTATCTGATGAATAAAATGAGTGATTTCAGTGGCGCACCCAGAACTCCTTCATAATGACATCACTTTCTTCCAACAAACCGATGGAGCCCATACAATAGCATGCTCCATTATGTATGAAAGTAACAGTTCAAGCTGGGACATTTGTTGTCCAAGTAGATGGCCTGCCCTGAGTTTACCCAAACTAACTTTAAATAGGCAGCTGTGTCCAGGGAAGGTTGAGAGCCGAGACTTTGGCCTACGCCCAGACTTGCATGCCTCTAGGTAATGAAGCTGCTTTTTGCAGCAGGAAGTTGTTTGGTTTTTTTCTGTATTAATTTAAGTAAAAACAGATTATTTTTATTAAAGTTTTATTGAAACAATTATATTTTATTTCCAGGACAAGTCTTCAGTGTCAGCATTGCAGAAATCATTAAGGGTTATTCCTTCAAGGACATTATACGGGACGTGGCCAGAGAAAGAAAGACCAAAGTCGCTGACTCCACCTACGATGACAGCTATCTAGGTAAGATTGTAAGTCCTCATGCACATGGGACGTTTTTACAGCGGCTGTGTTTGGCTTTTGACATTTTTTTTCTACAGCTAGTAAACCCCCCCGGCATGTTATCCTATGTGTTCATGCGCACATAGACTGGAATCAACATTTTTTGGCTGGAGAAAAAAAACAGATCTAGTGGGTTTCTAGAGGAGTTTTTTTAGCTGTAAAAACGCTATAACGCTGAAAAATGTGGTAAAACACCGCAAACTGGCATTTTTGGCCAATTTTTTTTGACCAAATAAAAAAAATGTTTTATTTGACCAAATGGAAAAAAAATTTTTTTGGTAAGAAAAAAGACACTAAAAAATGCAAAAGCGGGAAAACGCGGCTAAACGCTAATGCAAAAACGCTAACAAAAGCTGAAAAATTCACGTTTTTAACATGACTTTACACAGCTAATGTTACCAGCGTTATCAAAACACCCCGTGTGCATAGAGACTAAAGTGTATTAACACCCAAGAACAAAATTGTGATCGGTTGCAGCTAAGTGGTCCTGAAATGTGGTGGCTGCATTAGTTTTCTTTTTTATTCTTCTTTCCCCCTTTATTTAAACCTGGTGATCCAACCTGTAACACACTTCTTGTCCTATGGTGACAGCACTCACTCACTGCACTGTGTCTATGGAGGAGCAGTGTTGTGACCCAAGAACAGGAAATGTATTAGGACTACAGAACACCTCACCTTCTCTCCATCTACATAACACATTAGGGAGGTGTATGGCAGTTCACAAAGAGAACAGGCATGGCAGACAAGCCAGCTTTGGATTTCAGTGCAATAAAAGGCACAGGAAGGAACTCATCCAATGAGTTCATTGCACTGGATTGTGGGATTATAGGGTTGAATCAGGTGATATAACGCCTCCTAACTGCCTGTCAAATGCCCTCTGACAAGCAATCTGAACTCAGATCGCTCTTCAGAGGGCTCTTGCATTGTAAATCTGCCTAGCAACAAGAAAAGGAAAAATTTTTTAACCCCCCCCCCCAGCAAAAACACAAGTGGAAAAACGCAAAACGCAATGCAGAAACGGGTCAAACTCAACCTGCATAGGTGTGAACCTAGCCTTACAGGTACATTCCTGCAATGCATGGATGTAATTTGGCCCTAAGGTTCCATTCCCTCTGAGCTGATTGTTTTTCAGGCGTTTTTTCAAGCGTTTTTTTTTCAGGCATCTTTGAGCATTTTGCAAATATTATAGCCATTTGTTCAGGCGTTATTCATTTTAGGCATTTTTGCTTTGGCCAATAGAAATAGCTGCTGTTTCAGCTGAAACCGCCTGAAAAAATACTTGAAAAAACACTGTTCAGGCATTTTCCCTTCAAGTCTGTGGGGACAAAACGCTCAGATCTGCCTGAAAAAGAGCGCAAGTACTTTTTTGAGCGATAGACGTTTTGTTACAGGGGACAGAATGCTCAAGTGTGAACAGGGGCTATTGAAAATAATGGGATTTTACTTGATGAGCGTTTTTGAGCGTCGAGCTGAAAAACGATCAAGTTTAAACGGGGTCTAAATCTCTCAAAGACGCTATCAAAAATGTGACTATTTGAGGGTCACCAAGGGGGGGCTGCCTCTGGCTCCTGGATTTTTCATTCACTGGAAAATGCTTCAAGTGGAGTGAGACTCCCAAGACAGGGGGCCGGGAACAAAATAGGAACAATGATTAGGAAAATAAATGTTGCCAGTGGAGTCCCTGAGTGATAATTAAATTATGAGTTGTTTGGTTTGTCATTATATAACAGGAACCAATATGTGATGATGACATAAATATAATGACATGAGTACAGTGGGAATTGTAGATTTTCCTACATTTCCATCAGAAAACTGTTTCAGAGTTCTGCTTGAGAAACCTTTCCTGCAGGACAGAGAAATGTGAAGTCAGGACGGTGAGACGCCACCGCGGTCTATAGAATATATCACAGCAGTGCGCAGTGCGTTGTATAAACAGGATATAGTCCATTGAGATATGCCCTTCCTCAGAGGGCTGTCCTCTTCTCAACAATACGGTTTATTTATATAGGGAGAGATAGTTCCGTGTCCCACATAATCTCCTGCAGAGAAGCATCTGACTGTTTATTAACAGAGAAAACACAAAAGATAATTGCATTAAAATCGCTTTCCCTCCGCCCTATAGCAGATATACTGCTACAAGGTGGCAGGGGTGCGCAAAATCATGAGTGTATATATGCATGATTTTGCAATTCCGGGTAGGGGCGCGCACGCCCTATTTGCGGCCTCGGCTGGCAATCACTGGGTTCCGGCCGGTGATTACTCGCTGGCACCCGGTGATCGAGGAGCATTACAGACGGAGGGAGAGAACTGTAAGTATATAATACAGTTCTCTGCAGTGTCAGCTCCTTCCAGGGGCGGACTGACCATTTGGAAAATCGGGCACTGCCCGAGGGCCCGGGGTCAGTAGGGGGCCCCATGAGATGCCCCTGGTGCCTTTTTCATAGGCTTTTTTTAGTTTGGGCAGGGACACAGGGGCCCCATAATCCGTTATTGCCCGGGGGCCCCATGAGTTGTCAGTCTCCTCCTGCACACTGCTATGCATGGCTTTGCATAGCAGAGCCATACAAAGCAGTGTGCTTGCAGTGAAGTGATGTTAACCCTTTCCTGCCCATTGCCATTAGTACAGTGTCAGGGCTTTTTGTTAGCACTGATCACTGTATTGGTGTCACTGGGGAGGTCAATTCCCCCCAGTGTCAGAATGCCCACCGCAGTCCAGTAGTCCCTCTATAAGTCGCATATCGCCCCCAATTTAATTTACGCTAATTGGGATTCTTTTTAGCAAAGACATGTTCATTTTGGCCTAAAGTTATGCCGAAAATTGATTTTTTATAATTAAAATTTGTTTAATAGACATGTTTAATAGCAAAAAGTCCAAAATATTGTTTTTTTTTCTCAAAATTGGTGGTCTTTTTTTTTCTTATAGCGCAAAAATTAACCTCTTCACGCCGCCTGAACGCAAATGTGTGGCCTTCCGGCGTTGGCGAGTGGCAGCACATTTGCGTTCTATTAAAAAAAGACGTGTGCTGAGAGCGTGTGCCCTGCGCGCTCCCAGCACACATGTCCGGTACTCACGGAAAGGTCCCGATCTCCTCTTTCGATCGGGACCTTTCCCGATCATATGACCGCCGTGATGGCGTGTCATGCTGGTCACATGACCCTAAACCCCGCCCCGCCTCCTGGCTTCTGAAACCCTTAAAGGGCCGGGAGGCACTGGCGCAAAGGGGTTAAATAATGCACAGGCGATCGATTACCACCGAAAGAAAGCTCTATTAGTGTGGGGAAAAATACGTCAATTTCATTTGGGTGGAGCGTTGCATGCCTGCACAATTGTCAGTTAAAATAACATAGCGCTGTAACGCAAAAAATGGCCTGGTCAGGACGGGGGATAAAAATGATTTATATGTAAATTTCAGGTACGGTTATTTTTGTATAGTAACATTGGTCTAGCTTGACGCAGTATAAACTATGCTCAGTTTACACTGATCATCCATAACTTTATGACTGACAGATTAGGGGAAGAACACTGATAGTAATTAAAATGCCATCTCAAAGTCATTGGGTACATTAGACATTAGTAAACATGTTGTCCCTGAAGTTGATATGTTAAGGCATCCACGCTATTCACTCACTGGTGATCGCTTTATGAATAATAACATGCAAGGGGCTGCGATTATCTGCGGGTGCCAGCAGCCTCCATTGCTTTTAATGCGGCTGCCTCCTACAGCTAATCGCTGGGAACCCCCACTAGGGTTGTCACATGTGTCAGGCCTGTTCGCAATTGTATATATAGCCTGAATGCCTAGACCTGGTTCACATTGATGCGATTTCAGATGCGAGTTGCATCGCATGACAAAGGAGATAACATTGCTTGCAATAATGATTGTTCACATCAAAGAAACGCAGCTGTGATGCAACTTTGGGGAAGGGTCCTGTGCTACTTTGGCGTGATGCAGTGCAATTTTGTGCTCCATAGACTTCAATGGACATGCGATAAGATTGCATCTACATGCATTTTATGATCTGTTTTTCTGTGCGATTTGTGTTGGTTGTTAGGAGCCGGCACTTGCCAGCGTCCCAACAATCAGATACTCATCCCAGCTATCAGCATGTTAAAGGGGGCTTCCAGTTTCTGATGTCACCCAACCTGCACCCCCACAACTCCAGGCCAGGGTTGTAGGGAAGTGGCCCTTGTCCTTATCAACATAGGGACAAGGTGCTTTGGGGGGGCCTGGTATGGTTCGGGGGGGGGGGACCATTTTTTTTGGCATTGGATCCTGTTCAATATCCATACCAGACCCGAAGGGCTCTTCTGTGTACATTCCCCGCTGATAGCAGGGATGACTTAGTGCCCATTCACACCATGCCTGCACTAGAATCAGTGTGTTCCTGCGCAATTCAACCCGCATGCAAAATGCTCTGCTTTTGCAATCTGCAGTGAGTGTCAATAAAATGTTAATGATACCCCAAACACAGGTCACAAACGCAACGCATTTGCCAACGCCTGCCCGCAAAAGTACCATGCAATCCGTTTACAGTGCACTTTAAAATGTTTGAGTTTGAGCCCATTAAAAAATTAACAGACTTGAAATTGTACTGCACAAAGCTGCATGTGAATTGCGCAGGAACGCACAGTGCATTCCTGCGCAATTCTAACATGGGCCTGGTGTGAAATGGTTCATCGGGACGTCAGTGGGTGCCAGCAACTTAACAAACAGTGTTTCATCCCAGAGGTAAACGATGATTCAGCAGGTAGGAAACTCGCATTTCAAAACATACCAAGTCGCACTGCAGCTGCAATAGAAAATCATATTGAAAATCAGATCAAAATTGCACTGCACTAGTGTGAACTTCGCTTTAGGGTCCTTTCACGTGGGCATTCTGTTTTTTTTAATCAGTTCAGTCATGTTTTTAAAAAACAAAATGGATCAGTTTTCATCAGTTTTTTTTATCTGTTTTCATCCATGTTACATCTGTTTTTCATCCATGTTACATCCGTTATCATCCATGTTACATCCGTTTTCATCCATGTTACATCCGTTTTCATCTGTTTGCATCCATGATACATCCATTTTATAACCGTTTTCATCCATGTTACATCCGTTTTTACCCATGTTACATCCGTTTTTATCTGTTTTCATCCATGCTACATCCATTTTATAACTGTTTTCATCCATGTTACATCCGTTTTACATCCGTTTTCATCCATGTTACATCCGTTTTCATGTGTTTGCATCCATGATACATCCATTTTATAGCCGTTTTCATCCATGTTACATCCGTTTTTACCCATGTTACATCCGTTTTCATCCATGCTACATTCATTTTATAACTGTTTTCATCCATGTTACATCCATTTTTATATCCGTTTTCATCCATGTTACATCCGTTTTCATCTGTTCCATTTTTCTTTATGTAAGAAAAATAGGGTTTTTGTTCCATTTAAAAAAACGGATGTTAACAGATGAGGACATTAATGGATGTAAACGGATGATCATCCGTTTACATCCGCTAGTCCATAGAAATACATGGGTGTCTGTTTTTCATCCGTAAACGGACAGATGAAAAACAGACATTTGGAACGCCCGTTTGAAAGGACCTATAGTGTGCATGAGGCCTTATTTGGAAACAACTGCTATTTTCACAAGCTGAAACTGAATGTACTGGGCAGATAATTATCTTCCTATCCGCTGCTGTGGCCCATCTTGCCCCTTGACAGCCATCAATGGTGCTGTGTGTGAACTGATACTGACGCACGTACATAATCCTGAGACTCCGGGACAGCTCTCTGTATTACAATAAACAGTCCCTTCCCTTCATCCATTTAGTGTCTGCTGTAATGTGTACCATTGCGGGATGTGTTTACTTGGCCTCACTGCTGCAATCAGGAGTTCCTGGTCCTCCGCGTCGATATTGGCCGTTTTATCTGACAGAACATTGCTCTGAGTGTCTCCTCCTGAACGCTCACACAGGATGGAGGATAATTCGATATGTAAATAGTCGCTTACTGGTGAGGTAAATTAAAACCTACGGCTTCCTAGATTTCAGTCACGTTCGGTTTAAATCTCTGAGATTTGGAGCGGTTAGGGCGTAATGTGAGGCCTGCTGTGACAAGGGCCATCCATACTACACTGTCATACAACTAATTGGAACCAGGCGCTGCCGTGTAATTGGAAAAAGAGCTTTGATGCTTTTAATCGGCCTGTACAAAGATTATATTATAGAGATGCAGAAAAATTATTAGTAGGCCTCATGCACACGGGCGTACAGTACTCTGCGCTCAGATCTATACTGTATACGGATCTGAACGCATCGATATTGTATTCTGTGGGCCCATGAACACTGGTGTACACCGGGGCGGACTGACAACTCATGGGGCCCCCGGGCAATAGGGGATCATGGGGCCCCTGTGTCCTTGCCCAAACTCAAAAAAGCCTATGAAAAAGGTACCAGGGGCATCTCATGGGGCCCCCTATCGACCCCGGGGCCTCGGGCAGTGCCCAAGTTTCCAAATGGTCAGTCCGTCCCTGGGTGTACAGTACTCTGTAACGTATACGGATCTGAACGCATCGATATTGTATTGTGTGGGCCCATGTACACTGGTGTACAGTACTCTAACGTATACGGATCTGAACGCATGGATATTGTATTGTGTGGGCCCATGTACACTGGTGTACAGTACTCTGTAACGTATACGGATCTGAACACCGATATTGTATTGTGTGGGCCCATGTACACTGGTGTACAGTACTCTGTAACGTATACGGATCTGAACACATCAATATTGTATTGTGTGGGCCCATGCACACTGGTGTACAGTACTCTGTAAGGCATACGGATCTGAACACATCAATATTGTATTGTGTGGGCCCATGTACACTGGTGTACAGTACTCTGTAATGTATACGGATCTGAACGCATCGATATTGTATTGTGTGGGCCCATGCACACTGGTGTACAGTACTCTGTAATGTATACGGATCTGAACACCGATATTGTATTGTGTGGGCCCATGCACACTGGTGTACAGTACTCTGTAAGGCATACGGATCTGAACACATCAATATTGTATTGTGTGGGCCCATGTACACTGGTGTACAGTACTCTGTAATGTATACGGATCTGAACGCATCGATATTGTATTGTGTGGGCCCATGTACACTGGTGTACAGTACTCTGTAACGTATACGGATCTGAACGCATCGATATTGTATTGTGTGGGCCCATGTACACTGGTGTACAGTACTCTGTAATGTATACGGATCTGAACGCATCGATATTGTATTGTGTGGGCCCATGTACACTGGTGTACAGTACTCTGTAATGTATACGGATCTGAACACCGATATTGTATTGTGTGGGCCCATGCACACTGGTGTACAGTACTCTGTAATGTATACGGATCTGAACACCGATATTGTATTGTGTGGGCCCATGCACACTGGTGTACAGTACTCTGTAAGGCATACGGATCTGAACACATCAATATTGTATTGTGTGGCCCATGTACACTGGTGTACAGTACTCTGTAACGTATACGGATCTGAACACATCGATATTGTATTGTGAACACTGGTTCATAAGGGTCCTCCGTATAAAGCTGCCTAAGCCAAAAAATGAAAACATTGCATTCAATGACCTGCGTACGGAGCATTCAGTACATGGAAATATTTGTGATAATGTGTACATGTGTATGGCACTAATGTACTCTGTTGGCCACTGCTGACATAAATATGAATAATTAGTGCTGCTGATTACACACTCACTTACACGGGGCTCATTTAGGCTAGGTTCACATCTGTGCGGGCGATATGTCACCTACTGCTTGTCCCTAAAATCCCATTACACGCAGTGCCGGGCTGTTGTTGAACAGGATGGGGAGGGGGATCTTTTTTGCTTTGAACTGCAGCGAGGCAGGGCTGTGGACTGTAGTGCGTTCCTGCAAAAAGCAGTAAAAAAAACGCATTGGTGTGAACGGCGCCTAAAACCCAAAAAACCATTTTGGCAAGAGTTCAGCTTTAAGGTTCCATATCCACTCCACTGGTTTTATAAGAGAACAGAAAGCAAAGAAACATCAAGGAGATGTCTGTACCATTGTAACTGACAGTACAGATTGTATCTCTACATTTCTGTGGGTTTACAGTTTAGCAAAATGCCGTCTGAAGTTTTTTCCCTCTGGTTAACAGAAAATAAATGCTTTGTGGTTTTCGCTGGCCCAGCATACAAACCGTTTCGACCCGAGGGAGCACCACATGCATTTTTAAAACCGCAGCGGAAATGGGTGCTTTCTGTGATGCTGGTACTGTCGTAGTGTCCTATGGTACTACATATAAAATATATAATGTGCATGGCTGGTGCACACATAAGTATGGCTCAGCCATTAGCTTCCTTGGCGCCATCCGTTTTTTCATGAGATGCTCTATAAACACGTCTTCTGAATTGATTGTCTCTGATGCTAATGTCTTTCTGTACAGGGTACTCGGTGGCTGTGGGAGAATTTACCGATGATTCTGAACAAGGTAATGCATGAACTTCAGACCACAGACCTGCGTGTCTAATAATTCCTGTAATCACTCAGATTGCACTCATTCAGAGTTCTGTATCTCGCTTCTCAACTGCCAGCTTATTAAATATTAAAATATGAGTTATCAGAAGCATACACATATATATATGTTATTACACCTTCAATCAAAAGGGAAAAGATCCACTTTTCCTCCTCCTGCCCCGTCCACTGCCACAAATTGGCACTTTGGTAGAGTGGGTACCTAGTTTTGACAGGTACTCGCTCCCACTCCTGGTCAGATCACCGTGGTGGTCCTTCCCCCCCGCAGCCTTCTAGGACACATCACAGGTCCCGGAAAACTGCAAGATCATTCACAACGCACAGCGCCACTCATGCATGCGCAGTAGGAATCCGGCTGTGAAGCCAGAAGGCTTCACTGCCGGTATCCCTTACCTAAGATGTCAGCGCCTGCACTTGGATCCAATTGAAAAGTTGGCTTGGGTGAGGACACCACTGGATCCCTGGACAGGTAAGTGTCCTTATATTAAACATCAGCAACTACGGTACTTGCAGCTGCTGACTTTTAATTTTTGGGGGGGGAAACCGCAGTCCCCCTTTAATGACTTGTATTTAAAGTGTCTAGCCAAAATACATTTTTTTAGTTTTCTGTTTTTTGTTTTTTTTTGTTTGTTTGGTTTTTTTGCTGCTTTCCCGCTGTAAATGTACTGTAACCAGGTGGCAAATGGCTAAAACAGTATAGGCACTTATTTTTAATGATTTACATAGCTATACTTGCAAAAGGGGCCAGCCTGAAGTGATCTAAGTTCCACTTTAAATATCTACATAAAGTCCTGAAAATTGCAATCCAATAAAGACATAACCATTGTGGCTGCTTCACTTATAAACTGTGGGGTTTATTTACTAAAGCTGGTTCACTCAGAATCTCGTGCACTTCTGTAGAGAAACCAATCAGCTTCCAGGTTTTATTGCTAAAGCCTAATTGAACAAGCTGAAGTTAGAAGCTGATTGGCTACTATGCACAGCTGCACCAGATTCTGAGCGAACCAGCGTAAATAAACCCCTGTGTGCTCTGGTGAATGCATACAGTCTTCAATGTGCTTATAGTATTCTGAGGCTGTCCAATAAAGGCATAAATATTGAGAAAACTCCCCCTATGAACTTTGTACATATTAAGTGTCACAATATGACATATCTTAGAATATAAAGTAGTTTTCAGCGTATACTCACCGGCCACTTTATTAGGTACACCTTGCTAGTACCAGGTTGGACCCCCTTTTGCCTTCAGAACTGCCCTAATTCTTCTTGGCATAGATTCATCAAGGTGTTGGAAACATTCCTCAGAGATGTTGGTCCATATTGACATAAGTTACTGTTATCAAGAAGAAAAAAATGAAAAATCTCCTGCACTCAAAGGACCGGATATGGCATATGTGGAAAAATCTTCATAGACCTTAGCATTCGAACCAATATGGCAATACTGCGTAGAACTCTGGGGTAGCCAAATATAGCACTAGAAAATAAAAAAAGAAAAGGGACGCACAAGTCTTCCACATTACCACAATAAAAAACTTTAATCGTAAAAAATAGATGTATACTCACAAACGACAAATGTAAACAGGCATATCATGACCAACAATGGTCCATGGTCTGAAAAGGTGCATGAGTTCCACATGTGAAAAGGACACTTGGAAATGACTGACGCATTTACTGTTAAGTTACTGTTACCTTTCTATAATCTTGAACCAGTCTGCCTATTATTCTCGGACCTCTGACCTCAACAAGGCATTTTCATACACACAACTGCCACTCACTGGATATTTTCTATTTTGCGGACATTCTCTGTAAACCCTAGAGATGGTTGTGCATGAATCCTAGTAGATCAGCAGTTTTTGAAATACTTAGACCAGCCTGTCTGGCACCAACAACCATGCGACATTCAAAGTCACTTAAATCCCCTTTCTTCCCCATTCTGATGCTCGGTCCGAACGTCAGCAAGTCATTTTCACCACGTCTAGATACCTGAATACATTGAGTTGCTGCCATTTGATTGGCTGATTAGCAATTTGTGTTATCAAGCAATTGAGCAGGTGTATCTAATAAAGTGTCCGGTGAGTGTATATTAGTGTTAAAACTTTATCAGGCTGTGCCGTTGATTATAAGACCACACAATGGCATAATGTTATGGGTCTGAGACTTTTCAGAGCTGATGTGTCTGTGTGGACAGTCCTGTATGTGCCAATTAAAAGAAAACCTTATGATTGTACAAATCTCATGCTATCATATGAATATTACTATTGTTCTTTCATCACTGTCCTGTTAATATTTTTAATAATTTTATAGGATGTATAAGGTTTTTGGTTTTGACTTGTTTGATTTGACTTTTTTTTTCTTCATTTGTTTATTTACATATGACTTCAATTTACTAGGAAAGAGTAACATTTTGGTAATCCTTTATGTATCTTTATTGGTAGCAATAGTAGGCTAAATAGTTCTTGTCCCTTGGCAAAAAAATATTGGCCCTATGGTTGCTGAGGGTCCCTATATGTCTGCAGTGGAAATATGTCCTCCCCCGTGGCCACAGGTAGCTACCTTCTGTTCTCCATGCTAAGTTGGCTATTCTTTGTTCAGGGTCTTGGCTCCCTGTTGAAGCTCATGAGTCTGAATTAGCCTAACAGGAACCATCTGTTAGAAGGATCTTTCTGTACATTGTACATTATAGCCAGTCTAGCTAGATGAAAGGCTGACTACTGCCACTTCCACCATATTACAAGCTGTTCCTGAAGGAGGAATCACAATGATGGAGTGTGTTTTGGATATAAACTTCCTTTAAACCACCCTCCCCTATGAGGTCTTGGCTTTGGGCTTGTCAGATCACAGGTCTAGATCTTGCCATGCTATGAAGTTTCTGGTGCTGATGACATAAGGAAACAAGTAAGAACTATTACATATGTTAAAGTTCATACCTTTAGCAGTAAATGCATCTTTATATAGGTCTCATCTTTCATTTTGTTCTTGACGCAGTTTGACGTCAGTTGTGCTTTAGTAACAATTGAGGATCTATTTTTTTTCTTACGGATATTGAAATTATCTTTTCAGCACAATTCCATGAATGCCTGCTAGCATCTACCACTGACCACTTTAATTTACTCAGCATTGTGGCTGCCTTGCAGCACTATGGTGCTGGATTCAGTTTCTGCCAAGGACACTGTATGCATGGATTTTGCATTTGTTTGTATTTGGTTCCTCCAGAGGAAGAACCAAAGTAAATAATAAGCACAAATTACTACCTCCAGAAACATATATAATTACATACTATGCAAATACATGGAATTTATCACACATAGATAACATTTAGATGATATTCCAGCTAAAATTGTATTTTTTAGATAGAATGGTGAAAGCTTAGATACTGTCTACGTCAGGGGTGGGCAAACTTTTTGACTTGAGGGCCGCAATGGGTTCATATATTGGACCCGGGGGCCGGACCAAGAGTAGATGAATGATGTGTATGTGTCATCCATAGTAAGTATAGTAATATTCTCCCATAGTAAGCATAGTAATTAATCCCCCATATAGTAATTCATCCCCCATAGTAATTCATCCCCCATATAGTAATTCATCCCCCATAGTAATTCATCCCCCATATAGTAATTCATCCCCCATAGTAATTCATCCCCCATATAGTAATTCATCCCCCATATAGTAATTCATCCTCCATATAGTAATTCATCCCCCATATATTAATTCATCCCCCATATAGCAATTCATCCCCCATATAGTAATTCATCCCCCATATAGTAATTCATTCCCCATATTAATTCATCCCCCATATTAAGTCCCCCCTGTGTCAATTCACTTACCTTTGCTCCGCGCGTTCCTCTCGCCGTGTTCCCGCGCAGTTCCAGTGTAGCATGAAAATCTGTCTCCTATGAGGATCTGTCCCCCTCGACGTATCTGCGCATGTGCCAGTTTCAGGCATTAGCAGCCGATCGGCGATCTCCGGCACATGCACAGATACGTTGAGGGGGACAGATCCTCATAGGAGACAGATTTTCATGCTACACCGGTCTTCAGGGCGGACTGTGAGAGGAGCCTAGCGGGAGCCTAGCTCCGCGGGCCGAATTAAAAGGTCCGCCGGGCCGTAGTTTGCCCATTGCTGGTCTAGGTTGTGGACTTTTTGGGCTTCAGCTGGCCCACCTGTTGTATAAATTGGGGGAAGTCTGAGGCCCAGGGAGCACTCTTTCTGCTGCCTGTTTCCTGCCAAGATGCAAGGGAGGAACTGCTGCATTCTGTGGTCCACCACTGCCACCAAGGGTACCAGAGCATCACTAGGAATGGACTTTGCCAATCTGGACTCTAGGAGGTGCTCTGACAGTAAAAGTTATGTTAGCTGTTTCCTGAGCCTGGTCTGAAGTTACTTGAAGGGGTGCATATTGGTTCTGGCATATTCAAAAGAACCTGACTCTGTAAAGCACTAGAGGGGTATGAAGTACATCACGCTACAGTGTCAGCTCAGGAAACTAAAGAAGAACAAGGTAGTTGCTAAGGGTAACTGAGTACACATTCAAGACACAAGGCAACCAGTCATAGGCATGGTACCTGGGTAAGATGAGGTGTCCTCTGGTAGTGATAGAGGTCTCTGCTTGGGCCCCCTCCCTAGTGATCCATCTCCAATAGCAACTGGGAGCAGACTAGCCTTACAAAGGCCTAACTGTATAGTACAGAAGAGGAAGGGTTAACATAGGACATGCATGAGATCTGCGCTATGTGTCTAGTGGGATCTCATTCTGTTACTGGAAGTGAGGTAATGGAGGTACACTGGCTGGTGGAGGTAACGTGGCTCAGCCCGCCACTCCAAATGCAACAAGCAGAAGTCACCATTTGTAGGGCTATAGGACATCACGTAACAGAAAAACTCAGCTTCATTACCACACGCAGTGAAAGCTCATCTCTGAGCCGAGGAGCTTCCTTAATGTTAGACTTTGGCCATGACCGCAGTCCCCACGTGGTATGGCATTGGTGAGCGCACCTTTGGACAAAAGTACCTCTAGAGCATGGGTGCGGTAGGCCCTGCCCACACATTCAGGAGCTTTCCCTTCACTCCTGGTCTAGTGACACTGTCCATTGTTGTGGACTTACCTTCCTGTTTCTTCTCTCTAGACCACATTATTCATATATTCCTTTGGCGACTTCAGTAGTGGTCGTTGGCAGTGACACTGTTTTCCTAATGAATTCCCAAAGTAATATATGAAACGTGAACTCCAGGGAGTCCAACTTACAGCAATGCCCTGAGTGTCAACGAGACAGAAAGTGAGAACTATTCTCAATGGACAGCACAGTGGCTAAATGGTTAGCACTTCCACTTGGCAGTACTAGGGTCGTTGATTCAAATCCCAGCCATGGCACCACCTGCCTGGAGTTTGCATGTTCTCCCTGTACCTGCGTGGGTTTCCTCCGGGTACTCTAGTTTCCTCCCACACTTCAAAGACATGCTGGTAGGTAAATTGGCTCCTGTCTAAATTAGCCCTAGTCTGCCTATGTATGAATGTGAGTTAGGGACCTTAGATTGTGCGCCCCTTGTGGGTTAGGGACTGATGTGAATGTACAATATACATATATGTAAAGCGCTGCGTAAATTGACAATGCTATATAAGTACCTGAAATAAATAAGGAAATAGATTGAAAAAACCCTGACATGGGATCTAATTCTTCCATGCTCTGTGGAAAACAAAAACTAAAAAAAATAAATCTTTTGACTGGAATTGATCTTTAATTGCATTAGTTTACAATTAGTGCCTGATTTTATTACCCAAACAGTTTTATTTTGGGGGCTTCTTTTTTTTTAAAGCTCTACAAAAGCCCTAATCTTAGTTAAGACTGGTCTTCTAATTCTTTTTGAATGTAACAACTGTTGCTTTTCCAAGTGGTCTAACTACAGGATAGATGTTTTTTTTTTTTGTTCCAGCAATACTTTATTAAAGGAATTAAAACATGTTACAAGTTCCAAATATGACAAACAAAGCAGTACATAAAACATCCACGTCTAAACTCAAAATATTTGTCAAGTGACTTATGAATAGCAAAAGGTCGCAACATCCATAAAGATCCCACGGTAGCACGTAGGAATTACAGTATGTTAGACATGTGAGTTATTGGTGAGAACAAAATTTTTGGCATAGTCTGGAGGCTCATTCCTGTAAAGGAGGGAGAAAGGAATAGGTGTTTGGGAGGAGGTATCTACTCATTTAGATGTGGGCCTAAGAGCAGGATAGATGTTTAGCAGCTATTAAAAATATTTACATCCTTAATTTGGCCTTAATATTCAATGGTAGGACCAGGGGCGGACTGACCATTTGGAAACTCGGGCACTGCCCGAGGGCCCAGGGTCAGTAGGGGGCCCCATGAGATGCCCCTGGTACCTTTTTCATAGGCTTTTTTGAGTTTGGGCAAGGACACAAGGGCCCCATGATCCCCTATTGCCCGGGGGCCCCATGAGTTGTCAGTCCGCCCCTGGGTAGGACAACATCAATATAAGTAACCGATTCAACATGTGTAGCCTCATGTGTGGCCATAGCAGGCAGCCAGAGCACCCCTAACAAAGACTAACCTTCCAGGCATTCAAACCTTGCCCTTTAGCTCCCACTCACTTCTCGTTCTGCAGGTGGGAGCCAGTGACTGGATCCACTACCCACTCTCCTGCGCAGCTGTACTCCCAGGGGTATCCAGACAAAAATTGATAAAAATTGGCATCTGGCTAGGTATCATAGGCAAAGCAAGGGTAGACACTCTTAACGTATTTTTTTTTATTTTCTTGACAGAGCTGGTGGCTGGAGTACCAAGAGGAGATCAAAATTTTGGATATGTATGTATTTTTAATATAGGTTTTTCTTTGTGTGATGTTCAGCCTCTGTGTACATCATGCTTGGCTTGATGTGGTTAGCTTTACATCATCATGCTGGTTTAATCACAAAGGTGTGCCATGAGCTATGATTAGTATTTTTGTGCTTCTAAGGGTCATCTAAAACTGATAGCAATTGGTGGAGTTTGGTGAGCAAAGTCAACCCCTGACCTTTATGTCTTGAACAATGAGCTTTCTCTGCTATAATTCTTGACTGTCCTGTTCATCTGAATGTTTTGGGTGTTTCCACCCCAGGGGCGGACTGACCATTTGGAAACTCGGCACTGCCCGAGGGCCCGAGGTCAGTAGGGGGCCCCATGAGATGCCCCTAGTACCTTTTTCATAGGCTTTTTTGAGTTTGGGCAAGGACACAGGGGCCCCATGATCCCCTATTGCCCGGGGACCCCATGAGTTGTCAGTCCAACCCTGTTGCAGCCAACATTCTTTATAATATAAAATGCATCAAGGCATTGGGGAAACCGTCATCGTGACCACTAAAAGCGTGCAAACCTGGGAACTCAGCACAGCTATCTCACTAATGAGAAAAAGGAGAGAAGCGCCTCTAAGTGCAATAAGTCTTTTAATTCAAGTCTAAATGTAGAAACACTCACATGTGTGAAGTAATCATAAGCATAAAAACCGTGGTTAACAATAGTTAACGGTGGGGTGGTAACCCGGGTGAAGAGCCGTCATCTCTCTGCGATGTGGGGAGGTCAGCTCTCGGCTGGAACAGCGTGGTGGCTGGAGGGGGAACAGTGGTGAGGCCAGCCTTCATGCACGTCCTCCCTCAAAGCCGGATGGAACGCACGCTGGAACGTAGCGGCGGCGTGGCCGTGATGACGTCAGATCCCAGGGTGCACTGCGACGCGTTTCGGAGCATGCACTGGCCGTGGAAGGCGGAAGTGCACTCCTTTTTCAAGTAGCTGCTTGAAAAAGGAGTGCACTTCCGCCTTCCACGGCCAGTGCATGCTCCGAAACGCGTCGCAGTGCACCCTGGGATCTGACGTCATCACGGCCACGCCGCCGCTACGTTCCAGCGTGCGTTCCATCCGGCTTTGAGGGAGGACGTGCATGAAGGCTGGCCTCACCACTGTTCCCCCTCCAGCCACCACGCTGTTCCAGCCGAGAGCTGACCTCCCCACATCGCAGAGAGATGACGGCTCTTCACCCGGGTTACCACCCCACCGTTAACTATTGTTAACCACGGTTTTTATGCTTATGATTACTTCACACATGTGAGTGTTTCTACATTTAGACTTGAATTAAAAGACTTATTGCACTTAGAGGCGCTTCTCTCCTTTTTCTCATCTACAGAAGTTGCTACAGCTTATTTGGAAGCCTTGCCCTCAGTGCCACACGGAATCCTACGCTCTTCATACAGTAGCCACTAATACCACCATCACCCATACTACCATTTCCCAGGACTTTGCAGTGTTTGCGCTGTTACAACCCTTCCTCATTTTTTCAGCTATCTCACTAATGCCTGAGAGATATAAGACTCAAGGGGTTGGTTTAACTCTCCATCTTCTACCAAAAAGGAAAGTAACAATTTTGTGTGGGCTGATCCGTTAGCCATGTCTGATTTTTGACTTAGTGCTGTAATTTACAGCTCTAATTTTGCTCTCTTTAATAACACCTAAATTACAATGCAATCTGCATTGACTTTGGCTGCCATCTACTATTCATTACAGTTGCATCTTTATATCTCCACATCAACCTGATCTATTTTTCTAGGTCTCCATTATTGACCCTACCCAGATGATCTACATTTACAATTTCACAGGTGAACAGGTAATATTGCAACATATATGTGTAGGTGTTTATAATTAGTTTTTTATTTAATTGTATTTTAATTAAGAGTAATGACTATATGTAAAGATTCATCACACATCCAAATTAATTTTTTAAAAACATTACATTTTTATTGAAATATAGTAAAATATATTCAATACAAATCATATAAAGAAGAATAACTTCAGTTTCCATCCATGACAATAAGAAAAAAGAATATATGCAGCTTAGTATAACCAACTTAGTCCTTCACATCCAAATTAATTTTATGTAGCCATGATGTTTGTGTGGAAGCGTTGCCTTTCCATGCTGTTATTTCACCTGTACAATAAAGTCCTTGGTATTATCTTATTTAGTTGTGCACAAGGCTCGATCTACTGAGATGTAATGCATATGCCATTCTTCATAGCAATCATTGTACTCAGTAATGTGACTGTTATTTTTCCCTCTCTTTGAACTGGCAAGAAATACATCCTGTAGCTTAGTGAATGAGACCTTGTAGCTCCAAGCACAAAAGAAATCCAGCCCTTATGTATAGAGAAATGTACAAGTGGCCTGTAAATTCTGAAAATTATAGTTGCTGATGTGTAGGCAGGTGCAGTTTACTTTCTGGTGGCACTCCTCTAGAATGGTAGTGCAGGTGGAGGGGGAAGTCAAGAGAAACTGGATTTCTCAATGATCCCCTCGGTCCTCTGGAGCAGCGATCTGGTTGGCTACGCTGGATTCAAGTGACCCTGGCAGCCATCTTGGGTCACGCGGAGTCTTTTTAAGTCCCATGGGCTTTCATGCGTGCTTTGCAAGTGGCTAGTGTAGGAACAGGTTACCCGTCAGCCAGGGATAGCACTAGCAGTAGGGAGAGGTTCTGGAGTAGGGAAAGCATAGAGCCTACGTCTACAACTCCAGCAAGCTCTTCTTTGGGTTGGACCAGCCAATGGAGCATTCCATTCTCCTTGACAGGTGCTGTCTCTAGCTCGGGCCTACGCACTGCTGACTCTCCACTCCAACTCTTGTAAGTTCCCTGGTCAGGAGAGCCTTCCCACTGGGCTGTTGTAATGTTCTACAAGCTTGCAATACATTTGTTTCTGTAGTCCGGGACTCTGTTTGCTTTCTGCTGCTACACCACACTGCATCTACTCAACACAATACTTTACTGAATGTCCTTCCAAACGTGCATACAGTTTATAAAGGTGGATATGAATTTCTGCCTTTTCTCCAGCCATCTTGGTCTTTATTCTCATTCCAGGTTAGTAACTATTAAAGCTGTACCTCTGTCAGACAGGGTTGTGCTGTCTGGCAGAGCTGTGTAAATCTTAGAACTTGATGGACAGAAATTCAAATCCTTTGGCAGGTAAAACAGTTACCTTGTAAGTATTTTATCTGTTTGCCTGCATTTAGCTTAAAAGCCTCATACACAATGGGCATTAAGCCTTGGTGCATGCGGCTCTTGCATTTAGGTGCAGCTGGAAATTACAGGTGCACCGTCCAGCCCCGTTAGTAGGCTGATAGCTGCTGCTACTGGATGGGGCTGGGCAGTTCACAGGATGGTACTTGTATTTAGTGGGTATGCATCTAGAGAAGATTGTCTGGAATACAGACTGCTTGCATCCTAGGCGATCGGCCCTGGGCATATACTGCAATAAACATAAGTACCACTCGATGCACTGCCCAGGCTTGTCCAGCCACAACAGCTGTCAGCCTCTTTTAGACTTTTACAGGTAGTTGGCAAAGGAGCTGGATAGTGCGCCTGTACCTTCCACCCGTACATAAATGCCACAGCCTCATGGACTGGGGCAGAATGCCCAATGTACATGAGGCCTAAAGCCCAAATCCACCTTTTCTGCACCCCCTCCCTCCTTCCATTTTCTGCCCACAAACCCTGGTAGGATTTGCCCCTGCAGACAATTAAAAAACAATCCTAACACATACCATTTTTCAAGCAGTCTGCAAGTCTGTCCCATGATGTTACAGGTCCTCCTGTTCTTCTTCATACTTCTTCAGCAGTGGGCAGGTCCTGAATGCTGCAGAGAGCGGTATCACTTAGGCCAACCATAGACTGTTCAAATCTCAGCTGGTCCAGCAGGAATTGGCCAAGATTCAAACCATGTATGGACAGGCTGAATATACCCAAGTGTTGGATTTTGCTTGCAATTATTGCCACAGGCTGTTATAGCCTGGTATGTCTCCCGCCAGGAGAACACAATGGCTACATGGGAGGAATTCCCCTGTCAACACTGCCTGTGTTGATGTCGGAATCGAGCGAATTTCTTTCCTGCAACCACTGGTTCGCTCCTTCTATGGCCTGCCTTGCTCTCTACAGCATCTTCCCATGAGTCCAAGGTGGCCTGATGATATGCTCCCTGGGGACATGTCCCTCACACCCTGTTTTTTAAAGTGGAACAAAACTCTCTCAATCTCCTTTATTTTTAATCCTTTTGCTGCTAGCATAACTAAATAGATAGGGAGGTATATTGTATATATACTATATATACAGTCTGTGGGTCAGATCAATGATGTCACAAGTCCTCCAACACTTCTCCATGCTTCTTCGGCAGTGGGCAGGTCCTGAATGCTGCAGAGAGATGCATCACTTAAGATGGCCAGAGACGCTTTGAATCTCAGCCGGTTCAGCAGGAACCAGTCGAGATTTGAACCATGACTGGCAGACTGAATGTACCCAAGTGATTGATCAATTCTGGTACAACCAGCCTGCCAGATTTTACATGCAATTATTGCTAGCTGCTGTTAAACAGCAGCTAACAATAATCACTGTGTTCTCCTGGCAGGGAAGGCTTCCCTGCCCTCCTGCTGGTAGAAAACAATGGCTCCGTGGGAGGGATTCCTCTGTCAACATTGTCTGTGTTGAAGGGGAAAGGAGGGAATGTCTTTCCTGCAACCACTGATTTGCTCTGTGTACGGCCTGCCTTAATTACATAGCCCTGCTTTCAATAGTATCTTCCCATGAGTCCAGGGTGGCCTGATGATATGCTACCTGGGGACGTGTCCCTCACACCCTGGGCTTACAAAAAGTGTTTTTTTTTAAAGCAGAATAAAATCACCTTTTATTTTTAATCCTTATGCTGCTAGCATAACTAAATAAAGAGGGAGGTATATTATGTATATACTTGTTTTAAACTTTTTTTTTTAATGTGTCTTCGGTTGCTTCCTGGTTTCATACATCTCAGGAGTCTTGTAGCACTAATCCCTTAGGAGTTGAATTATTTTCAGGCTCCCTGTGTCTCTGGACCCCTCTCTGAAAGCCCACCCCCTGCTCAGAGGCGGACTGACAACTAGACATGGGCCTGGGCAATAAGAGATAATAAGACCCCCTGTGTCTCCGCCTACAGTCAAGCCAAAGCAACACCCCACTTACATATTGGAGCTCCACTGCATAGAAAGGCAGCGGAGCTGCAATATGTAGGTGGGGTGTTGCTTTGGCTTGACTGTAGGCGGAGACACAGGGGGTCTTATTATCTCTTATTGCCCAGGCCCATGTCCAGTTGTCAGTTCACATAGAAAGGGCATTAAAAATAATTTAAAAAATAATATGAGGTCCCCCTCCATTCATACCAAGCCCTTCAGGTCTGGTATGGGTTTTGAGGGGAAGCCCCATGCCAAAATTGAATACAAAATGGTGTGGTGTCCCCCCCAAGATCCATACCAGATAGATAGATAGATATATGCCTCCGCCCACACACCAGCTCCTTTGGGAAATGTAGTTCTTTACTACACTGTTCCTTAGCAAAGTCCTGCGGTTCAACATACAAGTTCCGTGGGGCTGCTCTACAGCGTGTGAATGCCACTGTTCTGCAGGACACTGCCATCTTTTATCTGCTTTAACATCCTGCATCAAGACTGGTAGCAGGTTGTTACAGATTTCATAGGCATTTTTTTCTTTCATCTGGAGGAAGGGAGGAGGGGCTTTCTCAGCTAAGCACGTCCTCCTGCCTGCATTCCTGAGCTAAGGGCAGATGGAATAAAGGAAGTAAATGCTACATGAATCCTCTGCACTTACTCAAGATGGCTGCAACTAGAAATGCTGGGGGTGGTGTTTTTCAAAGTGATTTCTTAACAAAATAAAGCCTGGAGACATGGAGGGATGGGTGGGTTTGCTTTGAATATTAAAAATGAATTAAATAGTGTTTTCAGAGGCACTCAGATGCAGTTAGGTTCTGCTTTAAAATAGTAATAAATAGTGGATTTGGGCTTTAACCTCCCTGGCGGTATGATTATTTCAGATTTTTGGTGCTGAAAGCGGTACCATTTTTTTGCATGGAAATATGTATTTTTTTTATTGTAGGCTGTAATTTTTAGGAAAAACTCACTGAAATCTGTCCGAACAAGAGTCTAGACAACATCCCGGGTATGATAAAATTTGAAACACAAAATCATAAATTATAATTTAATAAATAATCATAAAAATAATATAAAAATAATAAAAAATTTAATTCAATAATATAATCAAACCAAAAACACTGAAATGTGAAATAGAGCGCCAAGTTCGCACATTGCTGAGCTCAGTCGCAAAATCGTTTTCAGTTTCTGATGACGAATTTCCCCCACGAATCATTATCACTCAATTCTGTAAGTGGTTCTGATTTACTATCGCTGTTCTCTAGCTGATCTAAACCGCTTTTGACCTAAAGGGACACTTTTTGGACGCCATGGACATTTCTCAGTTTCCAGGCAGAAAGAACAGACAAAATGCAGGCAGGGCACAGGACAAAGCACTCGGGACAAAATGTATGTGAAATAGGTTGAAACAGCAATGTTTTACTGTGTAAAATGAAAAAAAAAAAAAAATGACATTTTTTAAAATTTTTAAATTTCCCGCCGCCGGCGGCGCCCGTACTCCCGACGTCACAGAGACAGGACACAGAAGCCGGATGCCGGCCTCGGCCGGAGGAGATGGCCAGGGACGCTGCAGGGGACACATCGTGGGAGCGCAGGGTAAGGTAAGTGAAGAACACATGCCGGAGCAGTGCCGCAAGGTATTCCCTAGTGTAGCTCGGGGTTACCGCTTTTGGTACTGAAATGTTACCCCGAGCTACACTCGGGAATACCGCCAAGGAGGTTAAAGTTACTGAACAGCCAAGCAGCTAGCATTTTCAGAATGCAGCAACAGCAACTACTGTATTTCTCATATGATAGGATTTCTTTAGCAATCACAATAGTGCCTAAAACAAAAAGTGCTTTTAAAAAAATCAATGAAAAATATGTCTTAGTGGATTGTTTTTGTCAATAAAAACCATTTCTCATTACATTCACTGGCAGGATTAGCTTGACCTAATCACCTCCATTTTGTATCTTGTCAAGTCTCAGGATTTGGCCCTTGTAAATGATGCGTGTTAAGATTCAACTCACTGTTTGAAGAGTTCAACTAGATATTGGATATTTACGGATTCTTTCCCCATAAAAGTGATGTTTGATGTCAGGATGCCAATACTTTCACAGTTATACAAAGCCGGTGCAGGCATTGTTCAATCCTTTCACTGTGTTTCCCTCTCCAGATGGCTTCCTACTTCGGATATACAGTTGCCGTGTCAGATGTAAACAGTGACGGGTATGTTAACACTAACCCCCAGTGTTTGGGTAATTCGTAATTACCACCATGAAGAATGGCATTTTCACTAAATTCTGCCACTTTACTGCTTTTCTTTTCAAGATTACCCTTGGGGAGGGGAGCGTGTCTGAAATCCCTTTACATTACCTCAAAAATAAATACTCTGTTTAACGCTTATGATTTCATGCTATGCATTGTAATCTGCTGCATGCTTTGGTCCTAAATAAAAGTCAGCTGAGTAGGGTACAGAGAGCTTGTAAACAATAGGAAAGATTAGAGGCAAGCTCCAGACAAGGGCGGGCCAGAAACAGGCTTTGTAGGCAGGACTGTATTTACAATTAGTCCACTTGGCAGCCTGGGACAACACAAAAAAAGTACCAACTGGAGTTATAGTGGTTCTAAAGTCACTTTTTTTCCATAAAGTGGTTGTAAACCTCAGACATGAAATATGAACAAAGCATATCCCTCTATAATGTGTGCTTGTCTCAATCCAGAGCACTGTCAATTCTATCTGCTGCCTTGTTCCTCTGCTATAAGTAGAAGACACCTCTGATGAGTTTTTTCCTGACACCAAGAGAAGAATGGTGATAGGGGAGGGCACAGCCTATGACTGGCAGCCTGAGCTCTGTTCCTGTGAAGGGGGGTGTGTCTCTTTTGTCCAATCAGCTCTCAGAGCTCTCCTCACTCAGGTAACTTCAAGTCTCCATCCCCTGCTTTTTAGAGCTGCAAAATCCTGTGTACATTCTGCACTTTGAATGGATGTAGAGGACAGACGGCTGCAGATAGACAGGTACAACCTATGTTGGAGGATTTGTTTCATCTTTGTGTATCACCTGAGGCCAGTCACTTCACTGGGTATATGTAAGGGTTTACAACCACTTTAATGCTTCCTCTGCATTAAAAGGGAGCTCCACCCAAAAGGGTAAGTTCCACTTTAAGCATTTGTCCCGCACTCCCCATTAAGGATCAGCACCTTTTAATAGCAGGGGTGGGGACAGGTACCCGAATTTGACAGGTACCAGCTCTCACTTCCGCCTAAGCGATCGGAAGCGGAAGTTGTCCTCCCCCTTCACATAGTCTTCTGGGACAAGTGACAGGTCCCAGAAGACTACAGGGCTATGCACAAAGCACAGCACTTCTCACGCATGTGCAGTGGGCCCCCGGCTGTGATGTCGTAAACTGCCCCAGCCGGGTGCCCACACTGAAGATGCCGGTGCCAGGGAGAGAAGATGGCCTGTGAAACCAGTGGTGGTGAGGACACCGCTGGACTGAGGGACAGGTAAGTGGCTGTATTTTAAAAGTCAGCAGCTACAGTTTTTGTAGCTACTGACTTTTATTTTTTTTTTTCAGGTGGAACTCCGCTTTAAGGTAAAAAAAGATCCGCTACCTGTCCTAGCCCCCTCTGCCCCTAAATCAGTGGTGGCCAACTTTCTTAATATGGGAGGGGGGGCCTCAATTGCAGCCCTCAATATCACCAAGGGGCCACACATAAGATTCAGTGACTATTCAGTCTCAGATACAGCGGACACACAACGGGATATAGTCAAAGTCTGCAGATATGATACAGGAGATGGTCAGAGTCTGGGAACATGATACAAGAGATGGTCAGAGACTGCGGAAATTATACAAGAAATGGTCAGAGACTATGGGCATGATACAAGAGATGGTCAGAGACTGCGGAAATGATACAAGAAATGGGTGAGACCGTGGATATGATACAAGAGATGATCAGATACTGCAGACATAATACAAGAGATGGTTAGAGACAGTGGATATGATACAAGAGATGGTCAGAGATTGCGAATACGATACAAGAAATGGTCAGAGACTATGAGCATGATACAAGAGATGGTCAGAGACTGTAGACATAAGACAAGAGATAGTCAGAGATGGTGGATATGATACAAGAAATGGTCAGAGACTATAGGCATGATACAAGAGATGGTCAGAGACTTCAGACATAATACAAGATATGGTCAGAGACAGTGGATATGATACAAGAAATGGTCAGACACTGCAGACATGCTGTAGGAGACCTTTAGAGACTGTGCATATAATAGAAGAGTTGTTGGAGACAGGGAGCATGCTTGAAGAAACAATAAAATATTGGAGACACACTGGGGTTTACATACTAATGCTGGTTCACTCAGAATCTCATGCACCTGTGCATGGTAGCCAATCAGCTTCTCACCTCAGCTTGTTCAATAAGACTTTAGCAATAAAACCTGCAAACTGATTGGTTTCCATGCAGAAGTGCACAAGATTCTGAGTGAACAAGCTGTAGTAAATAAACCCCATTACATGGGACTGTTCGACTGTTTGATATCACTGATATAACAGACCAATAGGGAAACACAGAGTAGTGCCTGCAGGGGCCCTGAGTGTCAGACAAAAATAAGCCAAAGGGCTGCATGTGGCCCTTGGGCTACAGGTTGAGCATCAGATTGCTAAACACTTACCTGGCTCCTCTCACCGATCCAGCGCTGTCCTGGCTGCTGCACCGCTCCTCCACTTCCTGGCTCTCGCAGGGGACGCAGGCAGCGGGGAGAGTCGTGGACTCCTGCTGCTGTCAGTCAAACTCCTCTGAGGAGGGAGCGGGGGGTGTGGCTTGAGGGCACACCCACATGAATGGCCTCTTAGTACATGGCTTCCTGAGGGGGTATCTGGAGGAAGGAGGAGCGTACAGCACCAGTGGGGGACTCCGGAAGAAGAGGTAAGGAACTGTTCTGTGAAATATTTTTGCAAAGAGCAGGCAAGTATAGATCTTTTTTATTTTAATAAAAAAAACCCTAAGCTAGTATTAAACCCTCAACGTTTCTAGCTTAACACAATGAGCCTAGTTAAACATTCCCCAGTGAACTATTTGTTAACATTCTTACTCCAGTACTTGCAGCTTACATTTTTCAGTGTGCTTGCTCCTATTCTCGAAGTGCTGCTTCCCTTAACTTCTGTTCTTCACAAGAAAGGATTAACAGTAGACAGTGCAGTCCCGAGCCAGTCTATTAGCTTGTAGATGGAAGGAGGAGGGAAGAGCATGGGAGTACCTTCCCATCCTAGGCTATGGGGCTGTGTGTTTCTATTGATGCACACAGTGTATGGAGACACAACTCTAGTCTCTGCATGCAAGGGTGGCATCATAGGACACTGCAGGAGAAAGGAGCCACCCTGAACACGAAGACTTAGGCAGCTGTCATGGCGCCAGCTTAAATTGGAACATAGACAAATATTAAAAGATAAAGAAGTTGCATGCTCAGTAAGTGATTAAATCAGCTGCTAAAAGTGCCTAAATGCTGAGGGTTTAATATCACTTTAACATAGTTCTAAATGCTGAAGGTTTTTTACCTTCATGCATTCTATGCATGAAAGTAAAAAACCTTCAGTGGAAAGCATCCCCCTTAGCTCCCCTAATACCTACCTGAGCCTGATCTCGATCCTGCAATGTGCACGAGAGCAGAGGCTATCCTGAGTCGTTCCTTCATCATTGGCTGAGACATTGGCTCCTGCTGCTGTCAATCACAGCCAGTGAGGAGGGAGCAGGGGGTGGGACTGAGCCACGATCTGTGTCCCATAAACACACAGAGGTGGCTCAGGAGTGAGCACACATGAATGCCCCCAAAGGTCTGACGGCAAGCAGCAATTGGAAGGGACCAGAAGCGCTGGCATGGAACCCAAGAAGAGGAGGATCGGGGCTGCTCTGTGCAACACCACTGCACAGAGCAAGTAAGTATGATGTGTTTATTATTTTAAAGAAGAGATATACAAGCCTTTAGAACCACTTTAAGCTGACCATACATAGCTTGATTTTCTCTCATTCAGTCTGTGGGCTGATTTTTACAGTCTAGTCTCATGATTTTAGCATTGGCCTCTCCTCCAAGTTGACAGGGGTCTGGATACATGAAAATTTCCACTGGATTTTTTTGGAATGTTGGCAACCACGCTAAACAGTGCATACCCCAATCAGAATTCACTATGACACAGTGCAGAGCCTACAGTACTGTTGCAATGACAAGTCCTGTGACCTTTAACATAGTTTGCAAGTGTACAATCCCAACGCACACATTCCTGCGTCAAAAATGGCTGTGTGTGTCAGCGGGTGCTGCAACTGTCGGCTGGAACCGAACAGAATCAACAAGGGAGAATGTCACCAGCACACCGAGGATCACCAATATGGGTCCAAAAGTTTTAATGAACGATCGCATAGTTACAGCAAGACAACGTTTCAGGGTCTCACAGGACCCCTTCATCAGGCAAGTCACATGCCTGATGAAGGGGTCCTGCAAGAGTCCGAAACGTTGCCGTGCTGTAATTATGTGATCGTTCATTAAAACATTTGGACCCATATTGGTGATCCTCGGTGTGCTGGTGACATTCTCCTTTGCTTTAACATAGTTTGCACACCTTGGAAACTTTTTTTTACAGCAGAAATTATTATCACTTGGAATGTATAATTTCGCTTCTATTGTGGAAATGTGTAAACATATGTGTGTGTGTATACATTTCGAGGTATTAATCATTTTCATGGCTGAATAGTAGATGATTGGTTGGCTGCGGGAAGCCGTTTATCATAATTCTATACTATATTGGAAAGGATAAACATTTACACAATGCATATGTTTATGTCACATCATATACACATTCCCCTTCATAACGAATAGATTTTTATGATCTCTGTTATAGATGCTTGTGTTAAATTCCATCTGTTCTGAGTGCTGCTTGTGCAGTCAGGGAGGTTAATGCCTTGTGTAGTTTATGCATATTCGTGAACTTTGTGGCTTATTTAGAAAGAGTTATACATGTATATTATAGGATTGACTTACTAAAGGCAAATAGACTGTGCACTTTGCAAGTGCAGTTGTTCAGAGCTTAATAAATGTGGGGAAACTGCTGACTTCCATCATCCAATCGTGTGCAAAAATACAGTTTTTTTTTTATCTTTTCCTTGCATGTGATTGGGTATTGTTTGCAAACTGAAGAATCACCTCATGTACTAAGCTCTGGAGCAACTGTACTTGCAGAGTGCACAGTCTACTTGCCTTCAGTAAATCAACCCCTTTGACAAATTTATTCTAAAACCAATTTTGAAACCCATTTACCAACATAAAGGGAGGGAGAGATGAGACAATGGTGTAAAGGTAAGTAAATACTGTCGAACAACTGGTTCCATGCAGTTCTCAAGCCATTGGCGGCAGTCTTGAGATCCCCAGTACACACCATGACTAGCCACTTGCTTAGCAATTGAGCATGCTGTCTCAGCATGACGGAGCAGCCAGTGCCCCTTGGACTGAGTGGACTTCCTGCCCCCTTGGACTAACTGGTTTGCGCCCCAGTCAACGTGCTAGACTTAAGCAGGATACACACCTGTAGACTCTCCTTCGAACACTCTCATTTTCGAGAATCATTGTTCGATTATCTAAGAGTTAAAAGGTATGTATGATGTGTTTATAATTTTTAAGAAAAGAAATTTAAACCTTTAGAACCACTTTAAGCTGACCATACATACTGATTTTTACAGGCTAGCCTAATGATTTTAGCATCGGCCTCTACTCCAAGTCATCAGGGGCCTGGATACATGAACATTTCCACTGGATGTTTTTGGAATGTTGGCAACTATGCTAAACAGTGGATACCCCAATCAGAATTCACTATGACACAGTGCAGATCCTACAGTGCTGTTGCACTGACAAGTCACGTGACCTTTAACATAGTTTGCACACCTTGGAAACTTGTATTTTTAGAACAGAAATTATTCTCACTTGGAACATATAATTTCTCTTCTATTGTGGAAATGTGTAAACATATGTGTGTGTGTATACATTTCGAAGTATTAATCATTTTCATGGTCAGTTTGACAATTGCTTTTTAGCAGAGTGAGCAGAAAAGTCGGAGGACAGGGATGGAAAATTTTTATCAAACCTAATGGTAACAAATTTCCATTAGTTATATTGGATCTTGGCTGGAAAAATGGGAACTAGTGTTATGCTTTTGCACTTGCCAAAGTGAATCTGGATCATCAAAATTAAGACATTGAAATTAAGACATGGTACTTGAATGAAAAGTTGTTTGAAATTAATTGAGTCCATGAAAGTACTATTGAATGTTCAGATGAACTGTTTGGATCTTTCTCACCCGAACGTTCAAGTGAAAATCTACAGGTGTAAGGACAGATTTAGACTTAAACTATCATGCCCATATGTGATAGCCATACAAGCCACATTAAGTCTTAGAGTGTGAAGTCTGCAAGAGATCTGCGTCAATGCATCTAGAACCAAACAGTAGAAGAGTACAGCAAAGTGGCACCCTACTCTGTTACAGTTCAGTGCCAGGTATACAGATACAGTACACAGCACACTCTCCCACCAGCAACAAACTCTGCAGGGAAAGGAACAATAAGGATCCAGCCAGATGGCACTGCCAGATTGGGCATCAATACGGGTCCTTTATTATATCCTGAAATGTGTTTACTGACAGCAGCATTATTTATGTGTGACTGTGTGCCACTATTGGCCATGCTGTTGCCTTGGGTCAAAGTCTTGGTTGTCTATGTGGAGATCTCATACTGTGAGCAGTGGTACAGCAGAGAAAAAGACAAAGTCTGCTTATCCTATAAAAGGGGCAAAGCCAACACTGGTGATGGGGTTTTGCAGCAGGCACTGAAATTCATATGAAGGCTGCAGAACATTTGTTGTATGGCTAACCCAAACCTCGATCATATCTCACCCTAAGGTTGTCCCAGGCAGTAGATAAAAGCAGGTAAAGCTTGAAGAAGGAGCTCTTACTCTTCCACTGGTGACCAGATTATCATATACCACATCCCACTGCTCAAGGCTGTCAGGTGGACAATGCACTGTTGGGTGCCAGACAACCATGGGTCCATTCCTTTCCTCTAGAGGCACCAGAGCACCAAACAAATTAAAAAAAAAATCAGAGAACTATGGAGATTTCCATTTCTGAGCTTTTCTTCTGAAAATCATAGCTGCCCGGCTGTCATGAAAATACTTTGGTTCACTAACCTGGAACTAGTATAGAGATTGTTTCCCACTATTATCTGACTTTTATTTGCTGCATGCTTAATACTGGTCTTTATCTCAGATGTATGCAAGCTAAGACCCAGCCAAAGAACTAGTGTTTTCAGAAGAAGACACTCAATGATCGCCCATGATGATAGCCCAACATATTTTGCATATTTTTTTTTAGTAAAAATCAGGCTCTGAAGAAGGTTAAATCTGATGCAATTAAATGCCAGAATTCACCAGCAGCTTTCTATATAGTCCCCTTCAGATGGGTATACAAAGCCCCAAAATAGCAATAAATGTGACAGATTTTAGTATTCTATTAAACAATCATACCATAAAGGGGTAAAATTTAAAGTCTGCCTTGTAACCTATGAGCAAAGTGTTTACACTTACAGCATTCTAATTATGCTTGTGTTCTGTGCAGATTGGATGATGTCCTGGTGGGGGCGCCGCTCTTCATGGACCGCGAATTTGAGAGTAATCCAAAGGAAGTGGGACAAGTTTACCTCTACTTGCAGGAAAGTCCCCTTATTTTTAAAGATGCCCAAGTTCTAATGGGGACTGAAGTGTTTGGAAGATTTGGCAGTTCTATAGCAAACCTGGGGGATTTAAATCAAGATGGATTCAATGGTAGGAGTATATTCTAATACTTATGGATATTTCTGTCATGAAACAGTCTAACTGGGGTAAAACTAATCTCATGTTTTTTTTTATTGGCGCTGATATCTCTTGGATGTAAGCAGGGCCAGACAGGGGCGGACTGACCATTTGGAAACTCGGGCACTGCCCGAGGGCCCGGGGTCAGTAGGGGCCCCATGAGATGCCCCTGGTACCTTCTTCATAGGCTTTTTTGAGTTTGGGCAAGGACACAGGGGCCCCATGATCCCCTATTGCCCGGGGGCCCCATGAGTTGTCAGTCCACCCCTGGGGCCAGATTTAGACCTTAAAGGATCCAACGCACTTCAGGTTCGGAAGAAACCTATATACACAGAATTGGTTTACATTCTCAGTGACAGTCACACATTTTTAAAATGCATGACACAAAGGGGTTGATTTACTAAAACTGGAGAGTGCAAAAATCTGGTGCAGCTCTGCATAGAAACCAGCTTCCAGGTTTTTTCTTCAAAGTTTAACTGAACAAGCTAAAGTTAGAAGCTGACCATGTACAGCTGCACCAGATTATGCTCTTTGAAGTTTTAGTAAATCAACTCCAATGCCATTCTGAGGTCACATGTCCACACAAATACGTAGTCAAAGCGCTCTATGTGTGGTTTTCATGAGCTGCCAAAATTTGTTTTTAAAAACAATACAATATACCAAACTAATTACCAGATTAAAAGCTTTTGCAAATGATGGCAGACAAAATATTACTTACCAAGATACATTTAATAAATGAAAGTAATTTTTTTCTATCATACATGATATATTATTTTAGTATTATTTATTTTTTTATTATTTTATAGTTTTTGTATGTTGTTTATTTAATTTTTGAATAGAGGGGCCCCTTCTGTCAGGGGGCCCAGCGCAGTTGCCCTTTTAGCACCCTTATAAATCCAGCACCGGTTGTAAGATCTCCACACAGCCCTTAAAAGTGGAACTTAACTCTAAAATCTGTCCCCAAAAAGACAGGCAGAGGGCAAAGGACTAGTCTCCAGTACTGCCTATGGTATCCTTACAGCTGATCCCCAATACTAATTTTTCATACCTTGTTCTACACTGTGTCTCAGTGTAATGGCCACCATCTTGGCAGAGGTAGAGTTTTGCTTTATAATTTTGCATGACTGTTCGTCAAACGTGACAGCGCCTAACTGTCCAGAAAAAGTGATAGCACCAGAGGTTGGGACAAACTACAACACTGATAGGGGTAATTACAACAGTTACCTTTACGATTAAGTGGTAGATTAGGAGATTATTGCATAGTGGTCCATTTAGTGTTAGGCTAAGGGTTATGGTTGGATGAAGGATTAAGTTTACCATTAGGATCTTGTGAAATCTTAAAGGTTACCTATTCATTTTAGCGTAGGAATTAAAGTTTATCTCTCTCTTTAGTTTTGTATAGAGTGAGGAATGGTTATAACCTATGCAAGGGTTCGAATTGCTGTCTGTGCCCCCACTGGGAAGATTCGCCTTTTCTTTTTAACCTGGTAACCAGTAAAAGTGATCAGAAATATAAAACTTATGGTTGTCACGAAAACAGAAAGCAAGAGAAGATCTACCAAAGGGGACACCTGTTCCATTGACAACTTTCTAAGGAATTTCCCTATCTTAAGAGTGATTTTCACTTCTGTCCCTGGGGCACAACTCCCCAAAAGGACAAAGAACTAAAAAAACATAACTATAGAGGGGCTACTGTACCCTGTTTTATCCAAACAAAGGTTTAAGCTCACATTAAGTGTAAGCAGGCCATAGACGGAGCAAATTTTTTTTCCTGCAACCATGGGTCCCTCCCGGCAAGCCATTGTTTTGTGGGGTGGGGGAAGCCATCCCTGCTGGGAGAACACAGTGATTATTGCTAACGGCTATAACAGCCACTAGTGATAATTTCATTTCAAATCTGGCAGGCTGGTTGTACCCAGGTTCATTGATCGAACAATACATGGTTCGAAAACTGCTGAACTGGCCAAGATTTGAACAGTCTATGGCCGGCTTAAGTGCTGTGAAGTGGGAGGTTAATTACTACAGTTAGGCTAAGTGTGATGTTACAAAGCTGCTCCAGGCTCTGGAAGGATCCTGACCATATTGTCAGGATCCACCCAGATGCCTGATTGACAGCTGCGTCCACTTCCTCACATGCCCGGCTCTCCAGTGAGTGCTGAAGGGGCAGAGTGGAGAGCGGTGACTGAGATTCATCTGCTTAAAGCTGAGAATTGAGTGATCAGCAGTCATGTGTTTGCTCAGTTTTCAGACTTAGAGCCATCAGACAGCTGCACCATTAGACTGATGCTGCAGCATTGAAGTGAGTATGCATTATGTTGTTTTTTAACAACCCCAAACTTCTCTTTTAATGCTTTTGAGCATGCTTATGTGTACTAGGTTTGACTGTCCGGATTTGCTTGAACAGTGGGTATGTGTGAACATTTTTTATTTTTTCTGCTGAAGTGGAAAACATTTTTAGGAAGTAACCTACATCAGGGGATACTTGAAAACACAAGATTCTGTAAAGAGATACTTGCTTCAGTAATGGGAAGCACCATGTCTTATCTGCTAACTCTTCTGTCTTGAAGCACTAGGGTCCCCAGTTCAGATCCCGGTCTGAACACTATTTGCATGGAGTTTGTAAGTTCTTGCTGTGCTTGGATGGTTTTCCTTTGGGTACTCAAGTTTGTTTTTACACTATAAATGCATGTTAGTAGGTTAATTGGCACCTGTCTAAATTTTCCCTAGTATGTCTATGTACAGCCCTGTCCAAAAGTTTTGAGAATGACACAAATATTAATTTTCACAAAGTCTGCTGCTTCAGTGTTTTTAGATCTTTTTGTCAGATGGTACTATGGTATACTGAAAAATAATTACAAGCATGCCATAAGTGTCAAAGACTTTTATTGACAATTACATTAAGTTTGTGCAAAGAGTCTATATTTGCAGTGTTGACCCTTCTTTTTCAAGACCTCTGCAATTCTTCCTGGCATGCTGTCAATCAACTTCTGGGCCACATCCTGACTGATGGCAGCCCATTCTTGCATAATCAATGCTTGGAGTATGTCAGAATTTGTGGGGGGTGCTTTTGTTAACCCACCTCTTGAGGATTGACCACAAGTCCTCAAAGGGATTAAGGTCTGGGGAGTTTCCTGGACATGTACCAAAAATTTCGATGTTTTGTTCCCCAAGCAACTTAGTAGCACTTTTGCCTTACTTCAAGGTGCTTCATCGTGCAGGAAAAGGCATTGTTCATCACCAAACTGTTCTTGGATGGTTGGGAGAAATTACTCTCGGAGGATGTTTTTGTACCCTTCTTTGTTCATGGCTATGTTCTTAGGCAAAATTGTGAGTGAGCCCACTGCCTTGGCTGAGAAGAAACACCACACATAAAATGGTCTCAGGATGCTTTACTGTTGACGTGACACAAGACTGATGGTAGTACTCACCTTTTCTTCTCTGGACAAGGTTTTTTCTGGATGCTCCAAACAATTTGAAAGAGGATTCATCTTACCCCAGTCCTCAGCAGTCCAATCCCTGTACCTTTTGCAGAATATCAGTCTGTCCCTGATGTTTTAACTGTAGAGAAGTAGCTTCTCAACTGCCCTTTTTGACACCAGGCCATGTCTTTGCCTCATTGTGCATGCAGATGCACTCATACCTGCTTGCTGCCATTCCTGAGCAAGCTCTGCACTGGTGGTGCCCCGATCCCGCAGCTGAATCAACTTTAGGAGATGGTCTTGGAGCTTGCTGGACTTCCTTGGGCACCCTGAAGCCTTCTTCACAACAATTGAACCTCTCTCCTTGAAGTTCTTGATGATCCGATAAATGGTTGATTTAGGTGCAATCTTCATAGCAGCAATATCCTTTCCTGTGAATCCCTTTTTGTGCAACGCAATGATGACTGCACGTTTCCTTGCAGTTAAATTAATATATGTGCCATTCTCAAAACATTTGGTCAGGACTGTATGTAAGTGAGATAGGGACCCTTAGATTGTAAACTCCTTGAGGGAAGGGACAGATGTGAATGTACCAAGTGCTGCACTATCTGCTTAACTATCGTATATCTATCCATAAATTAGACTTGTATTTGTTCCTATAACCTTTGTGAACATTATTCTATTTATATCTCACAGATGGAAGTATTAGCATATTGTAATAAGGAACCTTTGTTTCTTGCGTGTATGACCTCAGTCTTGTTACCCAGGGTGACCTTCCGCTTACTGGTGTCTGGATTGTACAGCTTTCCACACGTCATTTCACAGAGAGTGCCGCTACGAGGATAACCTCTCATTTAACCCCCATTTCTCTCCTGAATTGTGTCTGCTAGCTCCCTAATAACTTCCACATTTACGGCACAGCTTTTCCAGCTGACATCTCCTTTTAGGTCTTTGTGCTTTGTAGCACAATCAGTGTTAGAGAAAAGAAGCTGGACCGTTATCTTGATGGTAGTCAAAGATGAAAAATTATTAGAAAATCAGTTGTTAAAGGAAATAAAATACCATACATATTTGCTACACTTGTCATTTTAATACTTAATGTAATTATTGATCACCTTCCATTTATATCAGTGCAGTGATTAAGTGGTTAGCACTTCTACCTAGCAGCACTAGGATTGTTGGTTCAAATCTCACCGATCCAGACCGATTTGGAGAAAAAAGGTTCCTGCACTATTTTTTGCGATTTCATGTGGGACTTGCATAGACTTCTGTGCATGAGGTCACACAGATGTCAGGCAAGACGCACATAAAATCGCACTGACCTGCAGATTTGAAATTGTGCTACTTCAAGTGAAGTAGCATGCTTTCAAATTTGCATTCAGTGTGAACCAGGGCTAAAAGCCATTTTGAAAAATAATTGGAATGTTTTGGGGACTCAAAGTGGTTAGGAGGTAAGGCAGCCACCTTGGACACACTAAAGTTGAGCCAGTTAACCCACCAGCATGTCCATGGAGTGGGAGATCAAACCATAGTGTCCAGCAGAAACCCACAAAAGCACAGGAGAACATGAAAACTCCATGAAAATAGTGTCCTGAAAGGGATTGGACCAGAGGACTCAAGTGCTGCAAGGTTGAAGTGCTAACCACAAAGCATAAAGGACATCATCAAGCACACATTGGTTTACAAAAAATAGAGAAAAAAATAAGTCCATATACATGGATATAGGTGCCTCCCAGTGTTATATATTATTATCACCGGTGCTCTGGCAGAGTCAGCTGACTCCTCATCCACATGGTCTGTATAAGCAAGGAAAAGCCAGCACTCCGGTATATACTCTGCAACCATGGGTTTATTGGCAGGTAATGAATGCCAGCCAAAAATGTCAATGCATATCAGCCAAACTGGTCTTATTCATGTAAAAGGTCAGTTTGGCTGAAACGCATTGACATTTGTGGCAGTCATTTGTTATCAGCCAATAAACACAAGATTGCAGAGTGCCAGTTTTCTTTATTTATACAGAAAAAAATAAAAGTCTGCAAAAGTTAGTAAAACTGTTCAGTGTGCAGTATATAGTTCATTTGGAGGGGGTTTTGCATCTAGATTTGTACTCTGAAAGATTTCTATAGTCTATTTAATTGTTTATTAGAAATGTATGCTATTTTGAACATCTTAAAGTTACATTGTTTTTCAAAGGTTCACTTATCTTACCTGCCCCACCTAGTAGCACATTTTTCCATTCTGTCCCCAGCCACTCCATTCAGCCTCTGAGCCTGGAGGAAGAAAGACCTGTGTAAACTTCAAACCAACTTATTGGAGCCTACACAGCTATGAGCTCCTTTCATGGCCCCATGTGGCAGCAATAGGCCAATCATGAGACACTGGGATTGATTTACTAAAACTAGAGAGTGCAAAATCTGGTGCAGCTCTGCATAGACACCAATCAGTTTCCAGGTTCTATTGCCAAAGCTTAATTGAAAAAAACTGAAGTTAGAAACTGATTGGCTACCATATACACCTGCACCAGATTTTGCACTCTCCAGTTGTAGTACAACAACCCCACAGTCACATGAGAAAGGAGGACGAGTCACATACCTATCTATTCCCAGAAGTATTGAGTGTATTAGTTGTTAAAATAAATTAGAATTTACTTCAAGACATCTTTACAATGAACCTTAGAATGAGTTTTCCATTAAAATATATAGATTCCATTTATTCCAATAATTGCTGAGAATGTATTACATATGTTACGGCTGGGATCTCGGGCTAGCTCTTCTTACTCCTGTTTCCTCCATGTTTGCTCCTTAATTATAGGTGTAACACTGTTTAAACCTTTCATCAAAAATTATCTATATAGAATTGAAAATATATCCAATCATATGCTCAGTAGTGCATTAATCATATAAATATATACAAACACATTGAATCAATAAATAGGGAATATCAGCTCATTGCATTGCTGTATATATAGTTTGCTTTTAGGACACAATGCCAAGCTTGGAATGACTGGTCAAGTCATTATCAATGCAGCTTCCATAGTGTTGATCTGAAGAGCAGAGCTTTGGAAGACACTATCATCCTAGCTATTGTCCACCCAGAGCTGAAGAATAAGATTTGCATGGAGTCTTTCAAATTCTACTGAATTGCAGGGTGCTCCTTTACATCTTATTTGCAGTGTCTCGTATTACCGACTGGATATGCAATGACCGTTCTATCATTTTGGTTGTTTGATTTTGCAGATGTTGCAATCAGCTCTCCATTCGGAGGGGAAAATAGAAAGGGAAGAGTATTTATCTACAACGGGAACAGAAATGGATTGAACAAGGACCCTTCCCAGGTTCTAGAGGGGTCGTGGGCCTCTGGCACCCTGCCAGCTGGATTTGGTTTCACCCTGAGAGGGGATTCAGACATAGACAAAAATGATTATCCAGGTATGATATGATTTATTTAATCTCAATTCTTCTGAGAAAGGTAATTCCATCCCTACATCTGGAAACATCATTATCTGCAGATATGAAAGTCGGAAACAGTCTCATCATATAATTTGGGTCCTTGAATAAATTTAGTGAACATTTTTATTCAGCTGAGTACAGAGAGAAACTTAGAAAATGGTTGTTTGAAGTCTAAGAAAGAACAATAAAACAAATGTAATTTTTAATGGTTTTCTTTACATCAACAATATGTTTTAGTATTGTGGAATGTCGTTTGCATGTATTTACCATTTTAATCATGGGCTTACATCTGCTTTAAGTTGACCTAACTTTTGAAAACTAACCTTATGGTTGGATTTGGTTTCTCTCACAGGAAATGAACAAATACACCTTTCCTGCTTTTACTTTGTTCCTGACTACTGTGGGCACTGTGGGGGGGATTTACTAAAACTGAAGAGTGCAAATTCTGATGCAGCCCTGTGTAGAAATCAATCAGCCTCCAGATTTTGTTGGCTAACTTAATTGAACAACTCATGTTAGAAGCTGATAGGCTTGCACAGCTGAACCAGATTCTGTGTGCACAAGTTTTAGTAAATCATGCCTACTTACCTTCAGCCCAGCCCTGAATTGAGCACATCTTTGAAATTGAGGAGACATGATATCCAGTCAGAGCATGGCAAAAGGAATCTAAAATTCCCATCTCTAGAATTCTGTAAATTCATTCTTGTAACCCAACTCTTCTTCAGTGTCATCACAAACCCAAAAAACATGAACTGCAGATTCTACAGAGTTATTGCGGAATAAAACTCCTTGTTTATTTGTGTTTTTAAAGGCAGAAATGACATCGGTTTTAGAAAGTCTTTATTCTAGAACAGGGGGATCTTAACCAAAGGTGTAATTATCCTTTGGGAAATGGGAACCAATGATGGGGGTTTTGGCACTAGATTTCTGAATGGGAACCAATGATGGGGGTTTTAGCACCAGACTTCTGAATAAGTAGAAAATCTGCATGTTTGTTCATTTCCAAGAAGACTCAAAATAAAAATCAGATTTTGAAAACAGGTTTGATTTTAGGAAATTTTAGTGTGAACGACTTGCAGCTTACCCTAGCCTGGTAACGAGGGCTTGTTTGGATCCCTTCACAACTACTTATCTCTGTGAAACAGAATTTTCTGTAATATTGAACCAGAAATTAAAGTGGAGAAATTGACTCTATGAGGTAGATTTACTAAAACTGGAGAGTGCAAAATCTGAAGCAGCTGTGCTTAGAAGCCAATCAGCTTCCAGGTTGTATTGTCAAAGCTTAACTGAACAAGCTGAAGTAAAAGCTGATTGGCTACCATGCACCAGATTTTGCACTCTGCAGTTGTATTAAATCAACCCCATGGCATCAAATGACAATTGATTATTAATTTCAATAACTAGACCTCGATTCCATATTTTAACTGCACAAAATGTTCACAAACATGTCAGTAGTTATATTTAGTTTGTGGTTATGATTTGCAGTTTATATATAAATATGATAAAATCTTTATGATTTTTCTTCCAGCAGTTTTTGTTCCTATCCATATGTTAAAAAAAACAAGCGTTTTACCTCCTTTGAAGTCATACTGGTGCTTAGGGGATGGTGCTGATAATTATTTCAACAGTCTAGTAAAGGTAGTTTTGGTATAAATTGGCCATCCACTGTGGGCCTGTAGTTGTAAAAAGGTTAAAGTGACCCTATCACTAAATTAAAGTTGCTAATCAAAACTATACCTGCAGAAGAAGTGTCAACCTTCCTGGTGCCCACGCCTTTGAACACTGCTCAAACACAGAACATTTTGCTGAACTTTGCAGTCAAACTGACACTTCTGGGAAGGTAGATTTCCAAGGTCCCCTGCAGCTCTCAATGGTTCCTCCTGCTGAGCTCCACCCAATAAACGATTCAGTAGTCATGCAAAGATCAGCATATGGAACCAATGAGAACAGCAGGGGATCCAGGAGTGCCAATCTTATTTTACAGGTTTGGTTTGGCTTAGTTGCTTTTGTATAGTGACAGGGTTGCTTTAGGGACCCCTGGTCTACATATGACTTGTGGATTTTTTTGGTCCACCTTACTATGACCTAATTGTTATCCTGTCTATTTTAGCAACGTGAAATAATATACTCAAATCAATTCCTAATAATTAAAAAATTGTGTATTTTTAAAAAACATAATTGGCATATTAATTCATAATCTTCTAGTGTGTTCTTTTTAAACTGGGGCCTCTTAAGGAATTTCCTGCTCACTTAAGTGTTTGTTTGCATTTGACATCCCAGGTGTAAAACATGAAACATTACACTGATCATTGAACAGGTATATCTTCAATGGTATTTCAGTATTTATTATTTTTGGGCTAATATTCTGCTGATATCCATATCTTTTTACTAGCCTTTCTGTTGGGGAAAGAGTTGGAATTCAATTTCACTCTTGTTAATGTCTTTAACATTCCCACTTTCTAATGAAACCTGAAAAGGAAATTTTAAATTATTTTCATGAACTTCCCTTGTGTAAATTTAATAAGCTAACTGTTTGACATACTAAAATTGATAATTTCCTCTGTTCAATTATTTGATATGGTCAGTGAGTAGTATTTATTTGTTCTAGCAGGTCTCACATGACCTTCTCTAGTAACAGGGTTGTAATCTGCATTCCCAGAATTGATTGTTGGCTAAACATGGTAAGTAAGCCTGCGGTCACTTAACATCTATGGGAACAGCCACGGACCTATAGATGTAACACAATGGTCTTAGGAAGTGTACAATTTCAAGTTGAAAATTTGTGCGTCTAAGATCATTTGAACCAACACTTTTCTTTTTCTGGCTATTTGCTCATCAATTTTGCATTCAATCAACTGGTCTAATTGTTTTGCATATAGAAAAATTGTCAGTGGGAGACACTGAGGTTGATTTACTAAAGGCAAATACTGTGCACTTTTCAAGTGCAGTTGGACTCATTTTCCCCAGAGCTTAGTGTGGTGAAACTTTACTTTGTAAAAAATACCCAATTGGATGTAAGGAAAATAATAAAACCAGCATTTTTGCTTGAACATGATTGGATGATAGAAATCAGCAGAGCTTCAGCACATTCATAAAGCTCTGGGAATATGAGTGCAACTGCACTTGCAAAGTGCAGTCTATTTGCGTTAAGTAAATCCACCCCATAGTCGCCAAAGGGTCTCTGTGAAGATCAAGTTTGAGAGCCCTGTTCAACTATTGGCCAACTATAAACACTCTTTTAGTGTTGATAGATAAATGATAGATGCAAATAAAGAATAGACTTTGCTATACCTCAAACCCAGTCAAGTTGAACATCCCATATGGTGTCAAATGGCAGAAACACATTTTAGGCATGGATTAATGGTGGTGCTCTCTGCCAGACACCCTGTGGATATTACAACCCAGGAGCTTCTTATTGTTCCTAGAAGCAGAAGGGAGTTACAGCAATCTGTATACCTAGACTTTACTTCTGAGGACATTTTTCTCATACAGTAAGATGGTACTATGTACTTATTCCTTACAATATCCAGGATTCTACTCTCTTAACTTTTTGTAATTTTAATTTTCAATACTATTGCAAAAAAATAAAATCCAATCCTTTTTTAAATTCAATAATTGTTATTGTTTTTGCCTTTACTAAATTATTAATAATATATATAGATTGTGCTACCAAAATATTGCATAAAGCATCGGACTCCCTATATATAATCGTATCCAACTGCCAGTTCCAAAACGGCTTAATAAGGCTTTCAAAGTGCTTTATATACACTTCAAAAAACTCCAGAAAATTTAACAACATTTATTTACATCTTGTAATAGAACATGCACAGGAACATTATCATTTCATAAGGATACTGAACAATACAATGTTATCACAGACTACCCCTCCATACAGAAACTACAATGTTGCCAGCCACCCCCTTCACTCAGTATAGAACATGTATCACCTAGGCAGGGGTTTCATTTATTTTCATTCTCACTGGAGTCCCCTTTCTCACTGCATTTCACATATCAAGCTTCATCAAGAGAATGAGAAGAAGGAAGGGGTAGCAAAAAAGCCTTCTGGAATAACTGAATGGATGCGTCAATTGGGTGCACACATTAACACATTCATAATATTCCAATAGGCTTCCCCTATGGCATTATTATTAGGGGTCAGTATATCCAGTAAATCTCTGGACCAAGGATAAGACTATCCTAGGTTGCATCACTAGAGTAGTCACTAGCAGGAGGAAGGAGGTCTGATTCCCCTATATAAATCTTTAGTTAGAACTCATTTAGAATACTGTGTCCAGTTCTGGAGACCTCAAAAATAGATATTGATAAGATAGAATGAGTCCAGAGACAGGTAACAAAAAATGGTGAAAGGTCTGGGGGATAAAAAATCAGGAGAGACTTCAGGAACTTAGAATGTACAATTTGGAGGAAAGAAGGGAAAGGGGAGACATGATGGAAACCTTTAAATACATCAGAGCGGTGAAAAAGGTTCTGGTGGGCAGGATTTTAAATATGGAACCAAGATCAAGGACATGACCTCAAACTAGCAGGAGGAAAGTTCAGAACTAATCGTAGAATGTTTTATTTTACCAAAAGAGTAGTGATGCTTGGAATAGACTTCCAGTAGAGGTAGTGAGTCAGTCAACAGTACATGGATTCAAACATGCTTGGGACAAACATAAAACAATACTCAGACAAAAACATTTTAAAAAAATGTTAAAAAAAAGGGACAGACTCAATGGGCAACTTGGGCTTTATTTTTAATTCTGCAACACTCTTGAATGTTTCTATAAGCTGATCCCATATTTCAAAGCTCATACTATTGACACCAATGTTGTTAAATGCCTACAACCATATGACAAGATGACAGGGGAGAGACCAGCTTCCCCGCATCCTTGTTGTCTGCAGTAAGATGGTAGGAAGCAGAATTTTCACAGAGGGTATTTTAAGGCATTCCCTAGTAAAAATAAAGACAACATGGAATATTACAAGGCTATAAAGGAGATACATAGGTATAAGACTATAATTAGGCTTAACTAACTTTAACTTTTTTTATCATAAATGTATATATCTGATAAATCACTAACACCTAGGTCACGATATTTATTATGAAGACTTTCAGGAATACAGAGTAGCCATGTGAAAGTCTGGCCAAATCCTATCTGTGTACTTTTCTAGCATTCCTTTTTATTATTACTAAGTGAAGACAATTATTAACTGTGTCAAAAGTTACTTTAAGAAGTCCCAGATGCATTCTGTGACCATATATAGACAAATGTCTTCAGGATCAGTATTTTAGTATAAGTCATTATTATTATTTTTGTATGATAATTAACTTTTAAATGAGTCTCAGATTTCCCAGGGCATTAGCAGCAGTTGCTGTCACTGGAATGTTCTATTGTTAGTTTCATGATGAATAGAGATAAGGAGTTTAGTGGAAGAGAAACTGCGCTATTTCCGATCTTTAAAAAAATGCAGGTCAACTCATAGTGTGAACAAGCCCTAAGGTTAGATTCTCAATTCACAAAGCTTTAACATAAGGATAAGGCTGTCTAATTTAACTGTGTAACTGTAATTTTCTAAATCAACCTCATTGGACTCTTTGGCTGAAAAACTGTTAGTTTTGAAAAAATAAGTATACAGTACCTACCTTGTGTGTTAGTTTTGCGAATTGAGCATCAGGCCACTAGATAGAGGAAGCGTGTTGGCAATGCCAACCAATCCTCTTCCAACTGTCATCCTCCACTGATCTAGAAATGAAGACCACACAACTGATTTTTTTTTTTTGGTAGGAAATTGCTCTGTGTGCAGCACTTTTGTAAATAGGGCCAACTGTTTTACTCCATAATAATAAACTTTGGTCAACACCTGTGCTAAGCAGACATAACACTGAAATCTGTTTCCTTGTAACTAGACAAGCCTGAGGCCTGATCTGTGGAAATCGTTCTGGTTTTGGACACTTTCCATCAGACAGGAAGCGTTTCCACTTAGTACATGGGTTTATGTGGACATGTCATTTCTAACAGTCATCGGTGTCCGGTGTGATTCTTGGCTGTGTGCTTACAACGCCTATGGATGTAGAGGCATGATCTGAGAAAAGTCATGTTTAATTGATAGAAAGAATTGCCTTAGGATTGCTTTAAAAATACCAGATGGTGATGAGTTTATGTGTTACTGCCTGTATGGTTTGGAAAGCTCTGCTGTAAGGAGATGCAACGGAGAACTACAGGAAAGTAGTGTAAATTGGCTGTTGAAGGTAGAACATCTCTTGTGTTCTCCACAGTGACCTTTCCCCTTCCTGTCTATACTACAAGATTTTGTGGTTTCCTCCACCTTGCCAAGATATTTTTTTTAAGAAGATTGAGATTTATTATAATTTTAATATTTGTTAGACAGCCCACAGAGCAAGTTAACTAGGTATCAATGAGTTACTTGAAGTTGAATTTGTGTTCTCACATTCTCTTGAGGTAATAGCTTGACAGTGGCTTTTTTGGACTAAAGGCTTTCCAAGAGTTGATCACCATTCAGTTCAGCTGACAACCCCGGGACTGGAACCTGTGCTAAGGTTATAAGAAGGCAGGCACTGTTGGCCTTTCCTAGAGATGTAAAGTTTCTAGAAATTTTGAAGCAATGAGAAAAAAAACTTTTTTTCTGGAAAAATTGGAAATTTTGGAAAAATTTAAAAAAAATTATTGTGGAGTAGTTTTACAAAGTGAAGGTAATTTTGATACACTGGAAGTTGAAATGCAGTGTATATAAAATAACTATGCCCTAAAAAGTCCATTGCTACAATTTTTCAAAGTTCCACTATCCAGGATGTGGGCATATAGGACACAAGAACCTCTGTCTAATCCTTGAGCACGTCAGAACAACAGACAGTTTTTGATTGGTTCCTTTGTATAACCTGCATTTTAGTCTTGGCCTTTTGAAATAAGATACCAATGTAAACGTTGCTGTTCCAATTTCATTTCATGGTATATATTTATTATTACAATAAATATAGTAATCTTCAGTGACCAGCCAGATTTATGGTTTCAACAGATTCAGGGGGGTAAATCCAGAGAAAGGTGATTTGTGTTCCTCTGCTGCAGGCCGTTGTAATGTAAGTGGATTACTGCTGCCATTGTAAGTGTTTAAAGTTTATTTCTTTTGTTTTTTCCCCCAGATCTTATTGTTGGAGCCTTTGGTGTAGAAAAAGTAGCAGTTTACAGGTAGGTTCTACAAATTCCTTACAAAGCAGTCTGCAACTTAAAGAAGAACTCCAGGTTAGGCAAAAAAAAAATCACCCATTAGTACACTCCCCTACACAAACCACTAAACAGTACATTTTTTAAAATCGTTACTATTCATGAGAAAATTCTAATTGAATTTTCTTCACCACACCTTTGTAATTCAAAAGAAAACAGTATCTGCTCTGCCAAGGAGAAGGTGTAATAGCAGGGATTACATCTTATCCTCTCCTCTCTCTCTGCAGTAAAAGGAAACTACAGTTCCCATCAACCACACAGGGAATTGTAGTGAATGTGGGTGGGTAAACTAGGCCTGTACACGTTGAATGTGTTTGAGAGTCTTGGTCCACTGTAAGTGGGGCTGAATTCCATCACTGCATCCTGTCAAAGAGAACTACAGAAGGGATGTACCCAGACCAGTGGCTAGAGGGATTAAGAAGCATAGCAACCACCGGTCTTACAAACAGGAAACCAAAGAGAATTAACGGTTTTATTTGAAAATGAATAGGCTATTTCAGAGCAACTACTGAGTGAACCAGAAGGTGGATGACATATTCAGTGAAGGTAGGAAATCAGAAAAAAGAAAAAAAAAGTTTTTGCTCAGAGTTCTGCTTTAAGTGGATCTAGTGCAGCACATAGGTTAGCATGCACTTTGTCACATGTTAATGTGTATTGCTTTAAGCCAGCCAATTCATTTTAATGGGCTGCCCACACACCAGAAGACACACCTATACTTTTTACCTATGCAACACATGACCATGCATGATTGGAGGTGAGCTCCTTTGGTGCGTTGTGGATGCTATTTAATGTCTCTGCAACACACTGACATATGCATAGTTTCTTAATGCAATGCATAGTGTGAGGCTAGCCTTAAAATGATTATGACTAGGCCTAAAATCTTTCTAAATAAGGCTGACACTATGATGACAATAGGCCCCTCCCAATTCTGACACTAGGCTATACTTTTGTCATTCAACTATCAAATGCCAGAATTTTTGGGATAGCTTTGCACCAACACAGTGTGTATAATAGCACATATCTGATTTTTGCTGAGCTGTGGAATATTGACAGCCCAATCAAATGAATGAGCTGTCTTAACATGGCGCATGTTAAGGCAAGTCATTTGTATCAAAGCACAGACCTCCTAATAGACCTGTACTGCCTACTGATATTCTACCATTTGACAACTGAATGACAGCCAAGTGGGTATTCCTGTTCTAATAATGGGGAATTTAATCTTAACATGGGCAGAAGTTGGAGCTCCATGTACAGCCTAGGCCTAGAATCTAAGGGCTCCACTTGAATTGGTTTAATGACTAATACAAGATCTTAGCATGGTTGCAGTGCTTGCTAGTCAGTATCTTAATGACTGGTTTACCTTGTTGACTGAGCTATGTATTATATATTCTTCACTCAGGGCCCGACCTGTAGTTACGGTGGATGCCCAGCTTCTTCTCAACCCTACAATTCTGAACCCTGAGAATAGGAACTGCCAGCTCTCTGTCTCGGACACCTTTGACATCCTGGTTACTTGGTAAGTTAAAGCTCTTCCTTCTTAAAGTTAAGTGGACAACTTATTGGGGGGTTATTTACTAAAACTGAAGAGTGCAAAATCTGGTGCAACTCTGCATAGAAACCAATCAGCTTCCAAGTTTTATTGCCAAAGCTTAATAGAACAAGCTGAAGTTAGAAGCTGATTGGCTACCATGCACAGTTTCTGAGTGCACCAGTTTTAGTAAGTCAACTCTATTGATATCTTAGTCATTGGCGAACTCTGGTAGCTTTTTTATATTTATCACAGCAACCACAACAAAGGTTTCCCAATCAGAGTACATGGTTTTTCACCACTTCTTCCCTGCAAAGTCTCTTTCCAACAGCATTTGCCCACCCAGGGTAACACGCTGTGTTTCTTGTCTACCTGCTAATACTTACCTTCCTCGCTCTTCCCTTCCAACCCATTCACCAGCTGCAGTACTGGGAAATACCCAGCACCTAGATATGCAGGGACTTCTGAGAGTGTTGATCTCCTTTGGAACACCACGGCTCACACTGGTCCTTCCTGCCGACCTCCTTGTTATTACAAGACACAGTAGGCATGAGGTTGGTGGTAGGAAGCCAGAGAAAACATGGGGGTTGCCATTGCTGAAGATAAATGCAATGGGGTCTATTTACTAAAACTGGTGCAGCTGTGCATGGTAGCCAAACAGTTTCTAACTTCAGCTTGTTCAATTAAGTTTTGGCATTAAAACCTGAAAGCTGAATGGTTTCTATTTAGAGTTGCACCAGATTTTGCACCATCCAGTTTTGGTAATTGAACCCCAATGTCTTGATATTTGCTGAATATTTGACATATCTGTTTATTGTTGACAAATTTTTTGACAGTGTGGACAGGTGAAATATTGTATTGCTAGATTATAACCCATTGAAAGGTTTATTGCTGCTGCGTCTAGGAAGATTCACCCTCTCTGTTCATCCTGGTCACCAAGACAGAAAGTGATGGGAAATCCAACATTTTAGAATTGTCACAAGAACAAGAGGTGGGGTTAAATCTTCCGGTGGGGACCCCTGTTGTAAGACATCTAAGAGGGGAATTACTCTTACTTTGTAGTGATTTCCCTTCACTGTCTGTTGCATTTCAAGGGCAGGAGTTAAAGGAAAATCTCCCCAACAGGACACAAAAAGCAAAAAAAAACTAAAAGGGTTTTAAAGTGGTTGTAAACCTATTAAACGAAAAATTACCAAAGCATATAGTGTGTACTTACTTCTATCTAAAGTATCTAGTGTGATTTCTGACTCCTCTTTCATTCCTCTAAGTGCATGAGTCACTTTTGACAGTCTATGCTTACATCAGACAATCTGTGGAGACAGCCCTGCCCCCCTCCATCAGCACACAGCAGGTGATTTACAACCTCAACTGTGCATGTTTCTCTATGAGTCTGTATGGAGGGTGGTGTCTTCCTTTACCTTCACTAGGGTCTCATCTTACACTCAGCTCAACACTCCATACTGTACTGTGTGTGATGTCAGATCTCAACCCCACACTTTCTGGAGCTGAGAAATGCTGTGTAAATTTTGTACTTTGAGCTGTAGAGGAGGGAGGGTGTAGATAAACAGGTACAGCCTAAATAGAAGGATTTGTTTAATCTCTGTATATCACCTGAGGCCAGTTACTTCACTGGGTATACGTAAGGATTTACAACACTATACTTCTTCCCTAGTCCATTCAAAAAATGTTTTGAGTATGCATGCACTTTAAGACCGCAATAATGCTGTTCACCTTTAATGACATTCCTTTATACTTTTAGTTGAACTCAGAGTCATTTGTATAATTAGCTGAATCTTGGCATCCTTTGTGTATTTCTTTTAAATCTGTGCAGTAATCTAGTTTGCCTCTCTGTAGAAGCTTCCTGTAATAAAGACCAGTCACAGCTGCTCTCTTTCCTTGTGCAGGGTGGCTGGTCTTGTCTCCGCCCCTTCCTGTAGTTTCCTGCAGACAGCCTGTAGTGGGAGAAGCTGCTGGGTCCCTCCCACAGCTCTGTTTTTTTGCACAGGTTTTATGCAGCCTAATGACAATGTCACTGTTACCTTTACAGGTAATATCTGGGTTTACAAAAGCATTTGGTGCACACAAAATATGTATTCTTTGTGGCGTTTACCTAGAGTTCAACTTTATTGGAATTTCCCTTTAGTTACTGGTACTGTAACGAGTTAGAGCTTTTTAAAATGTTATAAAATCTTGTGGCAAAATGATGACATTGTGTAAAATAACAATGTTGCCTACTAGTCAAATACTGTTAAATTCTTTGTTGAGATTGGAATCTGCTGATAGCCCAATACCCAAACTGCTTATAACTGTAGAATTTGAAAAATCATGATGAGAATTTTATGACGGTGGCTGTTTGCTGAGAGTTGGTCTTTGTTGTCGGTTCAGATTATGGAGTTGTAATGCTCTGTTGTAGTTGTTGTAACCTTGTATTCAGCATCTGAAAGTGATTAGTAGGTTAAATCCAACCGGCACATAATTCTTCCCTCCCGTGGGATCCATCGTCCTGTATTTGTGAGCCAGCTGTGTAGCTTGTATAGTGCACTGATAGATATGTATATGTAAAGGAAACTATGGAACAGTGCAAAGGAGCCTAGAAGAAGTTGGACAAACCAAAGCCAAACTTCTTCCATTCCTGATAGACACATGACATTCCAGAATTGACGTAGCATAATAAGCTTTGGGTTTATTTGCCCGGTGATGTTTTAAGCAAGAAACAATAAACCTGGATACCTCAGTGATGGCAACCTGGCAGGTAGTCAGTGATCCACATGGCAAAGAGGACTTGGGATAATAAACACAAGCATTTCTTTCTAGAAAACAAACCTTCGGTAAATGTGGCAGTATGTAAATATTCGTAGTGTCCTCTTATGTTGCCTTCCATCTCTGGATGTTTTAAAGACAGCAGTCAGTTGTGCTTTGACTGCTGAAAGGTCTATTTCTTGCATGACATATCCTAATATTCGGGCACTACCCACAGCAGGTTGTAACCAACTGATTGCTGATCAGTATAGACATTTAGGGGTTGATTTACTAACACTGGAGAGTTCAAAATCTAGTGCAGCTGTGCATGGTAGCCAATCAGCTTCTAACTTCAGCTTGTTCAATTAAATTTTGACTAAAAAAAAAACCCTGAAAGCTGGTTGGTTAATAGGCAAAGCTACACTAGACTCTGCATGCTTCAGTTTTAGTAAATCAACCCCTTAGTACCTAACCTGCTGCCTAGAGGCCCTTTGGCACTAGAGATGAGCTTGGTCATCCCCTTAACTAATTTCTGTCCAAACAACAAAACGGTGTATTTACTGTATTTCACATCAATAAGTTGGGTCATTCTATACCTTGCAGCACATGTAAAACAAAAGGGTGAGATGCTGGTGACATCAGTGCACTTATACGGACATGTAACCATATCTAGTCATGGTCTTTGGCTGAATATGAGCACTGATGTACCCAGCATCGCGCCTCTTTGTGGGCAGTGTACTGCGAGGAGTAGAAGGATCCATCCACACCTGATTGGTGTAGAAAACAGTGTGACTTGAAAGTTTGAATATAGATGCATTTTGGAGGAAGCCAAAGCTCACTTCTAATTGGCATTTTTGTGTGGTCCTTGGAGCCACTGCAGACAATAGTCTTTTTTGGTACTTATTCAAGCCAGTGAAGGAAAAGTATTCTGCAGACTGGCTTCTGGTAGTTAAAGCAGAAGTAAAGCTCTGCTGTCAAAAACTGTGAGCAGGCAGGCTCTTTATTGCAGTAGAGTCCTGCAATGTCTCTTCTGCAATAAGATACACCTACCTGCCTGTTTGCTGTCGTCACTCAGCTCAGCTTACATTGCCGGCATGATCCCTGTGGCCAGGATGACTGACTCCTGCCCTTGTGCAGGAGTGACATCATCCAGCGCTGACCAATGAAGATGACTGAAGACTGGTACCCAGCGGAAGATGCCAATGAGAAGCAGGGACCATTAAAGGAAAGGTATGTTTAGCTCCGCTTTAAATGGCTTGGTTTATTCCTTTCACACTAACTCTGATCTTTTATAGAGGACCACACTGAAAGAAATATCAAACATTTCTATATTTTCCAATGAGGATAGCTGTTCTGATGACAGTGGTCTATGAGGGGATTTCTCCTCACTTTGGAGAGATTTGAGCCAGCCATAGATGGATCAAATGCAGGGACCAGCTGAGATTCGATGCATCTATGGGCAGGCTGGTGTACTGAAGTTATTCCATTGATCGACTTTAGTACAATCACCCTGTCAGATTTTGTCTGCAGAACACAGTAGCTCAGTGGGAGGGATTCCCACATCAACACAGTCAGTGTCAAGCGATTTTCTTTCCTGCCAGCTGTGTTTGCAGGAAAGAGAATCGTATCATCTATGGCTTGCCCTACTCTCCCTTCCTGCTGTGTCTTTGGAACAGAAAGTAAAGGGAATTTTTTGTGATGGCACACATTCCTTTCTCTATCCAAAACTAAAAGTCATACTTAGTATATTTTAAGCTCTTAAAATCAACCATTTATCATGTAGCTAGATCTGTACATGTATTGTCATCGTTAGTACGCACTGGCTTTGTATTGCCATGCCACAGTTATATTGTAATTTTTATCATATTCATTCATATAGCATCGAAACATTCAAAGTCTTTCCTATTCAGAGGAGCTCACAGTCTAATAGTTACATTTCACATGCTGGTAGAGTAACTCTTCCTCTATAGTAACTCTTCTTTTTCATTGCAGGTAAATAATGGATTCCAAGCAGAAGCAACGTGCTGTCAGTGCGTTTTTGATGAAGGAGGAATGCAGGCTGTCCAACATCAACAGAAATCTACTGGTTACAAAGATGACACCATTGACAAGAACAATGTCTTGCTATTGGTGACACTTGTCAATGGTACCATCTCTGCAAACATTCTGTGGACGTCAGACAGTCTACACCCTTCCTTTGTCAAGAACTCAGTGAAGGCACAGTGGGGCTGATTTACTAAAGGCAAATAGATTGTGCACTTTACAAAGTGCAGTTGCACGCTGCAAGTGCAGTTGCTCCAGAGCTCTGCTTACTTCCATCATCCAATCATGTGTAAGCAAAAATGCAGTTTTTTATTTTCCTTGCATGTGATTGGGTACTTTTTGCAAAGTGAAGCGTTACCTCATTTACTAAGCTCTGGAGCAAATGCAGATGCAGAGGGCAACTGGAAAGTACACAGTCTATTTGCATTTAGTAAGCAAACCCCATTGCTTTTGCTTGGAATCCATTGTTTACCTGCAATGAAAAAAAAGAAGAGTTACTCTAGAGTAAGAGTTACTTTACCGACATGTGAAATGTGAAATACCTATGTAAGTTTTGTCCATTTTTGCATTACTTTTGGTAGAGCCCTGTACATATATACTCAGATCAAGATGTCACAGTGGCTTAGTGGTTAGCATTTATGCCTTGCAGCACTGGGGTCCTTGGTTTGGATCTTGGCCACGACACTGCATGTTCTCTCTGTGTTCGTATGGGTTTACTTCCACATATGCTGGTAGGTAAATGGCTTCTGTCTAAGTTGGCCCTAGTACAGTACATCCAGAAAGTATTCACAGCGCTTAACTTTTGCCAAATTTTTTTTTATGTTACAGCTTTTTTCCAAAATGGATTAAATTCATTTTTTTCTTCAGCATTCTACCAAGAATACCCCATAATGACAATGTGAAAGAAGTTCATTTTGAAATCTTTGCAATTTATTAAAAGTAAAAAATGAAAAAAACACATGTACATAAGTATTCACAGCCTTTGCTCACTACTTTGTTGAAGCCCCTTTAGCACCAATTACAGCCTCAAGTCATTTTGAGTATGATGCTACAAGCTTGGCACACCTATTTTTGGCCAATTCCTCCCATTCTTCTTTGCAGTACCTCTCAAGCTCCATCAGGTTGGATGGGGGAGCATTGCTGCACAGCCATTTTCAGATGTCTCCAGAGATGTTCAATCGGGTTCAAGTCTAGGCTCTGGCTGGGCCACTCCAGGACATTCACGGAGTTGGCCCATAGCCAGTCCTTTGTTATGTGGGCTATGTGCTTAGGGTCGTTGTCCTGTTGAAAGATGAACCGTCGTCTCAGTCTAAGGTCCAGAGCGTTCTGGAACAGGTTTTCATCAAGGGTGTCTCTGTACATTGCTGCATTCATCGTTCCTTCGATCCTGACTAGTCCCTCAGTTCCTGCCGCTGAAAAACATCCTCACAGCATGATGCTTCCTCCCACCTTGCTTCACTGTAGGGATGGTATTGGCCAGGTGGTAAGCGGTACCTGGTTTCCTCCAGATATGATACTTGGCATTCAGGCCAAAAAGTTCAGTCTTTGTTTCATCAGACCAGAGAATTTTGTTTCTCATGGTCAGAGTCCCTCAGGTGCATTATGGCAAACTCCAGGTGGCTTCTGTCGGTCCATTCTACCATACAGGCCTGATTGGTGGAGTGCTGCAGATATGATGGTTCTTCTGGAAGGTTCTCCTCTCTCCACAGAGAAACGTTGGAGCTCTTTCAGAGTGACAATCGGGTGCTTCGTTACCTCCCTGGCTAAGGCCCTTCTCCCTCGATTGCTCATTTTGGCCGGGCGACCTTCTCTAGGAAGATTCCTGGTGGTTCCAAACTTTTTCCATTTATGGATGATGGAGGCCACTGTGCTCATTGGGACCTTCAATGCTGCTGAAATGTTTCTGTACCCTTCACCAGATCTGTACCTTAAAACAATCCTGTCTCGGAGGTCTGCGGACAATTCCTTGGACTTCATGGCTTGGTTTGTGCTCTGACATGCAGAGTTAACTGTGGGACCTTATATAGACAGGTTTATGCCGTTCCTAATCATGTCCAATCAACTGAATTTCCCACTGGTGGACTCCAATCAAGTTGTGGAAACATCTCAAGGATGATCAGTGGGAACAGGATGCACCAAAGCTCAATTTTGAGTGTCATGGGAAAGGCTGTGAATACTTACTGTATGTACATGTGGATTTTTTTCGTTTTTATTTTTAATAAATTGCAAATATTTCAAAACAAACTTCTTTCATGTTGTCATTATGGAGTATTATTTGTAGAATGTTTAGGAAAAAAAATGAATGTAATCCATTTTGGAATAAGGCTGTAACATAACAAAGTGTGTCAAAAGTTAAGCGCTGTGAATACTTTCTGGATGCACCGTATGTGTGTACAAATTGGCTATGCACATGTGTTTCCTTTTCACACTCTGCATGCTGGTTCCAAGCCTAGCAACTGGGGAGGATTGAGTAAAGTCTTGGTGACCTACTTCCAAAAAAAATTGCCAAGAAAATTCTATGGAAAAGGGCTTTCAGGCAAATCAGGCGTTGTATACAAACAATCACCAGGCCAAAAATAGTGAGATAATTCCTAAATAAATGCTGCTACTCCTTAGTGTAAACACTAATAAAATAACAATAAAAAACATCAAACAGTGCAAATCAATACTCGCAAAAAAAAATAATATAATAAATAATACAAAAAACTTATAATAAATATAATATGAATTGAATAGTCGCACTCCAACAAAATAATTATTGAGATGAATATGGTGAGCAGAGTGAAATTAAATAGTCCTTATTCAAAAGACCCTTGACCCATGTTCACACCCGTTTGTGCTCAGATTACATATTGCACTCACCAGATAATGGTGAAAAAAATGCCTTAATTATGGGTTTTGGAATCCTAGACCCATTCAATTCAGCCTCCAATCACCAGGTTTAGGTGGAACTCCCCCAACGCAGGTATAGATATATGCCTCAGAACTCCAAATCGTGGTAAAGATCAGCCTCCAACCTTCAGGCTCAGCAGAGATCACTCGCCATAAAAAGATGATTGAGTCTTGCAGTATTACACTATATACATTTTTTCTCTGTACCAAACAGGATGAAAGCAAATACCAAACCACTCACATTTTTAAAAGAATATAATCAGCATTTATTGTTTTATATGGAGCCAGAACTCCACATCACCAGGGTAAAGATCTCCCAGTCAGCAATAGATGACAGCATGTAAGAATCCACCCTAAAGCAAGATGGGGCCTGAAAGCGCAGCACCCTGGCATGCGCTCCACTCACCGGAAGTGATGTGGTACATTGAACGGCAAAGCCGAATATCAGGCGTTGTACGCAGTGAACTGACCCATAGAATTGCAGACTAAATGGGTATATATATAGTTGCAGAAGTCAATTACCTTGTCATTATGCCTTCAGAAACACACATCATGAGCATTCAGATAGGCCAACATGTTCAAAAAACATGTTTTTTTGTATAAAGCGTTTGAAGGCTGCATTGCAGAGTACTGTAAATTTAACACTGAGAGTTTTCTGAAAGGAGGACAGAAGAAAACAAGCTGAGGCCACAACCTCCTTAATGTAGTGATTCTTCTTCATTGTCCAGTCAGAAAGACAGGGAAGTGTCAGTGACCAAGGTGCATTGCTTTACTCATATGTAGCAAAGTAGAGTCACCAACCAGACTGCACCGTCTGTGGCGCAAGGATCATAAAACTGTCAGAACCGACACAAATCTTGCTGCAGCCAGCTCATGTGTCATGTATTTAGCTGCTTGCATGAAGCTCGGCTTTAATCAGCAACTTTCTGGTACTCTAAGCTTTTTAATGTTCCAGAGAGAAAGGATACATGTAGAGTTTGTCACTATAGGTTAGGGCACTTGTGTGTAATGAATCCCCACAATGTGAACCGTAACGAGCAACAGATGAGAGGCATTAGGCTCGCTGCGCAGACAGTAATTTGTTGACGTGTGAATCAGTGCAGTTGAGGAATGTAGCCCAACAGAGCAAATCATTTTCCTGACTTATTTTTGAACAATCACGGTTTTGTGATGTAATGCTTTATGTCAGGTTTGGAATGTGTTAGATTAATGCAAATGTGACATATAATACACTGAACTCAAATTGTGTAGGTATTTTTTAAATATATTCTCATTTGAGGGGTTACGATTTTTTTCATGATCTGTCAACAGCTCCTCAGTTTAGGTGATGGGATGAGCTAGGTAATAAGAATTTTGGGACATCTTGCACACGGCTACCTGAAAATGCAACGTTTAGGTATACAGGCATTTTATTTACTGATTTAAATACAGACCATTGTTTTCAATGTGAATGAAAATTTAAATACAATTGTGTCGTGCTCCACTAATACTCACAAATATGAGTATATTATTGACCTTATGTAATAAAATACCAATTAGTGATTCTCAAATACTTTAGTATGGTTTGTGTAGAAATGACTTGTGTCAGGTTTTAGAACAATTCTGTCACTGGGATAAAGATGTTAAAAAAGGTTTTCTCCTGCAAAACAGACAGCTGAGACATACCCAGGGGCGGACTGACAACTCATGGGGCCCCCGGGCAATAGGGGATCATGGAGCCCCTGTGTCCTTGCCCAAACTCAAAAAAGCCTATGAAAAAGGTACCAGGGGCATCTACTGACCCAGGGCCCTCGGGCAGTGCTCGAGTTTCCAAATGGTCAGTCCCCCCCTGGACATACCTCTCCCACTGCCCATACCCCTGGACTTTGCTGTATTAGAGAAATACTGGTACCTGAAGACCCTTCAGATCAGGAGACTGTGCATTGCTGGGCTGGCAATGCATAGGTTCATATTAAAGGAACATAGGTGCTTATGTTTATCAAAAGGGAAATATGGACAATCGCCTATAAAACGTCATGAAAGTGGGCCCCTCAGTACTGTAGATGTATAGTGCTGTGCTCTATCAGCAAGGATACAGGGCTGGTCATACATCAGAACTTGGCACCAGACAGGGGCGGACTGTAAACTCATGGGGCCCCCGGGCGATAGGGGATCATGGGACCCCTGTGTCCTTGCCCAAACTAAAAAAGCCTATGAAAAAGGTACCGGGGGCATCTCATGGGGCCCCCTACTGACCCCAGGCCCTCGGGCAGTGCCCAAATTTCCAAATGGTCAGTCCGCCCCTGGCACCAGATCTGCATTTTTGAAATGTTTTCTGTATGTTAATTCCCAGGTGGTTTAGTGTGGAGCATTGCACTCAGTTATCTGTGGATTGAAGACTGTATATGCTATCATAGTACATATCTTTTGAATCATTGATTGTTCGTTCATTTAAACATTGCACGTATTGATTACTACAATGTAAATTTTTGCATATGTAAATAATTTGTTTGTATACTTTGTGAAATGCAGTTGCATTTCCTGCTTTTTAACATTTCTGAACATTTTGTGATATACATTTTCGTTGGTGTAGATTGTGGTCTGTTGAACCCATTATTCAAGTATACGTCCTTTGACTTTTGAAGTACTGGGGGCCCCATACCACTTGATTCTTGATTCAAGAGTTCTTTAAAATGTATTTAGGACCTTGGGGCAGTCTTATTGTAGTCCAAGATGGGCAAGGAAATCAGGGTTTATAAGAAATAATGCCATCAGCAAACAGACTTTATTTAGGTTGGCATCTGGCTATATGCACACCTGTCACTTCAGGATTTTTTCTGATGAGATGCACAACGGAAGGGGTCTCCAAACCTTCTAAACAAAGGGCCAGTGTAGTGTCCTTCAGACTTTAGAGGGGCCACACTACAGCCAGTGTGAGTAGAAAATGCCTTATCTTTACTATTAAGGGAAGGATTAGTGCCCTAGCTTTGATGTCAATAGAAGAAATCATGCCTTTTCCTTGGTATCCGTCATTGATAAGAGCGGGAGGAATAGTGGCCAGTTGTTGTTGTCAGTGGAAAGAAAAGTGCCTCATCATTGGTGTCATTGGGAGGAATAGTGCCCCATCATTGGTGTCAGTGGGAGGAAAAGTGTCCAAATATTGCTGTTAGTGGGAGGAATAGTGCCCTATTCTTAGTGCCAGTGGGCAGAATAGTGCCAAATCCTTGGTATATGTAACAAGAATAGTGCCACATCCTTGGTATCAGTGAGAGGGAAAAGTGCCCCATCATTGGTGTTAGTGGGAGGAATAGTGCTCCATCCTTGGCTTCAGTGAGAGGAATAGTGCCCCATCATTGGTGTTAGTGGGAGAAATAGTGCTCCATCCTTGGCATCAGTAAGAGGAATAGTGCTCCTTCATTGGTGTTATTGGGAGGAATAGTTCTCCATCCTTGGCTTTAGTGAGAGGAATAGTGCCCCATCATTGGTGTTATTGGGAGGAATAGTTCTCCATCCTTGGCTTTAGTGGGAGGAATAGTGCTACATCCTTGGCATCAGTAAGAGGAATAGTGCTCCTTCATTGGTGTTAGTGGAAGAAATAATGCTCCATCCTTAGTAACAATGAGAGGAATAGTGCCCTATTCTTGGTTTCAGTGGGAGGAATAGTGCCAAATCCTTGGTAAAGGCAAAAGGAATAATGCCCCATTGTTGGTGTTAGTAGGAGAAATAGTTCCCCAAAGGCCAGGTAAAAGGAAGCAACGGGCTGCATCTAGCCCTGGCCCACAGTTTGGAGACAGCTGCACTAGAAGCTCAGTAGCTAACACAAACAGGAGTGGGTACAACGGACAATATCATACACTCCTTTTTCTGGTAAATATTACAGTAATGTTTTTAGAATTATGATTTAACTCCGCTGCATTCCAAAATGATCAACATGTTTTGCAATGATTTCTTTTGCAAAATGTCTTCAATTCAGGTCAGCTTTACCAGTGCATTACAATGCACATTAAAAAGAAGGTGTAGGGCATTTTCAGTCAGCACAAACTTTGAGCAATTATATTTTTCTTATAGTATTCCAGCTATTTTTCTGGTGGGATCAACAGGTAATTTGTTTAACTTATTTTCAATAGTTTTCTGTTAGTATAATAGTTTACTTACACTTTAATGTTTCAAAAACCTTTATGGGTATCATGGAACAAAATAAATACAATAGGTCATCATATCACTGTCATTCCTTACAGTTTAAATTTTTTTTTAAAAGTGGCATTTTCTTTTATTATGTAGTGTTGGATGGGACCTGGGTGGCTGTTATCAGAAAACATGGAACAGGATGCATCTTAGTGCTTTAATCAGTTCACTATTTATCTCCCATGAGAAATTACCCGTAGATTCCTGATTTCTCAGGAGAGCTGCGGTATTCTCTGGTAATTACTCTCTATGTTCTTGACATTATCATGCCTAATAGCGTGTAGGAAATTTGTCCTCGAGTGCGGTATGAGACCCGCCAGATGTCAGCTCTTATTCAGTTTAATCACATTACAAAGAGGAAGTTAATCTTCAGCTTCGCTGCATTATGATTAGAGGTTTGTTTAGCGTCTTCCAAAGATATGTTAATGGTGCATAGAAGAGATGTAATTGCGTTGGCCACAGCGGTGACTTGCTGCACTTACTGTGATAGAGTTCTTCCTGCAGAGGTACATGGAATTTCCTCTTCCACTTTTCCTCTGTGTATCTAACATGCCACAGTCTGGAAGAAACATGGAGAAGCAGCATCGTGGTGACCTCACTGCTGTGGTGTGCTAGGAATGGGCTGCTACATCAGGGGGAAATTTATCAAGTGCCATTTGGACCCTTTTTATTTATCTGTGGACACAAGAATAGTGAAAAAAAAAATAGCTGAAAACTGGGCAATATGTGTGGCGTACTAAAAGGTCTCTAATTAGTATAGCAAAAGTAGGGAAAAACTAAATTGTACACTAGATAAAGCAATATTCAGTAGAAAAAAGAAATTCTAGGGTGCATGTTGTTCATAAATACCCCCAATTAGGGCCCGTTCACACTTTACTGTTCTCATATGTTGTTCATGCATTGCGTTGTGGTGCCCAATTTTGAATGGGTTGCCAATGCACAAGAATGGACTAAAAAATGAACATGCAACTTTTTTTTTCCAATGCGGTACACCACAGCACATATTAGTGCGTTACCGTACGTTGTGCTGCACTGCAATGGATGTATGAACTGCATAGCCTTAGTGTATTGAGGTGACAATCAAACTGAATTTCACCACAGTACAAGTCTTAGAAGATTTTGGGTGAGATTTGGGGAAGTCACTACTGCTCAATGAACTCCTTGCTGGAGAGGAAGCTGTACTTAAGGACTTGCAGTGCAAGGATCTCCCTGTTTTTGCTTTATTCATTCTGTGGATCAGTGGTCCCTCCACCTCTAGTGCTGCTTCTTGAATATTCACCCACCAGTCATCAAGTCACCAATCTTTCAGAGGGCAGCTTTGACATAACGAGGCAAAGCCCTCTACAAAGATAGCCACCTCCCTACAGACACACAGAACAGAAGAAGGCCTGGTAGGTCACTAATAGGGAAACGACTAGCTGCAGAGAAACCACAGGCTATACTGGTGACTGGCCCTTTGCCCTCTGCTGACCTTTTTTGGGTACCTCTTCCACAGTTCATGTCTTTAATTTATGGGTAGTCAAGATTTTGTTTTGTAAGTTTACTGTAAGAGTTTTGCAGAAAGTACCGCAATACAGTAATGGAACATGCTTTCATGTTTGATTAATAAATATGCTCATTAACAGGTTATTATTTTTTTTTTCTTAGTTTTACTGTGAGAGTCTGTGTACAAGTGTCAGGACAAGCCATTCCTCATAATATAGGTATGTATTTTTGCTGCATACGACTGTTCATTGGCTTATACTGTAAAAAAACCTGTGTTTTCCCCATAAAGTTGGCATTTTATAATTTTTTTTTTTTTTTATAGTTTTGTGGTTTGTAGAGCTGTGATGGATTTGAATCCCTTCTAGATTTTTATTGTTGTCCATTGGGGAGATTAATCTTCAGTGTTTGTATTGGTGATTATTAAGGCGCATATTTGTCCCAAAAGTTTATTAGTTTTGGAGACAGCAGCGAAGGATTGGAACCTCTGGTTTTTACTGCAATTTAGGACTTTGCTAGAGAGATTTATCCGGCTTCCTGTCCTGTTGGAAGAATAGTTTCCAAACAATAAGTGAGGGGAACTCTCTAACAGTAACATAGACAGAAATAAAACCATTTTGTTTAGTAGAGAAGGCTAGAACCACAATTAGATGTTTACTTCTTTCTCGTGCAGATTTTTCAGCACTTCCTGCTTGGTAAAACTGTTATTAGAAAGTGAGGAAGTGAGGGGACGTTTTTATAATGGAGCCCCTGATAGCAATAAAAACCCAATAGGAGTTCTAATCCTTCCCCATTCCAACTACAACTAAAAAACGTTTTCGGCTTGACATTAACACTAGCTGAAGCCCAAGAAGCCTAGCAATGTCTTCCTTGCAGCTGATTCATCTCAGAGCTTTAGATCTCTGGTGCCACCATTTTGAATTTGGGAGCCAGTTTTGACTTCCTGATGATTCACATCTAGCTCCCTACCGCTCATGTGTGGAATCCAGTGGTGCCGGGAGATTGGTCCTGTAGCCTCCTGGGATGTGTGACGTTATCCCAGGAGGCTGTGAATGGGAATGTGAACGGAGGTAACGTCATCCTAGCCTAGGTGAGCATAGAAGCAGAGGGTGCTGCCACAAAAAGATACTCTCTCCCCAAAATGTTTTTTAAAAAGCTGCCATTTCATTAGAAACTGAGGGGAGGAGAATAACGGTAATTTTAGTTTTAGGGTGAAGATCCGCTGAAGTTCACCTATTGCAGATCCCTGTGATGGCGGACAACACTGCTGCACTGCAACTGAACTCAAAGGAGCATTGCCCCTCATGTAGGCTGGGGCTGTTTGCAATACAGTAGGATGAAAAGATGTTACAGGGGGTGTGACTATCAACATTGTCCCTGTCAAATAGCACCTGGCCATTCCTAGCCCCTCCCACTGCCTTTTGGATTATAAAAACTGACTGTGCTGCTGAAGCTGGCCCACTGTGAGCTGCAGTGTCTGGGAGGGGGAGCGTGTGAGACACAAATGAAGGAAGATTTGGCTGACTCAAGGGAGGTAAAAGAGTTTTCTTTTTCTTTTTTTTTTTATTGCATCACATAGTAACTGGATTTGAGACCTGTTTAGGCTACCGCACAGGAATATTTAGATGTTCTTTAAGTAAACTAAGTGCCTGCTCTTTTTTTTCATCAGAACTGCTTTCCTTCAAATGTAAGTCAATGGGGACATAAAATCATCTAGAAACCGGTTGATATAGCTTAGAAGGAGGTCACCTGCGGGTAAAATACATCTGCCAATGAGTTATAAATTGTTTTAGTGGCATTTCAACCTGTCAAATGTAAGCTGAATCCACTTAATATCAGTCTGCATAGTCCCAACCACGGCACTACCTGCCTGGAGTTTGCACATTCTCCTAGTGCCTGCATGGATTTCCTTTGGTTACTCTGGTTTTCTCCTACACTCCAAAGACATGCTGGTAGGTTAATTGTCTAAATTGGCCCTAGTATGTGTATGTATGAATGTGACTGTAAGCTCCTTGAGAGCAGGGACTGATGTGAATGTACAATATATGTGTGTAAGGCGCTGCGTAAATTGATGGCGCTATATAAGTACCTATAATCAATAATACATATAGTAAATAAATTTGCCTGTTGACATTCACTCATGATCCAGTATCAGCTCTCAGTGGTAGATTTCCTCTAAATTTAGGAAGATTTGCACTTTCTTTTGTGTCTCTGGACAGGAAGTGAAGGGAAATATGCCCAGTGCAGATGTTCTATCTGCTTTCATTATGTCCAACTAAAAAAAAAAAAAAAACACATTTTGGCAGGAGTTGTACTTATTTGTAAGCTATGACAGCCAAGTGTGTTCTCTGACTCTAGACAGACATTTGTCCTTGCTTTGATGTGACATCACATGTCTCATCATAGCACAATGACCAAGGTGAAAGATGGATAGTGTACTGGCCTTGGGTGGTGGATGACTAACTCCAACCATAATTGTAATCAAAGTTGGTTATCTGAATGTATGCCTTATTTCCTGCATTTGGAATATTTAACATAATATGTCTCTTACTCCACAGTTCTCAATGTTGATCTTGAGTTGGACTGGTTGAAACAGAAGGGAGCCGTGAAGAGGACATTGTTCCTTGACCATGGTACTGCACAGCACACGTTTGATCTGGTAGTAGGAAGGGAAAAGGAGACACAGTGCCAAAACTTTGTTGTTTATCTAAGAGTAAGTATTTAACTGGGGCTGTAACAAACATATTATTTATAGATGAAAGTAAAACCAAACTATTGTTATAGTTCTCATATATTGTATATACCAGCAGTGTATCCTCATATAAATAGATTATATCAATTTCAAACAAACTGTGACTTCAATGGAAGGTACGTTGTTGGTGTGTTTTTTAAACAGGGCACTAAAGATGCAATAAACATTTCAAAAGCACAGCGTACAGTAAAAAAAAAATGCAGAGCACAGACGTGAACTGCTAGGATTTAAAGGGAACAGTTTTTTTCATGGGCTTTTGATCTTCTGGGAAGGTGCATTTTAACTCATCATCAGATAATATGCGTATTAAAAAAACACACTCTATAGTACCCTCAGTACTTTTCTGTGGGAAGACAGCACGGCCAGGCTCAGCAACATAAATATACGTTGCTTCTCACATGTGCACTGGCGCGCCCCTCCCACAACCACTGTGTCCACCAGACACAGAAAATTGCTCCTCCCGGTACCCGGCCACTTTGAGCTACCGGGGTAACACGTAATCACCAATGCGGTCACATGATCATAATTTATACACAACTGTTATGAATGGGTTTCATTCATAACAGCTGTGCTTAGTATTGTGATGCTGTGATTGGCCCACAGCTATCACATGGTACCTGGGCAAATCACAACACCCTATACCATATGATAGCTGTGGGCCAATCACAGCACACAATAATAATCACAGCTGTTATGTTTGTAACCCATTCATAACAATTCACAGCGTTGCTGTTACAGTGATTATCACAGCAATGAAAGTGTAAAAAAATAAATAAATCTCTGATCACCACCCCAGAGTAGTACAGTGTCACTATGGTGACACTGAATTACTCTGATAAAAGTATGTAAAAAAATGTTTAGAGAAAAAAAGTTTTAAAAAGTGTGAAAAATTTGAATAAAAAACAATTTAATATTCATTATCCCTGATCACTGCCACACCAGTCATATGATGATGCTGTACTGCACTAGTAGAAAACAATTCTGAAAAAATCCCAAAATGTTTGCTACATTTTCAAAAAAATTGGGACGAAAAAATTGCAATTTAAAAAAACTCATCATGCCTTTTACTAAATACTTCATACTGTCTACTTTCCAAAAAGGGGTCATTTGGGGGATATTTGTACTGCCCGGACATTTATCTGCTCAAGAAATGAGATAGGCCTTCAGTACAGCAGGATTGATCAATTTTCAAATATATTTACCATAGTTTGAATACTCTATAACTTTCACACAAAGCAATTAATATACACTTAGTGGGATTTCTTTTTTACCAAAGACATGTAGCAGAATATATTTTGGCCTCAATGTTTGAAGTAATTTGATTTTATTGGATATGTTTTATAGCAGCATGTAGAAAATTTAGTTTTTTGTTCAAAACGTTCAGTCTTTCTTTTAATATATAGCAAAAAAAAAACATAAAAGAGTTAAACCTGCCAGAGGTCAAGTGGTTAAAAAAGCGCTTTTATTTCACAACAATTGCTTACTTACATAAAAACTCTTGTTAAATGCTGATATGCTTGGCTATCATTCCTGTATATAGAAATCCTGATACTTTCAGGTTTCCCTAGCATCTGACGTTACATCTGTCTCAACGCATTTCTCCACAAGGATTTCCTCAGGAGATAGTATATTGTTATAGCTATCCACTAAGGATGAGATTCCTAGATGTCAGTTCTAAAAAAATATGTCACATGTATGACTGCTAAGAAGGCAAAGCATTGGTTGGTCAGCTTGGTGGAACAGTGTTTAGCAGAGGGATTCAGGTGACATTTTCATGTCTAAAGAGGACCCCAAGGCCAGATGGTCAATATCTATCAGGAGGAACATTCGACTGGACAAGTTGGAAATACCTAAACATATTGCTGTTGTTCTTTCATGAGAGACTTGGTGGCATCAGCATCTGCCAATTCCACCCTCCAATCTCTGTTCACATGAACAGGAACATTATGTGGACCCGCCATCTAATGCTGATATCAAACCTTGCATGCACATCCATCTGACCTTAACAGGCAGATCCACACAATGCTATCTACAATGCAGACACAGCTTCCAAATTTGTCTTTACATTATGTATATGTCTTAAGCTGGCCATACATTATTTATTTATTACTTATATTGCATATTACTTATATGTATTACTTATACAGGTACTTATATAGTGCCGCCAATTTACGCAGGGCTTTATATATATTATACATTCACATCAGTCCCTAACCCTCAAGGGGCATACAATCTAAAGTCCCTAACCTGCATTCATATATACACATACTAGGGCCAATTTAAACAGGATCCAATTAACCTACCAGCATGTCTTTGGAGTCATTATAAAATTTTCTTATTCAATTTCCTTTAGATTTACCTTCAACTATGCAGCACAAGGGACTTGCCTAACTGCATACAAATTGAATGTGTTTAGATTTGACCTCATATTATATAGTTTTGGTAACTCTAAAGGAAAAGTGTATAAGAAAATTGTATAATGTGTGGCCAGCCTTAAACATTATGTTTATCCTCTGATCTATATTGTAGTTCAGTTTCCTGTTTTTGTGTATGCTCTTTCTATAGCCTGCAAATCCTCTTTCTTTATGAAGTCTGTAGAAGATTCTGGTTCTGTATAGTTTATTCTTTATAACAATATTTGGTGCAATATTATAATTATGTGTTTGCTAACCATATACAGTATATGAATGCTTGAATTGTGTGTTTATTTCATCCAATAATTTTGTTTTCTACAAGCTTTTTTAGGCTATTTTGTTGACTTTTCCTGTAGGAAGAATCAGAATTTCGAGACAAACTCACCCCCATTACTGTCAACTTGAATTACAGTTTGGATGAATCTGCCTTCTTGAATGAACAAGAATTGAAACCAATATTAAACCGATTTAGGGAACCACGGTTACAGGAACAGGTACAGTATGTTTCATCACTGCCTGCCTACAAGCCTGGGCCAGAAAAGCATGTGTCAAACATTTGTTTGCATGAATTGTGGCAGACCATTATTCCAAAAATAGAAAAGAATAAAATAGAAGACAATAGAGTATAATTTAGGGCATTCGACTGCCTGCTGCCTACAAATATAAAATACATCAAATTAGAGTTGTTGAAATTTCTTTTCCTAGATGGGACACTGATGTCTGTAAAGTTTAAGGCCTAAATTTAGTTGTTTTTTTTGTTTTTTTTTTAATCAGCCCAAGGGACAGTACTTACAGTGAATGAGAAGTGTCTTTTGTGCTGGTGGCTGCTCTCTTAGTTTTAAACCCTTCCCCCCAAATCCCTGGCAGCCTTAGTCCTCCGGTGCTGCAGGGGCTAATATGAGCCACTGGACTGGTCATAGGCACTCATCAAGATTGCTGACTGTGCCCACTCTTTAGGACCCCCTCCTCCATTTGTACAAGATGTACTATAGCTTACAGCAATGAAAAAAGCTTTATGCATGAAGGAGGCAGAACTTTAATTTATCCACCCATCCTCTATTCAAGGAGCACTTTTCACTACTGGAAACTATACTATAGCTTCATTAAATGGAGAAAGGGGCTGAAAAGGCAGGCATAGCTGGCACTCTTGAAGAGTGCCCATGACAGATCCAGCAACATGTATTAACTCCTGCAGCACTGAAGAATTATTTCTTCAGAGCTATGGGGGGCAGAGGACAAAAGATTTCAACTAAGTGAGCAGCCACCAGCACAAGGGACACATCAGTCAATGTAAGCACTGTTCCTTATGCTGATCTGCCAAAATGACTAAATTTAGACTTTAAGCAGTATAAGTCACATACACTTAAATATTTATTCTATATACCAGGACAGTGAGTACAAAACGCAACAAGCTATAGCAGCCAATGTCTGTGAAGGTTCTCATTTTTATTGTTGTGGTATACCTAGAAATGGTTAGTCACATTCAACTGGACTTGCTCTTTAATGCTGTTGAGGTTTTGATACTTATTCAAGTAGCTCTCTTAGTTCAAATGCGTGCCAGGAACATACTCAAACATGTAAATGCAATACAGTAGGTCATCTTAACTCAGTCACAATAAAATGTGTCAAGGCAGATGTTGATTGTCCAAGAACAGGATGGAAGGTGTCATCCATGTAACTTAAAGTGGAGCTCCACCCAAAAGGGGAAGTTCTGTTTTAAAGACTGCTCCCCCACTCCCCATTAAGGATTGGCACCTTTGGGAGCGGGGGGGGGGAGCGAGTACCCGAATTTGACAGGTGCCCTCTCCCACTTCTGGTCCAATCACCTAGGCGATCGAAAAAACAGAACTTGTCCTCCCTCCCTCCCTCCTTGCAGTCTTTTGGGACACGTGACAGGTCCCAGAAGACTACAGGACTATTCATGAAGTGCAGCACTACTCACGCATGCGCAGTGGGTACCCGGCTGTGAAGCCGCAAGCAGTCACAGCAAGGTGCCCACACTGAAGATGCTGGCCTCCAGGAATACAGGACGGCCGGTGAAATGGGCTGCGGGGGACACACCGTGGGACCGAGGGAAAGGTAAGTGGCTGTTTTTTTAAAAGTCAGCAGCTACAGTTTTTGTAGCTGCTGACTTTTATGTTTTGACAGAGTGAGTGGAACTGCGCTTTAAAGTTTAACACCTGCTCCGGACCTATTGGCACCACAGTAATTGGATTTTGTAATTAGAGCAGGGTAGCTTCGCAATCTTTCAAACCTCTCATCATGTTCTTGGACAATCAACATTTGCCTTGACACATTCCACGATGATTAGGTACAGGTGGCTGAGCTACTGGTGTGTATATAAGTGCTGGTGTATGTTCTTTACGCTTATTGGAACTGAGAAAGCTGCTTGAATGAGTTACAAAATGTTTTCAACATTGTAAAACAAGTCCAGTTGAATGGGGCTATCTACAATTAGATATAGCAGCCAATTATACTTCACTTGGCTGATGCCAGATCAATAAAAGATCATTTCTGATTATTCGTTTTGGATGTTGCTCTTTGCCTTCTGGATTCAGGCATATGTGTTGGCAGTCATTTTGTAGGCTGAAACCAAAGATCATAAGATTACAGACTATTCTCTGAGGAAGTGGAAGTGTCACTCTTGTAGTTTGTAATGTATTAGCATATAAGCCCTTTAATCTATGTGTAGTAGTGATGCACTGTATGTGTAAAGGAAAAAAAAGCCAAAAAATAATATACTGCAGCTTGCCAATGCTTAAAGCAGAACTCCAGGCAAACACTTCTTCACATGTCCTTGTTGCTGATTTCCTACCTTCACTGAATATGTCATCCATCTTCTGGTTCACTCAATACTTGCTCTGAAATAGGCTATTCATTTTCAAATCAAACTGTAAATTCTCTGCCACAGGTCTTGGCACATCCCTTCTGTAGTTATTTCTCCAGCAAGCAGTGATGTAATTCAGCCCCACTTGCAGTGGTGGGAGGACCGAGGCTCTCAGACACATTCAAAATGTACAGGCCTAGTGTATCTGCCCACATTCACTACAATTCCCTGTGGTTGATGGGAAATGTAGTTTCATTTAACTGCTGGGAGAGAAGCGAGGATATGATGTAATCCCTGCCGTTACACCTCCTCCTTGGCAGAGCAGATGCTGTTATCTTTTGAATTACAGAGACGAGGTCATGAAAATTCAATTAGACTTTTCTCCAAAATGGTAAGGATTTTCGAAATGTTGTTAATTGTTTAGTGTTTTGTGTAGGGGTGTACTAATGGGTGATTTTTTGCACCTATCCTGGAGTTCTTCTTTAAATGTGGCATCTGCATTGGTTATCTTTTTTTATTGTTTTTAGGTTTAATATTGCTTTGACTATCTGCTCTTATCTGGTCAGGCAGGGCAAATCTCGGGACTGGCAGGTTTAAATACAGATCTTTGGGCACATACAACTGCCTCCTCATTTGTATCCCAACTGTGTTTTCAGCTGTTTGCTTGAAGTTGAACATTCATTTGAAGCAGATAAGAGTAAGGATCTAGAATGAATAAAACATAAACCGAAATCTTCATCGTGTTGTGTTTTTTCCTGTACAGGCACACATTCTCGTAGATTGTGGAGATGACAATATGTGCATTCCTGACCTGAAACTTTCAGCCCAATCGTAAGTCTGAATAAACACATTTTCCTTAGTTTATTGAATTCATGCTTTAAAAAATAAATTAAAAAATGAGGAAAAACCGCTATAACATACTCAGGACCCCAAACTGTGATGTTTGTTTTAACAGGAAACGACAGCACTCGGCAAAATGTTAAACTAATATATACACAGAAGTGAATTCTACTACAATTTGTAGAACAATAAGAATGCACATCACAAAGTAAAGTCAAGGCCATATTATAAATACAGCATAGAATAGTTGTCTTTTTTTTCTTTTCTACAGAATAATTTTGCCTTTGTATCTAAAGATATTTTTCAGGTCCCCCGAGGCCAAAGGGGTCTGTAAGCTTAAATAAATGTGTAGGACAAGACAAAGACCCCTACAGAAAGAAGAATAAAAAGTGTTCTAAAGCTAAAGCTGATTTGTTGAAGTTCCGGAGGCCTACTGTATATATTTAACTGTAATTATGATTGTTTGTGTATGTCAGTTTAAACCGGCCTGACAGAGCACTGTCTCCAGACGGAATTTAAGTTCATACGCGGTTAATTAGGAAGGCTTAATTCGCACTAAATATTATCATTTGGTGTGGCAGACTACAAATGATCACTTTGTAATACCCGTTATTTGTTCTATATACTGTGATTATCGAGTTATACTGATGCAAGCTATAGGATGTTAGTGTCGGCCGTATGACTCAGTACATGGTTGCAATCATGCCGTTTCCTGATTTAGATAAACAATTGAATACAAAAGGATGTATCTATCTGGAGGGCTAAAACATAAAGGCATTTGGGTTATTATTGTTGTCGTCCACTGTAATCCACCCACAAGCACCAAAGTAAACATGCTTTACTGCTTTTTGCTTTTGTCCAGGAAATAATTAAAGCTCAGCACCGGGGAACCAAGAAAATAAATCAGTGAAAAAACATTGCCACCATGCTAAAGTCAACTCAGTTTACTATTATCTAAATTTTATTAAACCTTGTGATTTATCGGGCCTCTCCATACCTCCCAACTTTTTGAGATGGGAACAAGGGACACCCAGCGGCGGACTGACCTTTGGAAACTCGGGCACTGCCCGAGGGCCCGGGGTCAGTAGGGGGCCCCATGAGATGCCCTGGTACCTTTTTCATAGGCTGTTTTGAGTTTGGGCAAGGACACAGGGGCCCCATGGTCCCCTATTGCTCGGGGGCCCCATGAGTTCTCAGTCCGCCCCTGGGAACACCTATTAGCAAAAGTATGTAGGCATAGGACACGTCCCATGCCACACCCCCTTAAAGGAAAATTCTACAAAAAAAGATTAGTTAAACTCACAAGTGCTTTTTTTGACCACTACAATTCATTTATACTGGCTTTTGAATTTAACAAATGCAGCAATTTAGAAATAGAATGAAAGGTTTAGCAGTGGGAAACACTTTTTGAAAAACAAAAAGTGCATTTTATATACAACTATACAGATCAGACCAAAATGAGGAGGAAAGAGGGACAGAGGGACTTTGTTCCAAATCAGGGATAGTCCTTCGAAATCAGGGACAGTTGGAAGCTATGCCTTTCACACTGCTTGTAGGTAGAAACTACAGCCTCCATGAACTATAATCTGTCATTGGCTATAAATGAGACTGCATTGGGCTCAAGGAGAGGGTGGTGAAAACTAGCACTCCAGCTAATTATTTAAAGGCCATGGCCACTGGGTACACTTACCATTTTCTAGTCATAGACTAGACTATGCACTTTGCAAAGTACAGTTGCTCCAAAACTTTGAAAATGAGGTAAAGCTTCACTTTGTAAAGAATACCTAAAAACATGCAAGGAAAATAAAAAAACAGTATTTTTGCTTGCACATGATTGGATGATGGAAGTCATGAGAGCTTCACATTTACTAAGCTCTGGAGCAACCGCTCTTGCAGAGTGCAACTTCACTTTACAAAGTTCACAGTCAACTTGCCTTTGGTAAATCAACCCCTAAGTGTTAACACTGCTTTGTGGTTTTAATAGTGTTTGTGTGTTTGTGTGTGTGTGTGTATATATATATATATATATATATATATATATATATATATATATATATATATATAGCGAGGCACTGGCTAGCAGGATTGTAAACGATGCGTATGTATCACCCCGATTTCTCACCTACACATTATGAGGGATTCCTTTCAGGGTTGCGTCTTTTATGCAGAAAACAGACTTTGTTTTCTTGGGTTGTAATAGGTTCAAGTTTGGATCCTGGAGCCCAGAGGCCAGAGGCTCTGTAGCGTTGGGAGCAATAAAACCTCCATTCCTGGGTCCACATTTTACCAGTGGCCAAATCTCATTATTAGTCACAGCTGCTAACAGGATTTTTTATATGTGAGCTGACTGATGCTCAATTCTATTTCTTTCTCTTCTTTGTATATATCAGCTGATATATGCTCAGGGGCCTTTCTCTCTGAAGTGAGAGCCTGCCGTTGGGTGAAAAGGCTGAGTGCTGATAAAACCCCAAATAGGTACATGTGTTGCCTTTTTTGAGCGGGGTGGGTGCCATTAGAAGGCACCCTGCTAATCAGGAACTGACTCGAGTGTAGCCAATGGCTTAACTGTGCGTACTTAAAGAACAGAGCACAATCTATGTTAACCCCTTGGCGCCAATGCCTCCTGGCCCTTTAAGGGGTTTCAGATCATGTGACTGCCGTGATTGGCTGGCACAGTGGGCAAATGATTGGAAAGCTCCTGATGGCAAATAGAGATCAGGAGCTTTCCATTAGCCACCAGTAGCTGTGTCCAGAGCCTGCACCATGCACATTTTCAGCACAGTTCTGGGGGGTTTTTAGGTACGCATATATGCAGCCTCTTGGCTTTAAGGTAGACCAGCTGAGAGACCACATTTATGCATCCGGCCGGCAGGAAGAGTTATACTAAAGGCAATTTTTTTTTTCGTTTCGGATAGAGTGGAGAGGGATTAGAATGCCTTTCAGTTTTTGTTGCTGTCTGTGTGCCCATTAGAGAAATTCATCCTCCTCTATTTTGTCTTGTTTACTACTATCACTGAAATTGAAAGCAAAAGAAAATCACATTTTGGTTTGTCTCCGGAACAGGAATAGTGGGAAATCTTCCAATAGGGACACTAGTTCTGGTGGCCTGGGGGTCCCCAAGGATTTTCCTTAATTTGCAAGGATTTCTTCTCACTTCCTGTTTGGCTATGGGACAGGAAGTGAAGGTAAATCTCTGCAATGGGACAGCACATGGCAAAAAAAAAATCACACAGGGATTATAACCCTCCCTGGCTATATCCAAAATGGAAAAAAAAAAGTTTTGCGTATAGTTCTACGTTAATGGACAATCAGGCAGCTAACAAAGCAATCTATATACAGTATGATAAATCCAACTAATTCAGAGATAGAATGCATTGCTGCTCTATTGCTGAACTGTGTCTACTGCCTTGCTGAATAAAAGTGCAGGACAGACTTGCCTGGACTATTCCTAGGTGTCCTTATCTCATATATATATATATATATATATATATATATATATTGTGACATTATGAAAGGTGAGGTGATTGATGGACACTTTGTGTCACCTTGCATGCGTTCATATCTGGGAGAAGTTGGTTCTGGACCAGATTTTGTGGTCCACTGATGACCACCAGCAGGTGGTATAAATCAAGCAGGACTGGAGCAAGAAATTGCTCTTGGCCTGGGACTCAGAGAGCCATATCTGAGTGAGCTGTGGATGAAAGTGTGTGTTGTACAAGAAAGGGAAATGTTTGCATAGGAATCTCCTGTGTTAGCGCCTGGATGGCGAGGGTTTATTTTCTGTTTTGTTTTTGTTTATGATGCTTGCATGCTGACAAGTCAGATTTTAAGAAAGCCCTGCTATCTGGACTACCTTTTTCCCAGGGAAGGTGATCCCCCACATGAGCTACCCCCACAAAAAAAAAAATACATATATATATATATTTATTATTATTATACAGGATTTATATATATAAAGTGAGGAACAGAAGTATTTGAACACCCTGCGATTTTGCAAGTTCTCCCACTTAGAAATTATGGATGAGTCTGAAATTCACATTGTAGGTGCATTCCCACCTACAAACAGAATTTAAAAAAAAATTCAGGAAATCACACTGTATGATTTTTAAAGAATTTATGTGTCTTGCACTGCTGAATATAAGTATTTGAACACCTGAGAAAATCAGTGTTAATATTTGGTACAGAAGCCTTTCTTTGCAATTACAGAGGTCAAACATTTCTTGTAGTTCTTGACCAGGTTTGCACACACTGCAACAGGGATTTTGGCCCACTCCTCCACACAGATCTCCTCTAGATCTGTCAGGTTTCGGGGCTGTCGCTGAGCAACACAGAGTTTCAGCTCCCTCCAAAGATGTTCTATTGGATTTAGGTCTGGAGATTGGCTAGGCCACTCCAGAACCTTGATATGCTTATTACGGAGCCACTCCTTGGTTATCCTGGCTGTGTGCTTCAGGTCGTTGTCATGTTAGAAGACCCAGCCATGACCCATCTTCAATGCTCTGACTGAGGGAAGGAGGTTGTTGCTCAAAATCTCATAATAAATGGCCCCATTCATCCTCTCCTTAATACAGTGCAGTCGTCCTGTCCCCTTCGCAGAAAAGCACCCCCAAAGCATGATGTTACCACCCCCATGCTTCACAGTAGGGATGGTGTTCTTGGGATGCAACTCATCCATTTTCCTCCAAACACGACGAGTGAAGTTTAGACCAAAAAGTTCTACTTTTGTCTCATCTGACCACATGACTTTCTCCCATGCCTCCTCTGGATCATCCAGATGGTCATTGGCAAACTTCAGACAGGCCTGGACATGTGATGACTTGAGCAGGGGAACCTTCCTTGCAATGCATGATTTGAAATCATGATGGCGTAGTGTTCTACCGACAGTGACCTTTGAAACTGTGGTCCCAGCTCTCTTTATGTCATTGATCAGCTCCTCCCTTTTAGTTCTGGGCTGATTCCTCACCTTTCTTATCATCAGTGATACCCCACAAGGTGAGATCTTGCATGGAGCCCCAGTCCGAGGGAGACTCACAGTCGTCTTTAGCCTCTTCCATTTTCTAACAGTTGCTCCAACAGTTGATTTATTTTCACCAAGCTGCTTGGCAATTGCCCCGTAGCCCTTTCCAGCCTTGTGGAAGTCTACAATTTTGTATCTGGTGTCTTTTGACAGCTCTTTGGTCTTGCCCATGGTAGTAGTTGGCATCTGACTGACTGTGGGGTGGACAGGTGTCTTTAAAGAGCTCAGACACGTGCTACTAAGTTAGATTAATGAGTGGAGTAGAGGTGGACTTTTTAAAGGCACAGTAACAGGTCTTCAGGTCCAGAATTCTTGTTGTTTCTTAGGTGTTCAAATACTTATGTTCAGCAGTGCAAGACAAATAAAGTCTTTAAAAATCATACAATGGGATTTCCTGAATTTTTTTTTAAATTCTGTCTCTCAGAGTGGGAATGCACCTACAATGTGAATTTCAGACCCCTCCATGATTTCTAAGTGGGAGAACTTGCAAAATCCCAGGGTGTTCAAATACTTCTGTTCCTCACTGTATATTCTTCAGTCATAATATACAATACTTGTTAAGGGTGCAACGTCATGATCATTCATACTTACTGCCTCACTATTCAGGCTAATATAATTTAATACTTTGTAAATATCAAAGCAAACCTTCTCATGAAAAAAGAACATATTAACTATACAAAATGCTGCAAATAGTCTTGTTTTATTAATTCTCAAGTCTCTCCTCCTGAAATAGCCATGTGCTGAAATAATAGGAAGAGCCCCATCACATTGGAGTCCTGTCTCTTTCAACTTCAAAGCACAGTTTGTCCCTCGACACACCCCCTCAGCATTCCAGGCAGGCATGTGACAGTGCTTTGATATGGAGCCATGTAGATCCCTATAGTGTTAAGAGGCACAGAAGCAGCTTCAAGATGCAGCTCCTGCTGGATTAGAACATGAGGACTTGAGAATTTACCATATGTTTCCTTTTTTTTTCTCTATAGATATTTACTTTGATCTGCTTAGATCACTAATAAATTAAAAGCGTTCTCTTTCCTTTAAATGTAAAGTGTGTCTTCCATACTTTCACAAGGGAAGCAGTGTTATAATCTGTGATACTGCTAACTCTATCCTAGTGGCATGATGGCCAACTTTTGCTATGGATGCAGGGTTGGAAACTGCCCAGGGGCTACAGGTACATACGGGGCCCCTGCAGTCTCCCTGCTCCCCAGCAGGGGTGATCTCATTTGGACAGCAGGGGGCAGTCACTGTGGCGGGTGGGGGAAATAACAGGAACCGAACTTCTGTGTGGCTCTCACTGACACAGCTAAAAGCCAGGAGAGCTACGAAAGATTGGTTCCAGTCATTTCTCCCATCCGCCACAATGATTATCCTCCCCTATCCACTTTCGATTCCCCCGCTGCCTGGGCTCTCTGTGAGCTTCTCCGTATTCAGGATGCCTCCCCATATTTCTAAATGAACACAGTGAGTGATTGATACCCATCACCCATTTCCGGAACCCTAGTAAACTGTTATTCAGTTTATGAATGAACAAGAGCCCCTGTCTCCTGTTCATTCATCTGCAGTGCAGATGAGGCTGCAGAAAGGAACTGGGGAATGCTTCTCAGTCTCAAAACTGAGAATTCAGGGGTCTGTTTAGACCACTGATAACTCACCAAAGATCCCCCCCACAAACAGCGTTGTAAATAAAATGTAAAAATAATTTAAAAAAAACGAAAAATATTTCTAATCAGACTAAAAGCTTCACCCAATATGTAGCATAATTTAGCCACACTCACTGTTTTCCATGGCATCACCATCTCCCTGGTGGGGGCCCCAGTGCAGTACTTTGCCCAGGGACCTATGATGTTATTAAGATGGCACTGCCTTAACTTTGTACACCCAGACAGTAGTTCATAAAGCCAAGGTGTAGAAGCATACCTTTTGAGGTTTGTTTTGGGAGGGGAGTGCTAAAGAAGTGATGCCAAGTAATACCTTCTGTTTAATTGAGGCATAATGTACAAGCAACACGATGGCACGATGGCTCCATGGCTCAGGTAGTTTTCGACACACAGTTGGGAACCCAGCATGGAGGACTGGTGGGCATAATGTAGCTGACCAGAGTTTTAGCAGATAAAGAGAACGTTCATTACACTAATTCAACCTCCTTATAACACTTAATACTACCCTACCTGAACACCTAACAACTAAACAACCCCCCCAACACCTCACCCCAACAATATTCCCTTACCCTATCCCTTAGCAAGGGTGTTTCCTGAATGCAGTGGACCTGTGTGATCAGTGGCTGGGCCCACTTCATCAGGAAAACAAAAAGGTGCTATATGATTAGCAATCTTGCAGTACTGAAGTCCTGGGCTCAGTTTCCAAGAGGCGTATTGTTTGTATAATCTCATTGTGTTAGTATGGCTTTCTTCTAGGTGATCTGATTCCTTCTCACAGTCAAAAAACATAGCAACGGTTTAAATGGCGTCTTCTCAAAAAGGCCCTATTAGTTTTATATCAGTGACTGTGGACAGGACAATCCGATCTCCTTGAGCCCCACCACTACCCCCCTCTCCAGGATATATGCATGAAAAGGCACTTGTGCCAGTGCTGTGTCAGAAGGTAAAAATATGTCCCCGCTGATTTCCATCATCCAATCACGCACAGGCAAAAAAAATTGCTGTTTTTTATTTTCCTTGCACTCTTTACAAAGTGAAGCTCCACCACATTCACTAAGCTCTGGGGAAAATTAGCGCAACTGCACTTGCAAAGTGCAGTCTACTTTCCTTTAGTGAATCCAACCCATTATGATACAAAAAAGAAATGATCATTCAAAGCACTGCGACATCTTTTAATCTTACACTTTTTGTTTGCACGTACTTTCCTAATTGTGATTCTGATTTTTATAGGGATAAAAAACAGCTAATTATAGGAGAGGAAAACCACATCCTGTTAACCATAAACGCACGCAATGATGGCGAAGGGGCGTACGAGGCAGAACTCCACGTCAGTGTACCTGAAGAGGCAGATTATATAGGCATCGAGCGACATGTGGAGGTAAGTCCTTGATGGTTCAAATCCATCTGAATGAATCACCTACCTGATGAATTAAAATCTACCCGCTAATTCCCTGTGTCAGAAAGGCACAGAACACTACAAGCAGACATCTGGAAGCCAAGGACAGTTAATGTAAAACATCATATCCTATTCTTTCAAGATAAAACTCATTGTCAGCAATTTCCTGTCTGCTAGGAAAACAAAGGATATTGTAGTTTACGCAGAGGATAGGTTTAGGGAGTGTCGAATAAAACTTTACCGTGTAAAAGACCATACAATGGTGCAGCCTGCTGTGTAGGACCGTACAATGGCGTGACCCAATATATATTTTATCCGGTTATCTTTTGTGGGTTTTTTTTGTGAGGTAATGGGAGTGAATAAAAATAACGAAAAGCACAACTCTGGGTTTATCGCAAAGTTGTTAATTTTTTCCTCCTGGATGGCCCACCCCAATGGAGTCAGAAAACAAACAAAAAAAATTTGCTTATGAAAAGTGTATATTATTATTATTATACAGGATTTATATACCGCCAACAGTTTGCGCAGCACTTTACAATATAAGGGAGACAGTACAATTACAATACATTTCAGTTCAGAAGGAATGTGAGGGCTCTGCTTGCGGAGCTTACAATCTAAACAGTGAGACATGATGCCAGACATGCTGAAAAATAGATTTTGGGTGTATAATACACTTTTAGTTAGTATTAGGGTTATGGAAGAATTTTCTACTAGTGAGTTAAGAGTTAGTAGTGTACAAATATAACTTATGGATAGGGGTTAGTGGTTGTGATTAGGACTTTGGATGATAATAATTAGGTTTCAGAGAACACACTCTGCAGAAATAAACCCCCCCACTATATGTTTGTTATGTGTTCCCATTCACACAGCATACCTAAAAAATTATTTGAAAATATTTCCTACCTTTTTAGTTGTTTCTTTGGATCAGGTTTATATGTAGGACTCTATTAGCAGCTTGTACTGTTTGGAATCACTTGCAATGTGGAAACAGATATAGGAACAAGCCTATGTTAAGAAAGGCAATGTACACATCTAGTTTACCACTGTTAATGAAATTTTCCAGCACAGAATAGACAGGCTTAAATATGGTAAACAGCCCCCTCCTTAAAGTGATTGTAAAGGCATTGATATAAACTCCGCTGAGGACGCCGACTAAACACATGGGCTACATGTGAGAATGCTCTGCTCACCCTCTCCGCCATACTGATATTTTAAAGGTTGAATCTGATTCCAGATGTGGCTTTATTCCACATCACAGGGTTATAGTTTTAAATTTTCAGGGAACAATAAATCTCACCTCTGTACTCTGCGGGGTTGATTTACTAAACCGGGAGGGTGCAAAATTATTTATTATTATTATACAGGATATTTACACTCACTGGCCACTTTATTAGGCACACCTGTTCAATTTCTTGGTAACACAAATTCCTAATCAGCCAATCACATGGCAGCAACTCCGTACATTTAGGCATCTAGACATGGAAAAGATGACTTGCTGAAGTTCAACCCGAGTATCAGAATAGGGAAGAAAGCATGGTGGCTGGTGCCAGATGGGCTGGTCTGAGTATTTCCAAAACTGCTGATCTAATGGGATTTTCACACACAACCATCTCTAGGGTTTACAGAGAATGGTCCAAAAAAGAGAAAATATCCAGTGAGTGGCAGTTGTGTGGACGAAAACAACTTGTTGATGTCAGAGGAAAATGGGCAGACTAGTTTGAGATGATAGAAAGGCAATAGTAACCCATGGCAATATGGACCAAAATCTCTGAGGAATGTTTCCAACACCTTGTTGAATCCATACCATGAAGAATGAAGGCAGTTCTGAAGGCAAAGGAGGTCCAACCCGGCACTAGCAAGGTGTACCTAATAAAGTGGCTGATGAGTGTATGTATGTATGTGTATATGTGTGTGTGTATATATATATATATATGTATACTGTGTGTGTATGTATATATATATATTTTTTTTTTTTTTTTTTTTTAAATAAACATGTTGACTTACCTGCTCTGTGCATATTGCAGAATGCCCCTGAACCTCCTCTCCAGGGGTCCCCCGCCGGCACTCTCGGCTACTTCTCTACTTGGTGTGTGTGTCCCCCAGCAAGCTGCTTCCTATGGTGACACACCTGCGGGCTCCCTCCCATGCTGGGCTCTGGGCTCTGAGTTGACACACTCAGTCCCACCTCCTTCTCCCTCCTTACAAAATCTGACAACAGCAGGAGCCATTGGCTCCCCAAGCTGTCTCTGAGCCTGCGAGAGGGGAGAAAGAGAACCAATGCTACTGCAGATGGGCTCAGTGCTGGACCAGTCCAGGTAAGTATTTGTTGGAGGGAGGCAGCAACTAGTGGAAGGTTTTTGGCCTAAATGCAGCTAATGCAACAAACCAAACCAACAAACCAGATAAGGTAATACACCAAAAAAAGAAACAAATAAGAGAAGTTCATTGGCTGGGTCTACATTACATACACTTTAAGTGGTTGATTAATTGCAATGCAGTGGATTAGTGATAGTATTGTGGCATTGCAGCTTTGGTTCCTTATTTCATTTCCCACCAGGAATACTATCTGCATGGAGTTTGGATGTAATGCTAATGTACGCTTCCTGTGGGTGCTCCAGTTTCATACAACAGCCTTAAATTGATGCAAGTAGTTTGATCTGTTTCCAGGAAAACAGACCCTTTAAGACTGTGTACGATTGTGGTGGGGGCATTAGAGAGTTAAGTTCCTTCAGGGATTGATGTGAACAGTTCTGTGTACCCAGGAAAGTGCTGCATAGACATCACTACGTAAAATTAGCACATAATAATTCATTCACCCATGTTTCTTTTCCTTAGGGTCTGAGGCAACTTAACTGTGAATACAAAATGGTAAACGACTCTCGGATGGTAGTATGCGACCTTGGAAACCCCATGGTGGCCGGAACCAATGTAAGTGTTGAGCAAGTGGGCCTCACTCAGAGTTATGCTGTAGAGGCTCCGTTTTATATTTGTATACACGTTGCATTCTCCCTGAAAGTTTTCTTTGCCTCAACAGACATTTTCATAGGAACATAGATATCCAGGCATACAGCCAGGAGTGACCTTGCCTGTTAAGCCGGCCATGCAAGGATTAAAATTCAGCTGGTTCAGCAGGGAACAGCCAAATTTCAATCTATGTATTGGCAGGCTGGTTATACACAAGTCAATCTATTGATCAGCCAATCAGCCTGTTGGAATTTTTTCTTTCGATCAGCATTGCCGACTATAGCTATAATGTATCTGTGAAAATTAATATTTACAGTGCATTTGGCCTCCTTTATGAACATTCCTTAACCAAAACATTTCTGGTAGTCCACTGCAGACAATCAGATGCTTCCTATTAGCCCAGATAGCCTAATAATCAAGAGTGTAGTAATATATTGCAGTCATATTTCAACTGATTAAAGTCTAATTGGTTCAACATGAATTCTCAGAGGGGTTGATCTACTAAAAGCAAATAGACTGTAGACTTTGCAAGTGCAGTTGCACTATTTTCCCCAGAGATGATTTCTATCATCCAATCATGCAAGCAGAATGCTGTTTTTTTGTTTTCCTTTGCACCTGATTGGATATACTTTACAAAGTGAAGCTTCACCACATTTACACTTACTAAGGAAAATGGGTGAAGCTGCACTTGCAAAGTGCAGTCTATTTGCCTTTAGTAAACACACGCCATTGCCTTTATTGGTTCTCCCTGGACAGTGTGGAAACTCATATTAGTGTTATAACCATGCATGTGTACTGCCCAGAGGCAGACTGACCATTTGGAAACTCGGGCACCGCCCGAGGGCCCGGGGTCAGTAGGGGGCCCCATGAGATGCCCCTGGTATCTTTTTCATAGGCTTTTTTGAGTTTGGGCAAGGAAACAGGGGCCCCATGATCCCCTATTGCCCGGGGGGCCCATGAGTTGTCAGTCCACCCCTGGTACTGCCCTGCAGAGGACACCTGGTACAGCTACCTGCTACATACAAATCATGACCTTACAGGTCTTTTTTTCTCTTTTAGCTCTCACTTGGCCTGAGATTTAATGTGCAGAGGTTAGAAAATGCAGACAGCATCAACTTTGGTCTATACGTGAAAAGGTAAGCCTTGAAATACATGCAGAAACACCACCATTTACAATAGCTTCTAGTATTTGCTGTTTATTTTAGCAGGAGGTGAGGCAGTGACACAAAGCCATAGGATAATAGAAGTAGGCCAGCCAAAGATGGTTCAAAGCTTGGCCAGTTCAGCAGGGACCAGTCAAAATTCGATCTATCTATGGGCAGGCTGATTGTACCAATGTCGATTCATCAATCAGTTTGGATACAACCAGCATTTCAGATATTCAGCAAGCGATTATTGCCAATGGCTATAGCCTCTAGAAATCAGTGTTCTTTCAGCAGGGACGGCACCCTCTGTCGGGAGAACCCATTAGCTCCACAGGAGTCAATGTCGGTCAGTGTTCATGGGGAAATCAAGCAATTTCATAATTTACGGCTTGTCTTACACTACTTGTGAAACAGTGTCTGTGAATGTGTTTTAACAATGCATTTAGGAAGTTAGGGAAAAGTCTAATTAGTTTACCCATATGGCAAATTAAATGCACTTTCTAAAGAGGTGTGATCCTTAAAGTAGAACTATAGGCAAGACTTTATTTCATTTTGAATAGAGTAAAGGAGGGTTATAACCCATGTCAGCTTTTCTGTCATCTGTGTCCCATTGGGGAAATTTATCTTCACTTCTTGTCCCATGGCCAAAACAGGAAGTGAGAGGAAATCCCTGGAGTCCATTGGGCCCCCACCAGGTCACCAGAACTAGAGTCACCATTAGAAGTTTCTTCCCTCTATTACTGTTATGGGGACAACCTAAAATTTGGACTTTTCTTGTACTTTAAATTTTGTTGCGTTAGACAAGGCAAACAGTGAGGGTTAGTCTCCCTAACAGTGAGGGAAGGAGTGGAGGGGGGGCATGGGGTGCATAGGTAGCATTAAAACCTGACAGGTTCAAATCCATCCACACTCTGCTCAAATAAATAAATAAAAGTTTCATCTTTAGCTATACTTTAAGCTGGCTATACCTACAAATTTAATCTGTTTGCTGAGATTCTAGCTGAAATTTGAACAGCAGGGAGCGTCCTTTGCTATGAAAATCCAATCAGATGCAGCCACTGTTTAGGTATTCGGACAGATACAGGCAGAAGGGATTTATTTATGCTATTTAGCTTAAGATTCTTATAGTGTATGGCCAACATTAGAGAGAAGAGGCGTTAGTCAAATTGATTGACATTTTGCTTGGCATAATTTGTAAAGTTTTTTGTATTCCAATTTTTTATTTTATTGGTTCGGACTAAAAAAACAACTTTTTTTAAAATAGATTTTTATAGATTATTTTTATTATAAAATTTACTATTTTTTTTATAAGATCTAAAAAATAGAATAAAAGTAAAATTGACCATTGTGATTGCCCTTTAGCATGCCAGACTCCTTGCAGGGCACTGCATTTTCCCAATAGCAGCCCATTAGTAAACTGAGTGACCTTTATCTGACAAAATGAGATAAAAGAATTAAGAAATTTCAAACATTATCAAGATAGCAGAAAAGCAAATCTTAAGGAAGTGCAGGAGGGAAGGAAGTGGTGACAAAGAAGGGTTATTATCACAGCATGATGACCTTGAAGTCATACGTCATAATCTCAGCCATGTTTTTCCAGTGCAAAAAGATCATCCATCTCCCATGAAAATCTCACACGTTATTAATGAGGCTGACGCAGCTTGGATGTACCTGTGCTACAGAGGGGGGCAGGAAGTCGTGTTAGTAGCAAAGGGGCCAAAAGAGCAGATACACTTTGTGACTAGAGGGTTTTTTTTTTTACATATGTTTTGTGTCAATAGTGGAAGATTTATGAGGGTGATCTCCACTCCCACCAGTGTTATTACTGGAGGGGGACTAGGGCTCAGGTCAGCTCCTTCTAACTTCCTTCTGCCTTAAAATGAAACTGCGGAGGCTTTTACATATGTATCTATTATAAGCTACTATTTTAAAGTCTGTCCAAAAGTATCCTCTCTCCTTATGACTTTTATATTTTTAATTAGTTGTCATTTCTTCTAGACAGATCTTGTGTTCTTTCTCTTGTGGCTGAACACCAGAGCATGCTGGTGTACTAAACTGTTCTATTTAAGATATATGAAAAGGGCATATTTTTTTTTAAAGCTTTGAATAGAGTAGGGAAGAGTTAAGCCGGCCATAGACAGTTATTTTATTTTTCCTGCAGGAAAGAAAATTGCTCAATTTCCCCTTCAACACAGTCAGTGAAGATGGGGGAGTCTCTACCATGAGGCTATTGTGTCCATTGTGTTCGGGAGAACACAGTGATTGCTGTTAGGGGCTACAATAGCCGCTAGCAATAGTCGCTAGCAATAGTCGCATGTAAAATCCATCAAGCTGGCTGTATATCCAGCCTGCCCATACATGGATCGAATCTTAGCCAGTCCCTGCTGAAAAGACAGAGATTCAACCTGTCTATGGCTGGCTTTAGACCCTCTGTAAAGTTTTTTTATTTTTGGTGTCTGTGCCCCCACTGGAGAGATTCAGTTTCTCAGTTCATGTGACCAAAACCAAAAGTGAGGGGAAATTCAAACATTTAAAGTTAAGGTCTTCATCAGAGTCTCAGTAGTCACACACCTATTGGGTTTATCCATAAATAAGAAGACTTTTAATTCTCAGAAGCCTTAAAGAGGTCCTGTCGCTAGAGCTTTCATTTCAACAAAAATCTTCCCATAAAATTATATGTGCATTTGAGAAATTGCATGCATGCTATGTACCTGTAAAAGCCTCCCTTATGTAGGAATCCAAAAGCCCTTGGACTGCTGTTGGACACCACCATCTTGGATGTGATATCAGCAGCGCCAACAGACTCAAAGCTGTCACTTAAAGTAAATCTATAGCCCAAACCTTTTTTTTTTCATTCTAGATAGAGTAAGGGAGGATTTTTACCCCTATTGGGTTCCTTTTGTCATCTCTGTCCCATTGGGGAGGTTTTCCTTCACTTCCTGTAAGAGGAAATCCTTCCAAAGTGAGGGAAAACCTGGAATTCACCAGGGTAGACAAAACTAGTGTCTCTGCAGGGGCAGACTGACCATTTGGAATCTTGGGCACTGCCCGAGGTCAGTAGGGGGCCCCATCAGATGCCCCTGGTACCTTTTTCATAGGCTTTTTTGAGTTTGGGCAAGGACACAGGGGCCCCAAGATCCCCTATTGCCCGGGGGCCCCATGAGTTGTCAGTCCGCCCCTGTGTCCCTGTTAGAAGATTTAGCCTCTGTTACTGTGCTGGTGACAACTCAAACTTGGCATTTTCTTTTACTTTCATACTCAGTGACAATAGACTCCAGGACAAATCGAGAGGGTGAATCTCCCTAAGAGGGGACACAGACAGTAATACAAATATGACGTGTTTTAATATCCCTCCATTCTACCCAAAACTAAAAGAAATCGTTTTGCCATTACCGTACTTATGTTTTATGTGACACTCTCTGTTACATTCCCCTTCATTCCTGCCCCAGCAGCTGAACAAAAGAATATTAAAGCTACACTCCCATGTCACGTTATCAAGCGTTTTTTCAAACTTTCTTTCAAGCGTTTTTTGGAGCAGAATTGCATGTTTTTGCAGCTTTTTTTTGTCAGGCATTTTTCAACTAGGCGTTTGGAGTGCTGCTGAAAAAGTAGTGGAGAGATGCTGTTTGAGCAGAAAACAGACATCAAAACGTTTGAAAAAAAAATGCACGAAAATGCTCATGTCCTGCTTTTCAGTCCATAGAGACAAAAACACTCAATTCTGCCTGAAAAGAAGCTTATGTACTTATTTTGAGCGACAGGCGTTTTGCTACAAGCGACAGAACACTCAGATGTGAACAAGGGCTATTGAAAATAATAGTTTTTTGCTTGTTAAGCATTTTTGAGCTTTGAGCTACAAGCTACAAAATGCTCAGGTGTGAACAGGGCCTTAGGGATGTTAGGGGATGGGCCAGGGAGCTAGGCTAACACACAGTATTTAGACATTCCCAGAAAAGGAGATGGCTATGATGTGTGAGGAGGCCGGGGCTGTGCTAAGGAATTGACTAGTCAATATTTCTAGCCCATGACCATTAAAAGTGAATAAAATCAGTAATGGAAAGGAAGACACTGCAAGTAAGTACTTTAAAATACTCATCCTGTCAAAAAGTAAAAGTCAGCAGCTACAAAAACTGCCACTTACCTGTCCCTCAGTCCCATGTTGTGTCCCCCGCAGTCCATTTCACCAGCCGTCCTGTATTTCTGGGGGCCGGCATCTTCAGTGTGGGTACCCGGCTGTCACTGCTTGTGGCTTCACAGCCGGGTACCCACTGCACATGCGCGAGTAGTGCTGCACTTCATGAATGGTCCTGTAGTCTTCTGGGACCTGTCACGTGTCCCAAAATACTACAGGGAGGAAGGGAGGGAAGAGACCTTCCGTTTCCGATCACCTAGGCAATAGGACCGGAAGTGGGAGCGGGTACCTGTCAAATTCGGGTACCTGCCCCCCAAAATGCCAGTCCTTAATGGGGAGAGGGGGAGCAGTCCTTAAAGCAGAACTTCCCCTTTTGGGTGGAGCTCCGCTTTAAGGTGACCCTGCACCCTTCAATGCTAGGATTCAATTGACTTTTGCCACCTTCATTGATGTAGGTACTTCTTGCCGATTAGAGTCCTTCATTGCTAAATTTTGGTTGCACATGGCTCTTGATGTCTATTGTCCTTTGTTGCTAGGATGCAGGTGGCTCTTCCTGTCTTAATATCCTTCATTGCTAGGATGCAGGTAGCTTTTGCTGCCTAGCATCATTTGTTCCTAGGATGTAGGCAGCCCTTGCTGTCCTGCATCTTTTATTGCTAGCATGCAAGTGTCTTTCATTGGTAGGATGCAGGTGGCTCTTGCTCTCTAGTGTCTTTCATTGGTAGGATGCAGGTGGCTCTTGCCGTCTAGTGTCTTTCATTGGTAGGATGCAGGTGGCTCTTGCTGTCTAGTGTCTTTCATTGGTAGGATGCAGGTGGCTCTTGCCGTCTAGTGTCTTTCATTGGTAGGATGCAGGTGGCTCTTGCCGTCTAGTGTCTTTCATTGGTAGGATGTAAGTGGCTCTTGCCGTCTAGTGTCTTTCATTGGTAGGATGCAGGTGGCTCTTGCTGTCTAGTGTCTTTCATTGGTAGGATGTAAGTGGCTCTTGCCGTCTAGTGTCTTTCATTGGTAGGATGTAGGTGGCTCTTGCTGCCTAGTGTCTTTCATTGGTAGGATGTAGGTGGCTCTTGCTGTCTAGTGTCTTTCATTGCTAGGATGTAGGTGGCTCTTGCTGTCTAGTGTCTTTCATTGGTAGGATGCAGGTGGCTCTTGCTGTCTAGTGTCTTTCATTGGTAGGATGCAGGTGGCTCTCGCTGTCTAGTGTCTTTCATTGCTGGGATGCAGGTGGCTCTTGCTGTCTAGTGTCTTTCATTGCTAGGATGCAGGTGGCTCTCGCTGTCTAGTGTCTTTCATTGGTAGGATGCAGGTGGCTCTTGCCGTCTAGTGTCTTTCATTGGTAGGATGCAGGTGGCTCTCGCTGTCTAGTGTTTTTCATTGGTAGGATGCAGGTGGCTCTTGCCGTCTAGTGTCTTTCATTGGTAGGATGCAGGTGGCTCTCGCTGTCTAGTGTCTTTCATTGGTAGGATGCAAGTGGCTCTTGCCGTCTAGTGTCTTTCATTGGTAGGATGCAGGTGGCTCTTGCTGTCTAGTGTCTTTCATTGGTAGGATGTAAGTGGCTCTTGCCGTCTAGTGTCTTTCATTGGTAGGATGTAGGTGGCTCTTGCTGCCTAGTGTCTTTCATTGGTAGGATGTAGGTGGCTCTTGCTGTCTAGTGTCTTTCATTGCTAGGATGTAGGTGGCTCTTGCTGTCTAGTGTCTTTCATTGCTAGGATGTAGGTGGCTCTTGCTGTCTAGTGTCTTTCATTGGTAGGATGCAGGTGGCTCTTGCTGTCTAGTGTCTTTCATTGGTAGGATGCAGGTGGCTCTTGCTGTCTAGTGTCTTTCATTGGTAGGATGCAGGTGGCTCTTGCTGTCTAGTGTCTTTCATTGGTAGGATGCAGGTGGCTCTTGCCGTCTAGTGTCTTTCATTGGTAGGATGCAGGTGGCTCTTGATGTCTAGTGTCTTTCATTGGTAGGATGTAAGTGGCTCTTGCTGTCTAGTGTCTTTCATTGGTAGGATGTAGGTGGCTCTTGATGCCTAGTGTCTTTCATTGGTAGGATGTAGGTGGCTCTTGCTGTCTAGTGTCTTTCATTGCTAGGATGTAGGTGGCTCTTGCTGTCTAGTGTCTTTCATTGCTAGGATGTAGGTGGCTCTTGCTGTCTAGTGTCTTTCATTGGTAGGATGCAGGTGGCTCTTGCTGTCTAGTGTCTTTCATTGGTAGGATGCAGGTGGCTCTCGCTGTCTAGTGTCTTTCATTGCTGGGATGCAGGTGGCTCTTGCTGTCTAGTGTCTTTCATTGCTAGGATGCAGGTGGCTCTCGCTGTCTAGTGTCTTTCATTGGTAGGATGCAGGTGGCTCTTGCCGTCTAGTGTCTTTCATTGGTAGGATGCAGGTGGCTCTTGCTGTCTAGTGTCTTTCATTGGTAGGATGCAGGTGGCTCTTGCCGTCTAGTGTCTTTCATTGGTAGGATGCAGGTGGCTCTTGCTGTCTAGTGTCTTTCATTGGTAGGATGTAAGTGGCTCTTGCTGTCTAGTGTCTTTCATTGGTAGGATGTAGGTGGCTCTTGATGCCTAGTGTCTTTCATTGGTAGGATGTAGGTGGCTCTTGCTGTCTAGTGTCTTTCATTGCTAGGATGTAGGTGGCTCTTGCTGTCTAGTGTCTTTCATTGCTAGGATGTAGGTGGCTCTTGCTGTCTAGTGTCTTTCATTGCTAGGATGTAGGTGGCTCTTGCTGTCTAGTGTCTTTCATTGCTAGGATGTAGGTGGCTCTTGCTGTCTAGTGTCTTTCATTGCTAGGATCCAGGTGGTTCTTGCTGTCTATTGTCTTTCATTGGTAGGATGCAGGTGGCTCTTGCTGTCTAGTGTCTTTCATTGCTAGGATGTAGGTGGCTCTTGCTGTCTAGTGTCTTTCATTGGTAGGATGCAGGTGGCTCTTGCTGTCTAGTGTCTTTTACTGGTAGGATGCAGGTGGCTCTTGCTGTCTAGTGTCTTTTACTGGTAGGATACAGGTGGGTCTTGCTGTCTAGTGTCTTTCATTGCTGGGATGCAGATGGTTCTTGCTGTCCAGCATCTTTCATTGCTAAAATGTAGGTGGCTCTTGCTGTCTAGTGTCTTTCATTGGTAGGATGCAGGTGGCTCTTGCTGTCTAGTGTCTTTCATTGGTAGGATGTAGGTGGCTCTTGCTGTCTAGTGTCTTTCATTGGTAGGATGTAGGTGGCTCTTGCTGTCTAGTGTCTTTCATTGCTAGGATGTAGGTGGCTCTTGCTGTCTAGTGTCTTTCATTGCTGGGATGCAGATGGTTCTTGCTGTCCAGCATCCTTCATTGCTAAAATGTAGGTGGCTCTTGCTGTCTAGTGTCTTTCATTGCTAGGATGCAGATGGCTCTTGCTGACTTAAAGTGATATTAAAGCTTCGTTTGTATTCTTTAAAAAATAACAAACATGTCATACTTACCATACAAAACCATTTGCACAGTGCAGCCCCGATCCTCTTCTCCTCAGGTCCCACACCGATGCTACTGGCTCTCCCCTCATGACCCGTGCCCCCAATAGCAAGTTGCTTGCTATGAGGGCATTGGTGCATGCTTGCTCCTGTGCCCTGTTCTATACGTCTATAGGACACATAGAGCTGTGGCTCGGCTCAGCACTGCCCCCTCGCTCTCTCCTTATTAGCTCACTGGCTGTGATTGACAGCAGTGGGAGCCAATGGCTACTTCCACTGTCTCAGCCAATGAGGAGAGAGAGATCCAGGACATCCAAGGCTCTTGTGCATATTGCTGGATTGAGAGGGGGCTTAGGTGAGTATTAAGGAGGGCTGTGGGGGGAACAGCACACAGAAGGTTTTTTACCTTTATGTATACAATGTATGAAGGTGAAAAACCTTCAAAATTTACAACCACAAAGGCAGCTATAAGGGCCAACATGTTAACTCAATGGTGGGCAATCAAACTGAATACACATTGATATTTACATTTTGGCCCAGAGCAGGCCAATCTGCTTTGGTACCCTGTATGTATGTGAACATTAGCACAAAAGTGTACATTTGTACAGAATAAAATACAGTCCATACATAGACCCCAGTTGTAGAGTTCGATCTCAATGCAGAGCAAGTTTACTGATCTTTATACAGCTGTTGCATAAGCCAATAGAAAACAACACACCCGTGACCAACTTATTGTACTATTATTATACAGTTTTACAGTATAGCGCCAACAGTTGGTGTAACACATCCTTTATTACAGGTAGTTTTATACTGCCTACAATTTATGCAGTACTTTACATATTGTACTTCTACATTAGCTTTACAAAATACCTGTAAAAACACAAACACTGTAGTGATAAAAATGCTGCATTTTTTATGGTCTTGTGCATGACCCCTAAATATACTCCCAAGTGAGTGCCGGATAGGATAACACAACTAAAATGCTATTACTTTCAGTTGCGTACAAACATACAGACAACTGTAAAAAAAAAATATGGAGGGAACTTAAAGAACATGCAAACCTAACATTTCATTTTCCTGATATGTGTCTGCTGTACCAAGTACTTGTATGAACAAGTATCCTGTTTTCTTTGTATTCCTTCCTTTGTGTGAAATCCCTGGTGTTCCTGCCAGTCCCTCTGCTTTCCTATTAAAAACTTACCACACTAAGCATGGGAGCAGAGAATGGTCCGTTCTCTAGCTGTGCTGAGAACTCAGCCTTCTCTCTTCTAATGATCTGACTTGTGCTGATATGCCCGCCTGCACAGCCATTCACTGGGAAGACTAGGTTACCACTGTTTCTCCTCCCCCAGCTCTCTAAGCTTCTCATGCAGCTGAGAATGGAGGATATGTGATCACTTATAAAAAAGGGGGGAAAAGGTATTTATAATGTTTTTTACATGTATACACAAATGTTTTGTCTTTCACTTCTATTTTTAACTGAATGGGTTGTTTTACAAGGTGAGGGTTTACAGTCACTTTAAAATAGTTATCTTCCCAATCAATTACATCTATGAGTAGCTTTTTTATCTGGTGTTTGAGGCTCATGGACATGAGTTCTCATTTCTTTGCATCCGGGAGACATGGGGGGGTTTATTTACTAAAGCTAGAGAGTCCAAAATCAGACTCCCTTCTGCATAGAAACCAATCAGCTTCTAACCTCAGCTTGTTCAATGAAGCTTTGGCAATGAAACCTGGAAGCTGATTAGTTTCTATGCAGAAGTGAGTCTGATTTTGCACTCTCCAGCTTTAGTAAATAAACCCCGTGATGTCATCACGACACCAGAACACTCATCACTCAACACAATGGCAGATGGACCCATTTAGCCGCTGTATGAACGCTATAGAGAAACCATCTAAAAATAGAGTTTTTGCAGAAGAAAAAAAGTCATGGAATTTATTTACTTCATCAAAATAATTCAGATATTTTCCACTGTGAACCGATAACGTCCGAAAAACTGTTTGTTTTGCGTTCTTTCAAACCGCATTCCGCCAGATTACATGCTTGTTATTACAAAACACGCGGACGGTTCCAGAAAAATGTCAGTGTATTTGTAGCAAACGCTCCGGAGCCGTCGCCTCTCGTGAAGAATGTTCGAATGGAAAATACAAAGGAATAGAAACATTCTGACAAGTGTGGATAATGATCACATCACATCGCAAGTTTGGCAGCGAGCTGGCCCTTATTCGGATAACAAGGGCGTAATTAGTTTATTGCAAAATCTGTTGTTCATTGAAGTGATGAATTGAGTATCTGGAGCTGAAGTAGGATTCTTTGAATTTGTTTATTTAAAGAGTTCTAATTTATTTATATAAGGAAAACAAAATAAAACTTTTTTTTTTTTTTTGCCTGAATTGGAATGTCTGCAGAAAAGTTGAAATGTCATGTTTTACCAGCTTGTGTTCAGAGGTGGCCTGATGTACCTGGCAGAGATCTGGTCTGGAGAAGGGAAGGAACGGCTTGGGAGGGTCATTAAAGAATGATTTTTAATCTCCCTTCACTTCGCAATATTGCTGTAAAAGTTTTTCTTCCATTCAGCAATTTATAAACGACTGATATAGAAAACGAAAATGTCCAATCTGGCCAAGCATCACATATATTGTACTTGTTTCTATTACCTGCACATACGTTAAGTAAAGTAACACTTACAGGTACTTGTTACCTGGAAGATCACAGCAACCCCCCCCTCATGCTTTTCTCTCCAGAAAGATGGAGCCATCTTTGTTCAGTCATCATCCAGGATCACCATCTACTTCCTGGTTTGAGATGCCGGCTCAGAGATGGCACAATCATGTAAATCCAAATCAGCCCCTGCTGCAGCTTCTCTCCTTTGTCATTTACTAAAAAAATCTAATCACTCCAGGAGAGGAGACTGAGAAAATTCTTCCTGCTGTCTGCAGCACACTGAGGGCATCATGTAAGCCAGGTGTCTCCAAAGTTTCTAAACAAAGGCCCAGTTTACTGTCCTTCAAACTTTAGGGGGGTCAGACTGTGGTTAGTGAGAGTAGAAAATGCTCTAGCATCAGTGGGAGTAAATAACTGTGGTTGGTAAGAGGAGTCAGTGGAAGGAATAGTTCCCCATGGTTGGTGTCAGTGGAAGGAATAGGGCTCCATTGTTGGTGTCAGTGAGAGGAATAGTGCCCCATGGTTGTTGTCAGTGGACCTTGGGGCAGTCTTATGGTAGTCCAACATAGGCAAGGAAATCATAGGGTTTATAAGAAATAATGCCATCAACAAACAGACTTTACTTATGATGGCATCTTGCTATATGCACACCTGTCACTTCAGGATTTTTTTCTGATGAGATGCACTAGGGAAGGGGGTCTGCAAACTTTCTAAACAAAGGGCCAGTTTAGTGTCCTTCAGACTTTAGAGGGGCCAGACTATAGCCAATGGGAGTAGAAAATGCCTTATCTTTACTATTAGGGGAAGGATTAGTGTCCTATCATTGTTGTCAATGGAAGAAATAGTGCCGTATCCTTGGTATCAGTGGGAGGAATAGTGCTCCATTGCTGATGTCAGTGGAAATAATAGTGTCCCATTGTTGGTGTCAGTGAAAGGAATAGTGCTTCATCTTTGGTGCCAGTGGGAGAGATACTGCCCCATCGTTGGTGTCAGTAGGAGAGATAGTGCCCCATCGCTTGTGTCAGTGGGAGAAATTGTGCCCTGTTGGTGTCAGTGGGTGGGATAGTGCCCCATTTTTGGTGTCAGTGGGAGGAATAGTGCCCAGGGCTGTGACAAGGGGTGGGCAGGAGGGGCGACTGCCCTGGTCATGGTGGGGACTTAGGGGGTAGTGCTAGAAGGGATGGTTTGGAGGGAGGAAGTTGTTGTACTGGGAGAATTTCTCTTAGGAAGGGGGATTTGGGAGGAAGGATTTGTGCTAGGAGGTGAAATTTGAGGGGGAGGATTAGTGTATACAGAACATTTCTGTATACACTGTTCCCTCACTGTATACGCTGCTCCTCTCCTGCCCCCTCCTTGCACACACTGCCCCCCATTCCCTCCCCCCTACAGAGAGGACCTGTCACTTATATGCTATCACGTAGGGGACTATTGGTCCCCTGTGTGATAGCAATAAAATCATAGGATAAAAAATAAATAAAAATATACATGAAAGCAGAAAAAATACAAAAAACAATTGAAGCCTCCCCACCCCCACATACACAGACATTTCCGTTTCAGTTCGGTTTGGTTTTCGGCCAAATGCATTCTGAATTTTTGGTATTGGTTTCGGCACCGGAATTTTAATTTCGGTGCACCACTAGAAAAAACTATATGATGCGCTTGTCGAGATTAAAAGTTTGAAAAGAGTCAAAGTTAGAAATGACTAAAAAGATACGTTATACATTTTACATTGTGATTGCCTATGACTTGTAACCACTTTTTCAAACTTGTCATTTACAGTTCCAACAAGGACAATTCTCAAAGTAACTTTGTTAGTCTGGAAATCCCTATAGCTGCCACGGCCCAGGTAGAGATAAGAGGGTAAGTCTTTTACCTTTTTGTTTGTTTTTTTTTAATCAAATGTGTTGTGTTAGCTTAAGTACAACTTAACTTATTTTGCATGTGTGTTTGTTTGAAAACAACATCTTTAAATTAGGAATACCACTCATTTTAAGAAATTGAATTCAAAGTATATTTAAAGCTTTTTTTTTTCTCTCTTTTTAAAGGGGATGGGGGGTGGTAAAAATGCATGAGTTACAATGCCTGTCAGTTTTTTTCTTTTGTAGTTTTCAGCTTTTTTGCCATCTTGTCCCATTGGGGACATTTTTTTACAAAGTGATGGAGTCTTTTTTTCAGCAGGTGTCACAAGAACAGCTGTCCCCAAGGGAAGATTAGTAGTCACCAGGACTAATAGAGAGGGTATATATACCCAGCAGGGACAAAGCAGTCACTCCAGGCAGGAGTTCTTACCCTTCACCACTCCCATACCATCACTCCTCATATCCAAAAAAGTTTAGTTTTACATACTCTTTTAAGTGACAGCTTTCCAATTTCTAGATGTGGTGGCTGCATTAGTTTTCTTTTTTTAGGCTTTTTTTCTTTTATTTTTATCTGGTGATCCAGACAGTAAGTTTGTTGCTTTTCAAAAGAACAAGCTGTCCTGCAGATGTAGCAGTTACAGAGGTGAGGCAAACCATTTAACACAGGGGTGCTTACAATGATTAGCTTTTATTTAGTCATATAAAACATGTATACCAAAAGAAAAAAAACTGTCATTATAACTGCTTGTGTAACTACATTGTGAGCTGGAATTTGGCTTCAATTTGTTAGTGTATCTAAATCTGCTAGTACATCTAAAATTCCCATCCCCCAGGCTGACAATGAACCCCTATTCAGATGAACTGTAAAGGAAGCTGTCAGCACCTGGCCAATCAGCAGCTGGTAGCATATTCCCCACCCCACAGCTGCATGTACACAAAGGGGAGGGGATGCTCATGACATCATTGACCTAGTATGGCCACATAGTCATATCATTGACCTAATGTGGCCATATTAGGGCAATAGTGTCACAAATGTCTTCCCTTTGTTTACATGCAGCTGTGGGTGGGGAATTCCCTGCAAGCAGCTGATTGGCCAGGCACTGACATCTCCTTCTGGAACCTATACTCATTCCTACTCATCAGCAATGGCTCCTCCCTTATCGGTCAACTCACTCCCAAGTTTTATGAAGACATAAAGGCAGCTCCTGTTGTGCTCTTTCCCACAGTCCTCTGGAAATTCTTTGTAATGGATTAAATGTGTATTTGTAAAACAAAGACCGTATATATGTAAACCAGATGTAAAGCAACAGTTAAAATATGTATAAACATAGAAAAAGCAAAAAAGAACCTATTATGGTTTCCCGAGAGCATGGGTCCACTATAGCTCTCATCTCAGTCCAGCAATCCTGGCTCCACTTTTCACAAAGCTCTCCTAAAGCCTTTTGGTCTGTTCCCACCACTAAAAAGGGCAAATCTGGGGTATTCCAATTCAAATGTACATAAAAAATAAGCAGGATTCATCCAATTTTAAAATCATGCATAAAGGTATAAAGACATGTCCTATATAAATTAAATAAAGGAGCAAATCCCTTAAAACGCAGGCTAATAAGATTTACCTAACAGGATATAGGTCCCACGAAAGTACGAGTCCGCATCCTGCTTGATAGCATAAGCAGGCTGCTGAAGGACTGCGTCTGCTTTTTCTCCCCACTCGGTAGACCGCCAGATCCTTGGACTTTGGTGACCTCCCAAAAACGTGTAGCAAATCCAGACAGTATGCACTGACATCACTTACAGTAAAATGAAACAGGTTCTCTGTTCCCTGGAGGAGGATAAAATTGGAGACTTCTGTAGCTAGAAAGGGGAGAGCATTTGTGTTCTGAGAATACTTACAAAGAGTAGGAGAGCTGGCTACATTTTATGTTGTTTTATTGTTTTTATACTTGTATCGCCTCTCTGTCTTCCCCATAAAAATAGGGCCATTGATACATGTCGAAGGCTAATCTAAAACACTAGTTGTGGTGCACTGGGCAAGTGTTGTAAACTAGATTTAAAATGCAATTTATTTAACTGCTTTCCTGCCACCCTATAGCAGAAATACTGCTACAGGTGTACGTAAAATCACATATATATATATATGTGCTTTTGCATTTCTGGGTAGGGGGCGCACGCGCGACCTACTCGCACTGCCATTGGCGGCCTGTCCTGCCGATCACCGGGTCCTGACTGGTGATTCCTGCCAGAACCTGGCAATCACCGTGTATCACCGACAGGGGAGAGACCTGTATGTAAAGCTATCCCCACTCCAGTCGATCCTAAACTCAGCGGCTAGACTCATCCACCTCACCAACCGCTCCACATCTGCCTCCCCCCTCTGCCAATCGCTTCATTGGCTCCCGATTGCCCAACGCATCAAATTCAAACTGCTAACTCTGACCTACAAAGCCATTCACAATGCTGCCCCGAACTACATAACTGACCTGATACCCAAATACTACCCTACCCGTGCCCTCCGCTCCTCACAGGACGTCCTATTCTCTAGCTCCCTGGTCTCCTCCTCCCACGCCCGATTGAAGGACTTTTCCAGGACTTCCCCCATCCTCTGGAACTCCCTACCCCAATCCATCAGACTGTCACCTACCCTCCTCACCTTCAGGCGCACCCTGAAAACCCTTCTCTTCAGGGAAGCCTACCCCAACCTCACCTAACACCCAACCTCACCTAACAACTAACCTCCTCCACTCCTCCCACCACTCCATCCCCCACAGCCATCTCCTCCTGTACCACATTCCCCTCCCTCCTAGATTGTAAGCTCGAAAGAGCAGGGCCCTCGAACCCCTTGTGTATTGTATTGTTACTGTCTCATGTTCTGTCCCCCTTGCTACTGTACAGCGCTGAGCATACCCTTTGGCGCTATATAAATACTGTATAATAATAATAATATGTTAACAATACAGATCTCTCCCCTGTCAGCTCCTGCACACTGCTTTGTATGGCTCTACATGGCAAGATGAATGCATAGCTCATGCATGAGGTCTAACTTTTTCATAAAACAGTTACATTTAGGGCATGCAAAAATAGAACCCATGAGTAAAGAACTCACTGGAAAAGAAATCCTCAAGAGAACAAAACTGCAGCTTAAAACACAATTTTTATTGAAAATAACATGACGAGTACAAAAACTGAAAATGCCCTCCACCCTGCACAATAAAATCAAGACAACATTGCCATATAGAGAAAGGCATGCCATGAAAGATAACTGTCCCAGTTGCTTGTGCTCTCAATTGAATTGTCAAGCCATCAAGTGGCTGGTGACATAACTGATCTGTAGGTGCCATGATACTGCACATATGATCAAACAGAGGCTAACATGGCAGCTTCCTTGGCTGCAAAGGATAGGAGGGTTTAGTTCTGCTTTAAGTTCTGGGGAAATGTCCTTGAAAAATGCAACTTCCCTTGCATATGAGTAACCTATTTGCCTTTAGTAAATAGACAGCTTTGTGTCAGAGTACATCAAGGTGTCACTGAAACAGGAAATATTGGATAATCCAGCCAATAGGCATGCCGACGGCAAGTGCTTTAGTACAAGAAATAAGAGACCCCATGTGACAGTAAAATCTTGAACAGAAGGTGGCCAATGTCGAGGTTTGGTTTCACTGCTACTATGGAGTCAAAACGAATCCTGCAGGTTCTACATTCAGTCCCAGTGAATTTATGTGCAGATTAGCCAGGGAATAATTTTTCCAAACCTTAATGCACTGCATAGTCTTTGACCAGTAGGCTTAGAGGCAGGGGCAGACTGGGCCGGGGGGGCAATTGGCCCACAAGCGCTCTGATGCCCTGTAAAGAGGCAGCATCACTTCTGCCACAGACATGCCTAAAGGCTTCCTGGTTAAGATGAGTAAAAAGTACCCGCCAGTGTCCTACCGAGTGCGGGATGATGTCAGAGCACAGGCCGCCCTTCCCCCCGTCATGGATGGTTTAAGAAGGGCTCTCTGATAATCCAAAAGTGGGGAAACAGGACAGGCATAGTGTCATTGTATTGGAAGCTGCTGTAAGGAAAGGATAAGGAAAAAATGACAAGCACAAATGTAAATCCTAAGAAAATGCAGATATGTTCTAAGAGGTACAATTTTTCCAGGCCTTTATAGCATCAAAATGCAAAAAAAAAGTTTTCAACAAGGAACCTGTGGGCAAATTTAACTGCACATGCTATGCGCTCCAACCACTTCTATGGAAAATTACATTTAGAGTTGTGTGCACAGTTATCCTTTAACTGCCCATAACAGGATTAATATTGTCATGACATATAAGTAGAATAATTATATGCATTCCTTCATTCACAAGTACTTCCTGTTGCCTCTGAAACTAAGAATGTTCTGGTCCTATGGCTAGCGCAGTGGCCTCAATGAGGAAGTATGGGGAGAGGAACTAAGTTATTATGGATAACAAGCTACAGTTGTGTAAACTGCCGGATAAAGGGTTTTTTTTTCCTGCCCAACATCACATCAATAAATTCCTTCTCTCTGCCTGATGTCCATACCCCCAAGTTTAGCTTGTATCTTGGCATCCTGCTAAAGCATGAGATACTTTGTGTAGCTGTAGACTTTCTATGACATTGCTTGTAGGAAAATTTTAATTTTAGGAAATCCTCTTATAATCTTATATCCTCTCCTAGATTGTAAGCTCCAAGGAGCAGGGCCCTCGAACCCCTCGTGTATTGTATTGTCTCATGTACTGTCCCCCACTATAATGTACAGCGCTGAGCAAACTTTTTGGTGCTATATAAATACTGTATAATAATAATAATAATAATTATAAAATCTTTGAAGGTTATCACAAAGGAGACATGCTTTACATAGTTACTTAGTTGGTCTGGCTGAAAAAAGACAAAAGTCCATCCAGTTCAAACATTTAAAAAAAAAAGTTATAATCCTATACCCACAGTTGATCCAGAGGAAGGCAAAAAACCCAGCAAAGCATGATCCAATTTTCTCCTGCAGGCTTTGTCATTTATATCTACAGTAATTCATTTGTCATCGATGACTACAGGGTGACATGGAAATGATTGTCTCTGGACTGGCATTGTATTATGCTGTATACAGTATATTCTAGAAAAATACTCCCTCGAATTGTGGGTGTCAAAATAGAGGTGTAATAGATAGAGAAAAAAGATGTTAGCATTAGTAGAGTGAAGATTAAGTGGACATAACGCCCACTTTTCTGAGAAGACAAGGAGGGACAACTTTAAAGAACTATACTCTGCCTACTCCCCCCCCACCAAAAAAAAAATCTAACACTTGTCCCTGTCTTAAAATAAAAAAAAATATATACTTACTACAGCGTGGAGTCCAGCATTGTCTTGCTGAAGCAAACCTCTCTATTTCCGCCCATCTTAAGTTCTGCCATCTTTACGTTTTATCCAACACATGTGCAGATACATGGTGAGTCTCTGCAAGGTCTGCTGGACCTGACAGAGGTGCCCATGGTGTGTCTGCTCACCCCCCCTCCCGGTGACAGAGGTTCTAGCTCTTCCTTAATAAAACAAACAAAAAAAAAAGATTGCCTAGATTTGGGCGTTAAAAGGTTACTTGCCCACAGCCCAACCCACTTACAGTCAACTGTCTTTGTTCTTCCGCCACTTCTTCCTCTGGGAGTCAAACTTTGTGTAAGCATCTCAGATGGTGATGATAATAATGACTCCTTGATAATATAGGTATAGTGATATGGGATGTCACATGACCTGATTTTCTAGCGATATGATTGGACAAGCATTTTCAAAAATAGATTAAAACCTCAGAGAGCTTCCTTGTGCTCCATTACAGGTCCATATTGGGAAGGTTTGATGCATGAGCCCTACTGACACTTATTGCATACTGAACTACACTGATCAAACCTTTTATGTTGGAGCCTATGTCTTATTTTTTTAGTGTGTCTCATCCTCCTCACATTATCTTGCCCATCGCCAACTGGGAACCCAAGCAAAAGCCTTCAGAGGAGGAGGAAATCGGGCCGCTGGTACAACACATCTATGAGGTACGACTGACCTTGTCCTGGCCATTTATAGTTGTATCCTGGGGAGGTGAGGCATATCATGCAATGATTTTTCAACCTGATTTTTCAGTGTTTGGTTGATACTGGGGAGCCAACCTCCCTAGCAGTTTCTTATGTCTTAGAGACACTTTTGATGATACCTTTGCACCAAGTTCACGAATGTGCATACATGGTGTACTTATTATGCTGGGCCCCCACTCTTCATGCTGGATTTTCATTTATTTTATATTACGGAAAATGTAACAGGAAGGGCTGGAACACCCAAAATGCTAAGATTGACCAAAGGCAAAGTCTTGAATTATGGTAGGGAAATTATATTGTTCAGTAGGAGACATAGACCAAGCCAGTGGCTGACCCCACCACCAGGCTCCAATTGTTACAAAAATATCTTTTGGGTAGACTGACCCTCTAAATAGGTCTGAGATCATTCATGTGCATTCTAATACTGACTAGTGATTGAAACTATTTTTCCAACAGCTTCACAATATAGGACCAAGTGCAGTTGGCGAGACACACCTTAACGTGGGATGGCCTTCACAGAGCCGAGAAGAATTTCTCCTTTATGTATTTCAAATTGATACAGCAGGACCCATAACATGTCATCCAAGTAGTGCCATTAACACCTTGGAAATACAAGTAGGTTAAAATCTATGATTTATGTTATTTGTTACATTAGTTAAATATTTGAAATGACACTTTTGTTAATTAATTTTAAATTTTAAAATGACCCTGTCACTGTAATTCAACAACATACCTATACTATAAAACATGCCCCCAGCTGAGTCAGAACTCTCCAGTCACCACTGAGCATTACTGCAAGCAAAGCTACAGACCTAAATCCTCAGAGTGCATGTCGGACCTCTGCAGAGAGACTACTGCTTCCACACAGCAAAGGTGTTTCTCTGCAGCATGCCGACAGAAAACAAACCTTTTCTATTCAGTCTGTGACTGCTTTTCAAAAGAAAATGAACTGTAAGACTTTGGACAGTGGATGAAAAACACAAAGGGACCCTGTACAGACATATGATTTTCTTCCTTTGTTCCTTCTTCCTTCCTAAATTGAAAGTTCTGTGTGGTTTTAAAGTGGTTCTAAAGTGTATGCATTAAGATAAAAAAATATTCTGTGAATTCCCCACAGCCCCCCCCCCCCCCTTATACTTACCTGAGCCCATTCCTGATCCAGCTTTGTCCCTCCTCACTGGGCAGATTGATAGCAGCAGAAGCCATTGGCTCCCGCTGCGGTCAATCAAATACTGTGACGTAGGGGCGGGGCTGAGACGTCCAGTCTGTGTCGATAGACGCAAACAGAGTGGCTTGGGAATGAGCCTGCATAAGTGCCCCCATAGAAAGCAGCTTTCTTTGGGGGTGCACGCCTAAGAGGAGCAGCCAAGAGCGCAGGCAGGGGACTCAAGAAGAGGAGGAGTGGGGCTGCTCTGTGCAATACCATTGCACAGAGAAGGTAAGTATGACATGTTATCTTTTTTTTTACCTTCTAATAAAATACCAGTCACTTTAAATGTCATACCTTTTTAGACTTGTAATATATGGTGTGATAGTTGTAAATCCTATTATTGTTGGGAAAAAAGGGACCCTCTTAACTAAAACAAGAACAAGGAATGTAAGGACAAGGTTCCTGTAACTAAATGATTTTTTTTCTTTGCAGAAAATAAATTCCCCATAGGTTGTTATTTGAAATTTATTTCTATTAGTTCAAGAAATGTTCTTGTTAGCTTAACATCTTGTAAAGGATACCCTTTTCCTAATATATTACTTGAGAATGTTTGCTGTTTCAGAGAGTGTTGGTGAGAATGACACACAGCTCCCTCGCTTCCCTCTGATTGGACATTGCACACTGCCAGTTTTGTATTATTTCCTTTCTGAGATGATACTTTGCTGAGCTTTGTCTGTGTTTTTTCCTTGGCTGAGGCTTGGACCCCCACATGGTCCTATTTGTCTTTCTTTTCCAATGATTTTAATGCACAAGTCATTCTTCTGACCTTCCCACCAGTGGGATTTAGGAGATTATACCCCAGACTTTTCACTGCTGTCCCCTTGGCCAGATGTTGTGCACATGTGAAATGCCTAATCCCATTGGAGGGGAATTCCGTTGCTGTTTATAGACTGTTACCTCATTGTATATTTTGTTTGGTCTTTTATCTTTTATTGCAATTACATTAATTGAACAGTTGCAGAGATATTTCTTTTCCGGGAATATGACACAACTTGTTCATTAGCCACAATATATCTTTTCTTAATAAAAAAAAGTTTAAATCTAAGTTAAAGTGTAACTTATTGCTAGGATAGTGAAATACTAATATTTTGTTAACCACAAGAATATGAGTTTGAGAATACGTGCATATAACTTCTTTTAGTGTGTGTGTATGCTTAAGGGAAAAAAAGTGTTTTAAAGTCCTTTTTGCATTATTATTGTCAGGAATAAAAAACAGATCTAGAAACATAGTCACAAAATAGAATAAAGTACACCTTTTATTGAACAGTGTTAAAAGTGTTGTTACATTTACGTGTCACTAGCTGCTTTTAAAATTGTTAATATTTTTATTTATTTTGTGACAGTGTTTACAGATCTCAGTTTTTTAACAGGTATAAATAGATCACCGTTTTGGTACCTTATAGATAGTTTGTGCAAATGGTTACCTAGTGAATAAAATATTTTTTTCTCAATTTTGTCATGAATATATTATTATTTGCAAAACTGTAATTGTATCTGACAATTACAGTATTAAACAGAGGGACCATCTCCAAGCTTAAAGTAGAATTTTAGCTAAACCTAACTAGTCTTAAAAATGCTCTCTCCTCTCTCCTAACACCCATACTAACTAACCTGTGTAAAAAAAAAAATGTGTATACTTACCTATTTTCAGTCTGCTTCAATCTGGTCATATGATCCGGCTCCTCTGTGTCAGCCAGCGGCAGCTGCCCTGGAGAGCAGGGATCGCCGACAATAGTTGCACCATGGGAACCTATGGTTGACATCATCAGTCCTGGCTTTCCCAGTTGTTGTCAGGTGCTCTCTCCATTCCCCTGCAGCCCCTGCTGGCTGATACATGGGATCATATGACTAGACCAGAGTAGGCTACAAAGAGGTAAGTATATGATTTTTTACACACGTTAGTTGGAATGGCTGTTATGAAGGGGTAGGGAGCATTTTTATGACTACTTAGGCTTTATGTGGAATGCTACTTTAAGGTATACAGTATATTGTTAATGAAGCCTCCAGCCTGCATGTGATCATTGTCAGAGCTGACATAGTGATTACATGAATGAAAGCTACTCTGATCGGTTCCTCGTTGTTATTGGGACCATAGTTGTCAGTGATAGCTGGGTTTAGGAACTAGCAGTTGCACAAAGTGTCAGTTGCTATCTCTCAAATGGAGTACGTGATAAAAACAAGGAAACATTTAAGGTTATTTACAAAATGAAAATATAATTTTATGTTTGTCTCTACCAGTTTTAGAGTGTTCTAGGTTTCTGAAGTCGATTGGTTAAACCCCCCCCCCCCCCCCAAAATAACCCTCTTTGCAAATGGTGTAATCATCGGAGTCGTTCAAAATATCAGGTCCCTTTTTATATTGGGGCTTTACGGTATAATGGATGTTTGCAAATTATATTGCATTTCCCTTACAGCAAAATATCATCCCATCCACAAGTTGATTTCTTATGTGATCACAGGAATGGTTTGTAGCACCAGTATCAACTAGTAGGGGTCTGAAGTCTGCTTGATATGAACATTGCAATCACAGCATTGTTTGTGGATTCCTAGTAGCTTAATTGCTGATTTCTTTCTTTATTGTAGCCGAGTAAAACAGAAGCTACTGCAGGATTAACAGCTTATTTGCGTAACTCCAGCGTATCTCATGCAGTGAGCCGCAGAGATGTGCCTGTGGCCGAGCCCCTCAGACATATACCAAGCCCAACTAAACAGCTGGTAAGTGCTGAACACTACCGCATGTCAAAGAATATGTTTGATTTATTCAATAAAGACTCTAAAGGCACAATTCTACTCTCAGTGACATGATGAGCCTAACCACATTAAAGTGAACCTGTCATCTTAGGTCCTAAACATTGGCTGACCGAACAATGTCTTGTGAAGCCTGCAGGTACTTGTGTTATCCATCAGATCAGTTTCTATGTCCCTGGAGAGATTTGGGGATTTCTGGTTTGGACTATACTCAGGTCCTTGACTTCTTCATCAAGTGACACTTTCATGGCAGCTATTGAAAATACCTGTTTTCTTCAACCTGTATGTGTTGCATACTTGAGTGGCCAGTATATCCGCTGTTTGATAGATTATTCAGATCTCATCATCATTCAAATGTGTTCAACAGTTTTTTACTGAACAGTTTGCAAGCATTGTGAGAGTCTCTGCGCTCCCGAGCCCTAAGTCGCCAGTGCAATATTATTGTTGGTCCTTGTCTTGCTGCTGGCCAGAAGGAAGAATCTGTGCATAAACCAAGTTATCAAACTTCACAGTTCTGATATTATGTCTCCACAGACCGAACACACTATGTAGTATTTGGGCGAGTTTTCCCCTTTGGATTTCCAGTATACAAAGGTCCTTCCTTCTGGATAATAGACGGGAAATGACCAAAGATAAGGTGATACTGACAGCTCAATAACTGAGCACTGGGGCTCACATAGCATTTTTAAACTTCTGAATAAAAAACAGCTCTATGAATGTTAGATAAGTCTGCAACTCCTACACCCATTGCTATTACTTTTGTGGCACATAGAAATGCAGAGAAAAAGGAAGGAAATCCTTTAAATAACGTTGAAAAATAATAGCTGAAAAAGGAATTTTAGGTATTTTTCATATATTGAGGAAACCATAGACATTTGTCATGGTTGTCCCTTAAAACCTATCCCTTCCTGATGCTATTCAGAAGTGTAATACCAGAGAATTTACTGGCCACTAAGGCTCTGGCATTGCACTGTTGAATGACATCAGGGAGGGCTAACTAGCTCCTGAGGCTTTCCACTTGGGCCGAAGTCCTGTGTAACTTGGGCCTCAAATCTAAGGTCCTCCAGAGAGACAAACAAATGTGCAGAATAACACACCTGCTTACAAGTTTCACAAGATTCCTGAACTTCAGCAGTATTGTTGGCTTAAGCACTATTTAGGTTCTGACGAGCCCACCTCAATGTAAGTATATAAAACTCCCAGCAGTTTACCTATATTATCCATTGAAAGTATCCTTACAGAAAGCTTGAAATCTCGCCCACTATACTCCAGTAGGAATTAAAATAGGTGACTGCGCCAAAGAGTAAGAAGCAGGTGGGCAGTGATACATAATCTAAACCAGTGGTCTCCAAACTGCAGTTTGCAGACCTTTGCTTGCCTTTATTCGGCCCTTGGGGCACTATTCCTCTTATTGATACAAGACACTATTCCCTCTACTGACACCAACAGAGGGGCACTATTCATCCTACTGATACAAGGCACTATTCCCTCTACTGACACCAACAGAGAGGCACTATTTCTCCTACTGATACAAGGCACTATTCCCTCTACTGACACCAACAGAGAGGCACTATTCCTCCTACTGATACAAGGCACTATTTCCTCTACTGACACCAACAGAGGGGCACTATTCCTTCTACTGATACAAGGCACTATTCCTTCTACTGACACCAACAGAGGGGCACTATTCCTCCTACTGATACAAGGCACTATTCCCTCTACTGACACCAACAGTGGGGCACTATTCCTCCTACTGATACAAGGCACTATTCCTTCTACTGACACCAACAGAGGGGCACTATTTCTCCTACTGATACAAAGCCCTATTCCTTCTACTGACACCAACAGAGGAGCACTATTCCTCCTACTGATACAAGGCACTATTCTTTCTACTGACACCAACAGAGGGGCACTATTCCTCCTACTGGCAGCAACTAGATTGTAAGCTCGAAAGAGCAGGGCCCTCGATCCCCTCATATTTTGCATTGTATTGGTATTGTTCTGTCACATGTTCTGTGCCCCTTTGTAATGTACAGCGCTGAGCGAACCATTGGTGCTTTATAAATACTGTATAATAATAATAATATCTCCTTCCACCAGCACCAAGGATGGAGCACTGTTCCTCCCATTACACCAACTATGGGGCACTTTTCCAACCACTGATCCTAACAATTGGCACTAGTCTTCCTATTATTAACAGCAATGGGGCACTATTCTTCCAACTAAAAGCAATGATGGGGCACTATTCCTCCTCCTACTGACCACAGGTGAAATGTAATTTTCTTACTCCCACTGACCACCAAGCCTAAGGTATTGTTTGTTCCCACTAATTTTCTAACTCCCACTGGCCCCCCTAAAGTCTGAGGGATAGTAAAAAAAGTTTGTAGACCCCCTGGATCTAAAGAACTGCTGACTCACAATATCATTGTCACCCTTGTTATATTGTGCAGTCCTAAAGCACAGCAGGGTAGGAATAGATTGTGAAACCAAGATCCCTTTACAAATATTTTGCCAGATACAACAGTTCCTCCACATGAATAACTGTGTGTACAGCTGCTTGAGTGAAGTTGCCATGTTAAAAGTCACTGAAAACGATTGTTTGAAGAAGTCATTAGTCTTTATCCACTTGGAAGAGTTTGAGCTTACACAGGACTGGGAACTATCTGATCAGTGAAGGTCTTCCTAGTTTGTGATACACATTTTTTTCTGTCCGGTAATTAGAAGCACATTGGATTGTATTTGCCAGATCTCTGGCTTTTTCTCCCGTCTGGAGGCATGTTTTCTTACAAGAATTCTTGTATAGTAGATTTTGTGATTATTTTCTGGCATGATTTTTTTATTTTATAAATCTGTTGCAGATAACATTGCCATTTACCATATTCGGCGCTAGAATATCATGCAAGAATGTTTTGTGGAAGCATTTGTAAAAATGGTCATGATGCTCCAAATATGAGCTTTGTTCAGCAGCTTCTTAAAGCAGCCCAAGTGGTAACCAAAGAATGGACAGTGTTTTTGCTGGATGACCTGTTCAGTGAACACTGAAGATCACCACTGACCACAATCAGAAACACATTTTACTACATTTAACTTTTGTTTTTTTGTTTGTATTTCTGTACCTCCAGACCTGAGAGCTCCACTGTTCTGCCACACAGCAAAAACGTATCTGGCAGGGCAGGAGATCTGATTTTTCCCTACTACATTTAGGTAATATTACAGGCTATGTCCAGAATCAGGACTTTGACAGGATAACAAAAAGAGAAGCAGTAGACTGATGGGCTCTTCTGTCTGTCACTCTGCTCTCTCCTCCTATCAACATTTTCCTAGTTAACAAATGAGCACTGCACTGATTTGTGTCTTTTACCCATTTTGGGCTTTACACCACCTGACAAGTGCTTGTCTTTCTTGGGGACACTCTGGATGAGATCTCTTTTATGAATTTCTGGGTCTGCACACCTGCTGCGATCATTGAGGGGTTCCTACTCTCTCTTGTTGGATTTTCTATTTGTCAGGAGTCAGGAATAAGACACAAGGGACTGACTCAGACTGCCAGGTTCCACCGAAAAATAAAAATCACTTTTCAACAGAATGACCATTCACGTGATGGATTCGGTTCACAGGCTCTGTGTATAAAGCAGTTATTTGTTGGCAAATGTTAAAGTAGAACTCCACTCATCTGAGCACCACAAACCAAAAATGCTATTTATATTATTTTTATTATTCAAAGAAAACTCCCCCATCCATGTCTCCATGCTTTATTTTGCTGAGAAATCACTTTGAAAAACACCCCCTGGCATTTCTGGCAGTGGCCATCTTAAGTAAGGGCAGATGATTAATTTAGCATTTACATCCTGGAATCTATCTGCCCTTAGCTCAGACATAAACTGAGCTCAGATCCCTCCGTCTCCTCCTGAAGACTCCTGGGATGTATGACATCATTTGCCTAAGCATGGAAGCCAGGAAGTAACTGAAGAAATGTAAAAAAAACAGTTTAATACAAGTAAATATGATATGCTTTCCTATCTATCCACTAATGTTAGCAACATGAGGATGAAAAATAGTCCATGTTGATTTAGAGAGTGAAGTTCCGCTTTAAGTCCAATCCATTTGATTTGTCTCTCATTTGTAAAATATCCATTCAGTTTCTTTTTATGCATCCTCTACAATGCTGACCCATGGGCTAGCCCTGTACTAGGGTTTGTTCATGGTACTGCATTGCAATAATTTACAATTGAGTGTGTGTGTGTCACCACAACCCATGGCCGTACACCAGGCATGTGTTAGTGTGTTGTGGTGCCATTTGTTTTGAATGCCAACCCAATACATGTCCAGAACAAACCTTTTTTCATGCATTGAGGTGCATCACAGTCCATTTACTTTTGATGGGCTGCCTAACGTAACATCCCACAATGCTTCTCAGTGCTGAAGAATGCATTGGCTTTTGCACACTGTGTTTTGGTGTGTTTGGGCACTTAATATTTGGTAAAAAAAAAAAATTATATACAAAGTAAAAGAACAGGTATGCGTTTAAAACTGTATATAAAAAAAGAAAATAACATAAAACTAACCCCACCTAATATAATTTCCCTTTAAATTAATAATCTACTAATATACTATTGTTTTTAATTGTAATAAATATGTATTAATTGTTGACTCTTTTAACAGAACTGCACTAATGTGAAATGTTTAACCATCTCCTGCAATGTGTGGCGTTTAAATGGCGGTGAACGAGCCCTTATAAAGATCAAATCCAGGCTCTGGGCAGAGACATTTTTACAAGTAAGTTAAAGGAAAATTATCACTGAAAGAATGATTCTTCATACATAGTTGCTACTCAAGCCAGTTTTCTGATTTACCAGTATAAAAAGGACCTTTCCATTATAGTCTTTGGCCTCTATAATTTTCTAAATCTCTCAAAAGGTTCATATGTTGCTTCCTTGCAATATGACAAGTTGTTTTTGTACATAAAACCCCCAGGCCTCTCATTTATTTAATTGTGTAGTTGGCTTTGCCAGAAGCCTGCACAGAGCGGAAAGTTAAATTACAGGCATCTCTTGCAGTGGAAGGTTCCTTTTAGCTGAGATATTTTCTAAGGCTCTTTCTGGCTAAAGAGATGCAGATTGCTCTTTTTGCCTGTTACTAGACTGAGATTACTCAGGTGGGGATAATAAAGGCAAATCCTTCTAATTTTTTAAGTTATTTTAAATGTTTTTTAAAGCATTACAGAAAGCAGATAGAAATAGCAGAAGAGATAGGCATGACACTCTGACCATTGCAGGTCATAACATACAGGGGTTGATTTACTAAAACTGGAGCATGCAAAATCTGGTGCAGCTCTTCATAGAAACCAATCCGCTTCCAGGATGCATTGCCAAAGCTTAACCTCCCTGGCGGTATTCCTGAGTGTAGATCGTAGTAAAGTTTCAGCACCACAAGCGGTAACCCCGAGCTACACTCGGGAATACCTTGCAGTGCTGCTCCGGGATCTCTTCTTCACTTACCTTGTCCTTCGCTCCCACAATGTCCCTCCTGCAGTGTCCCTGGCAATGTCCTCCGGCCAATGCCAGCATCCGTCTTCTGGGTTCTGTTCCCTGCGGCGTCAGGACGTACGGGGACGGAGCCAGCGGGAATTTTAAAAATGTGAAAAAGTGACATTCACTCAATACACTAAAATCGCATAGTAAAACATTACTCTATCAAACCATTTCACATACATTTTGTCCCGAGTGCTTTGTACTGTGCCCTGCCTGCATTTTTACTGTTCTTTCTGCCTTGAAACTGCCTGGAAACGTCCATGGCACCCAAAAAGCATCCCTTTAGGTCAAAAGCGGTTTTAGACCAGCTAGAGAACAGCGATAGTAAATCAGAACCACTTGCAGAATTGAGTGATAATGATTCGTAGGGAAATTCGTCATCAGACACTGAAAAGGATTTTGCGACTTTGCTCAGTGATGTGGGAACTTGGCGCTATATTTCAAATTTCAGTGTTTTTGGTTTGATTATATTATTGAATTAAATTTATTATTATATTATTATTTTTTATGATTATTTATTAAATTATAATTTATGATTTCGTTTTTCAAATTTAACATACCCGGGATGTTTACTAGACTCTTGTTTAGACAGATTTCAGTGAGTTATTCTTAAAAATTACAGGCCTACAATAAAAAAATACATATTTCCATGCAAAAAAATGTACCGCTTTAAGCACAGAAATACTGGCATAATCTGACTACTAGGGAGGCTACTTGAACAAGCCAAGGTTAAAAGCTGATTGGCTGCCATGCACAGCTGCACCAGATGCAAAGCCATCCTTCACAATGTACAAAGCCATCCACAACATCACCCCCAGCTACATCACCAACCTCATCTACAGATATCGCCCAGAGCATCCTCTCTGCTCTCCCAAGACCTCCTGCTCTCCAGTTCCCTTGTTACCTCCTCCCATGCTCACCTCCAGCACTTCTCCAGAGCCTCTCTCATCCTCCAGCCCACTATGTCCGGTCAGCTCGTACCCTGTCCACCTTTAGGCGATCCTTGAAAACTCATTTATTCAGGGAAGCCTGTAACAGCATATACCCAGGACGCGGTTCAACCATTTTGGCTTCAACCTCCATCTTGGCAAAGGGAAGGAGGTGGTGGCAGTGTGAAGGGTTAATTGCGTAATTAACCTGACCTAGTAACAATTGCTCAGGCTGCCAGTACATCGATTGTGGTCCAATTAGCTGGAAAATCGTCGTGCAGGGTGCAGTTGGGTGTGGCATTGTTATGCACATGACATCGCGGTTTTAGATCGGCTAGTCCTTCGGTCACAAGTTTGGTGTAAAGGGCTGGGGTGTGACACCGCGATCGTGCCATATTGGTGGGTAAGGCAGCCCTGGAAAGCCATTCAGATGGGGATTTCAGCCTCTGGCTAGAGCTGAGCTCCCCTGCTGGGAAGAGTAAACACAGGCCTGACAGGAAGAATGGCCTATCAGCAGGGGGCTGGGAGCCTGAAAGCAAGTCATTTGATCTGACCTGTCATGGTGTGTCAACAGGCAAACAAACATGGGTCCTAGGCAGTGACAGCACACCTGGATTGGAAATGCGAGGGATCTCCGGAGCTCTGAGGGGGTGGGCTGCTGTCCTCGGCTCCAAACGCCTTTCCTTTCCACTCAGGTCCTGAAGCTGCTGACAATGCCTCTGATAGATGTTGTCTGGATTCTGGGAAACCTGAGGAGAGCTCCCCGTGCGGTTCAGGAGTCAGACGGCAGAATGCATGCCTCCCTCCTGCCTCCTGCCAACCTCACCTCCCCAGAGGTGCAGGCTGAATGGGCCAAAGAGACAGAGGGAATGACCCAGTCAGGAATCCAGCAGTCCGCTACAGTCTGGGCATCCCCGGTAGTCTCGGTCCTCAAACAGGATCAGATGACCAGGCTTTTTGAGGACTTTGGAAAACTGAGCGCCAGCCCTGTGGTTGTGGCCTACCCCATGCCCAGGCGCCGTGGGGTAATGGAGCATCTGGAAGGGACCCGCTGTCTAACCATCATGGACCTGGGCAAAGGATATGGGCCACCATGTCCAACCCAGGAGGCTGAGGACGAGTCAGCCTTCACTACCCCATGTGGCTTGCCTAAATTCACAGGAAAGCTAGTTGGGGTTGAGAACGCCAATGCCCCCAACCACCTCCCCAGGGGTCAGGAATGACCTACAATGTGGAATGGAACTGGGTGCAGTTGCCCACTTTAGGGGCCTTGCGGTGTTCGGCCCTGTCTGGGAAAAGCAACTCGAGCCCCTGTCACTAGTCAGGAACAAACTGCCGGTGCCTAGTCTGACAGTCAAGAAGGGTAACTGTCAGAGGGGCATGTCTATGGTTCAGCTTTGGGAACCACCGGTAGGAAGAGACCCCCAGAGGTCTGGGCATGGGAAGACTGAGGCAGTTGTGGCTTGGCCTACTCCCCAGGCCAAAAAACAGGTTACATCAGTCGTGGGTGCAGCTGGCTATGGTAAGACGCCTGGGTGCAACTATCATGGCTCAGCTGGACCTGTAACTGACCTAGCAGACAGGAAACTGGAGGAACTGGTGTCCTGGATGCTAGCAGGTAGCGAGGACTGTTCATCTTGGATGAAGGTACCTGTGGACACATCTGGGAGGCGAGTTCCAGAATTCTCCTGTCTGGTTCCGGTGCACACAGGCGCCACTACCTTCGGGCCAGATGTAGTCCTAGGCCTGAGGAAGAATATGAGAGAGGGAAATCTCCTTCTCTACCTCAACAAGAAGCTACACATTATTATGTTAGCAGATGACACCCCTGAGCCTCAGTGTTTTGTGAACGGGTGGGCACCCCGGCAGTCGCCATGGTATTCGGATATCCACAGCGGACTGGTGCTCACTCGTGACCACTCACTTGGTTGGCACAGCAGTGTTGCTGGGGAGAACAGCTTCCTTTTCAGAAGGAACCTGGGTCTCCCACAGTGCATATCACCCCAAGGTGAACCCCTGGGCACAGTGGCTCTGTGCGGCAGAAGTGGGTTGCGTCAGGAGGGAAATTGCAGTCCCCTCCAATGCAACTACCTAAGGGGGGAAGGTGTAACAGCGTATACCCAGAGATGGACGCTGTTCAACCATTTTGGCTTCAACCTCCATCTTGGCAAAGGGATTAACCATCCTGACAAATATATTTCTCCCTCATTCTTCCCCCCTCCCTCCTTAGAGAGGCCCAGCGACATTTGGCCAGTATGTGTGTGAGTTGGGAATGTCACAGGAGGGTCATAGGAGCTATAAAGCCCCCAAAGGGAGCTGGGGCCTCCCTGTCCAAAGAACCTGCAAATTGTAACACTTCGTAAGAGATAACGCAAGCTTTCCCAGGAGTTTAAAGAGATTCCAACCTAATAAACTTAACTCAGCTTAGGTGACAGAATCAGATAAACACTTTTCAAAATCCATTTTGCCCCTAGGTCTCATATCTTGGAATGTGAGAGACTTACATAAAAACCGGACCTATCGTCAGATTGGCCACGAGAAGGCGAACAGCTTGATAGGTCACTTGCATTATCTCAGATACATAGGAAAACAGAAAAATAGATCTCGTGAACCGTACAGTGTATAATTTCATAATTCATATCTAATCAATCCTCAGACGTGTCTGCATAAAAATCAAGTCACTTGTGCAGCTGGAAAGTTATGGGCCAAAATATGAGTTATGGGAGATTTTGGCTCTAGTTGAGGTATCCACCCATACCTACACACCCTGCTGGGGACTACAAAATATGCTGTCAGGCCTAAGAGTCTGAGTTGAAGATGTCTCCCATTTTAACATCAATACCACCTGGGGAGACCCGTGCCCTTTCGCTCTGAAACTTGGATCTGCTAACCCAGGACTTTGGCAAGTACCTTAACCCTTTCACTTCTCTCTGATATCTCTTTGCTGTGCTGTTAGTCTCTGTATGTTTATATATATATATCTTAGTTACATCTTTTTCTGTAAATATTTTTATTGCACCCGTTTGACCTTTTAGTAATAAATCTTTCCTTCTGAAAGTGTTGAACTGTTTCTATAGCTCTGTATTGCAATTTACGAATTCCTGCCTCTAAAGTGACGCTACTGTGTGTGTTTAACCCTCTGCATAATTGGCTGGCGGTGACCGTATTATGCAGAAGATTATCTCAATCATTATGGTGTTTTAGCTGATATTGCAGAGTTTCCCCTTTCTCTGTACAAAAAGGAGGTGGTGGCAGTGTGAAGGGTTAATTGCGTAATTAACCTGACCCAGTAAGAATCGCTCAGGCTGCCAGTACATCGATTGTGGTCCAATTAGCTGGAAAATCGTTGTGCAGGGTGCAGCTGGGTGTAGCATTGTTACGCACGTGACATCGCGGTTTTAGATCGGCTAGTCCTTCGGTCACGAGTTTGGTGAGAAGGGCTGGGGTCTGACGCCGCAATCGTGACAAAGCCTACTCCTCCTCCAACTAGGAACTCTGCTTGAGTCACCTCCATCAGATCATCCCCTGCAGCTATTACCTTTTGTACCACGTCCCGCTAGATTGTAAGCTCCAAGAGCAGGGCCCTCCTATTCCTTCTGTATTGAACTGCATTGTAATTGTACTGTCTCCGTTTTATATTGTGTGCTGCTGCATAAACTGTTGGCGCTATACACTCACTTTACTAGGTACACCTTGCTATTGCCAAGAAAATATCCCCCATGCCATTACATCACAACCAGCCTGAACCGCTGATACAAGGCAGGATGGATCCATGCTTTCATGTTGTTTACGACAAATTCTAACTCTATCATCTGAATGTCGCAGCAACCAGTCTGCTCATTCTCCTCTGACATCAACAAGGCATTTTAGTCCCCACAACTCCTGTTCACTGGATATTTGGACCATCTCTGTAAACCGTAGAGATGGTTGTGTGTGAAGCTCTCAGTAGATCAGCAGTTTTTGAAATACTCAGACCAGCCTGTCTGGCACCAACAACCATGCCACATTCAAATCCCCTTTCTTTCCCATTCGGCTTGAACTTCGGCAAGTCGTCTTCACCATGTCTAGATGCCTAAATGCATTGAGTTGCTGCCATGTGAATGGCTGATTAGCAATTTGAGGTATTAAGAAATTGAACAGGTGTACCTAATAAAGTGGCCAGGTAGTCTGATGTCACCCAAATAATTTAATATAGGTCCAGAAAACTGTTAGCTAAACACTGAATGGACACGGATGTCTCAAAAGTGACATCTGTCTCGTCCAGCATGAGCAGGCAATATTAAAAATACACACTCCTGTGCCACAGGATAATCTCCAACCAAATAATAAAACACCAAATAATAAAATAATAATAAATAAATAATAAAACACCAAATAATAAAAACCAAAATCAACAGCACAAAACAATACCCAAACCAAATTAATTACATATTAATAAAAAATATAAATTACATAAAATATATTATAGTGTCCATAAAAAACTTAATGTGTCCAAAAAAACTTAAAAATAAACATAAAGTCCTTTCTCCCAAATTCCAGAGTGCTTCAACAAAAAAAATATTAATTTTTAAGGATTATCCTCCTGTGATTTGTGCTTCCACCATCCACCAGTGCTGTGAGCAACATAAACCGCACTCACCAGCACTGCGACCCTACTATTCACCAATTTCTGGTGAGTGCGGTTCATGTTGGTGACAGCACTTCCCCTTTCCAGAAATACAATTGCTAGAGGCAATAGTTCACTAATGGTCTGTTTTTTATAAATCCATTATAGTGTAATCTCAGCGTTAACAGATAACCCATTAAATGTCCAGTTCCGACTTTTCTTCTCGCCGGTAGCCAAGTTATTTTTGGAGCTGGATTAACTATGATGATGTAATGATTGCTTGCATTGTCTAGTGTCCAAGACTAGCTGCTGCTGGACAGATATCAAAGTGAAAAATATTAATCAGATGATTCATTTTTGGATTAGATGAGAAACCAGATCTGCACTGTACATATCCGAAGAAAGAAAAAACTAAGAAAAAACTGTACATATCCGTCCTTACAGAACACTTGTCCAAGTGCCAGAAACATTTACAGAACACCTTTACACTCAATTATAAAGACAGCTTGTGCACCCCACAGCTTAAAAAACAATTTGGACTAGTTTAGCAAGACAGAACCAAGAGGAATAATTATGTGCAAAGTGCAGTAAATCACAAAAAAACAATCACAAATCATCTCTTACATGATTTAAAATAAACTAACTGAGTTTAAATTATGTTGCTTTAAATTCAAAAGTACCAAAATAGACGTGAATACGAATTACAATAGTAACGAATTTCAACGAACCAGAAATAAATAATGAAAAAACAAAATTCATTTGTTTCATTTGAAGTATCTGAATGAAACAAATGATCCAAATTAATTTAAATAATAGCTGGTTGTTAAGGAGAGGGGGGCTGTTTGGCCACCATGTCCTTAACAACCATTACTCATTTGCCATCAGAGGGTTTCCCAGCTGACAGCAGATCGTATACAAACAATGCAGGCTTTCAAAATTTAAAAAAAAGAAAAGAAAAGCTTCGGGATCCTCCACCATTCCTTACCAGGCCCTTATTCGAGCATGAAGCCAGGAAAGGGGGCGGGGGGACAAGCGAGCACCCAACCCCCCTCCCGAACCATACCAGACTATATGCCCTCAACATGGTTGGGATGCTTTGGGACAGGGACAGTGGTTGTGGGGGTCTGCAGGTGAGGGGCATATCTGAATCTGGAAGCTCTTTAAAAGGGGGCCTCCAGATCCCAGCCCCTCCCCATGTGAATGAGTATGGGGTACATAGTACTCCCACTTATTTACCCAAAAATTTGGTAAAACCGCAAACACAGTTTTTGACAAACTAAAAAAAAGAAAAAGAAATCAAAAGTATGACCCGCATGGGAAAAAAAAAAAGTTGCCCACCAAACACGACGTGTCCATCTATGCTGAATGACAGATAAGCTTGGAGGTGGGGGCAGCCAGTGATATCACCAGGTGAGCCCGCCCCCATGTCTACCTCTCATTGGGCAGGTGTCATTCCCCAAATGACAGGTTAACATGGGAGTGATTCTGGCCACGGTACCAAGCCACTCAGATCTGCAAACAGGGCCTTAGTGTTAGGCTTGAATTCCACTTTAAGTAAATTATTCTGTTGGAAGATATAAGGTGAACGACACACACGACAATACTTTCTTGTTACATTTACATGCTGAGCATCCTGCTTAGTGAAACACAACAGTTCTGCTTCACAGGCCCTTCTAGTCCAAACAAGAAAGTCGGCTCAAGCTGACTGTATACAGAATACACTGCTGAGATAAAAATCTGCTCTTAAAGTGCCCTTAACACCTTAAGTTTTTGGGGTTTTTTCCACAGTTATGTATTTTCTGCATTAAGGTAAAAAAAAAACCTTCTGTCCAGGATCCCACCCAGCCCCCCTTATACTTAAATGAGCCCGATCTCAATCCAGCGATGTGCCCGAGAGCAGCAGCTCTCTCTTCCTCCTCACAGGACAAATTGATAGCAGCAGGAGCCACTGGCTCCTGCTGCTGTCAATCAAATCCTATGACAACGGAGCAGGTAGCGGGGGGCAAGGCAGGGCCCCATTGTCTGTGTCTATGGATGCAGCCAGTGGGGTTCAGGAGCGAGTCTGCACAAGTGCCTCCATAGGAAGCAGCTTTCTATGGGTGCACTCACCGAAAAGGAGGAGCCAGGAGCGACAGAAGAGGACGATCGGGGCTGCTCTGTGCAAAACCATTGCTTAGTGCTGGTAAGTATAACATGACTATTATTTATTTATTTTATTTTTTTTTAATTAAAGGTTTAGAATCTTACTTTAATAATATCTCAGCAACCTTTCTGCAAGAATGCTGATTGCAGTGTCCGATATATAATAGCCACTAGAGTGACTAATAGCCAGATGCAAAATTACTTCTGTGTAAACTTTACAATAAAAAATCCTGTTTCCCTTTAGTAGCAGTTTGTGCTGCTACTGTTACATTATCTTATAGCTGAACTCCAGGCAAACAGCTAAATACACAGATGAAATTTAAATATGCTGGTATACCTGCCAAAAGATTTGTGTTTCTGTCCACAAAGCCCTGATATTTACACAGCTCTGCCAGACAGCACAGTCCTGCCTAGCTAGGGAGTGAATCTGATCTTTCTCTGCTGAAGTTTCACTTTAAATTGGTTATAAATATGAAATAATATAAACAAAGCATATCTCTCTATAGTGTGTAATTGTATTAATCCAGAGCGCTGTGTCATTTCTGTCTGCTGCCTCGTTCCTCTGTTATCAGCATGAATCACTTCTGACAGGTTTTCCTGACACCAAGAGAAAAATGGTGACAGGGGAGGGACCTCCAGCAGATTGACAGCCTCAGCTCTATTCCTGTGAGTTGTGTGAAGGTGGGTGTGTCTCTTCCCTCCAATCAGCTCTTAGAGCTCTCCTCACTGAGCTCTGCAGAGTGTAATATCAGCTCTCTGCCCCTTTTTTCTGAAATTTCAGTTAAACTTTATAAAGTCAGCACTTTGAATGGATGTAGAGAAGAGAAGACTGCAGATAAACATGTACAACTTATGTAGGAGGATTTGTTTCATCTGTGTGTCACCTGAAGCCAGTCACTTCACTGGGTATATGTAAAGGTTTACAACCACTGTAGCCTCCCTGATGGTATTCCCGAGTGTAGCTCGGGGTAAAGTTTCAGTACCAAAAGCGGTAACCCCGAGCTACACTCGGGCTTACCATGCGGCGCTGCTCCGGCATCTGTTCTTCACTTACCTTGTTCTGCGCTCCCACGATGTCCCTCCTGCAGTGTTCCCGTCAATGTAATCCAGCGGATGCCGGCATCTGTCATCTGGGTTCCGTCCCCTGCAAGCGTCGGGATGTACGGGGGACAGAACGGCGGGAAATTTGAAAATGACAAAAAGTGACATTCACTCAATACACTAAAATCACATAGTATCTAAAATCATCATAGTAAAACATTACTGTATCAAACCATTTCACATACATTTTGTCCCTAGTGCTTTGTCCTGCGCCCTGCCTGCATTTGTAGCGTTCTTTCTGCCTGGAAACTGAGAAACGTCCATGGCGTCCAAAAAGCGTTCCTTTAGGTCAAAACCTCTTTTAGACCGGCTAGAGAACAGCGATAGTAAATCAGAACCACTTGCAGAATTGAGTGATAATAATTTGTGGGGAAATTTGTCATCAGACACTGAAAACGATTTTGCGACTTTGCTCAGTGATGTGCGAACGTGGCTCTATATTTCAAATTTCAGTGTTTTTGGTTTGGTTATATTATTGAATTAAATTTATTATAATTATATTATTTTTTATGATTATTTATTAAATTATAATTTATGATTTTGTGTTTCAAATTTTATCCTACCCGGAATGTTTACTAGATTCTTGTTCGGACAGATTTCAGTGAGTTATTCCTAAAAATTACAGGCCTACAATAAAAAAATTCATATTTCCATGCAAAAAAATGTACCGCTTTGAGCACAGAAATATGGACATAATCAGACCGCTAGGGAGGTTAACTTACAAGTCTCCTTCCCAGGAAGTAGTGAGAGGGGAGAGGTGATACAACTACAGGGACATTTTTACCTTAATGCAGGGAACGCGTTAAGGCAAAAAAAAGTCTTGACTTCAGAACCATTTTAATATAATATTATTTACAGAGCTGCAATAATTTGTGTTTTATATCTTCCTGTAGTTCACATATAAAATTGTAGTTGCTCTAGTACAGCTAGAAAACAAAAGGAAAAAAACAATTTTTTTTTGTGATAAAAAAAGAGCAGCTAATGTCTCTCCAGACTGCTATATATAGAATAAAACCGTAGAAACAAAAACCGTCTGTGCGTGTGATACAGAGTCTGCAAGGAATTATTTCAGGAAGAAAAGCCATAAATTATTCGGTTCTGTCAGAGCCCTGTAGTATTTTGCTTTAATTGGAAGTAAATGTTATACACAAGGCCTAAGGAGTCTCTAGATTTCAGAACTATTCCCCCAAGTGTAGAAAATAAAAAATGCCGACCCGCATTTTCACTCCACATCTGGCTCAGGTCCACTTATCTCTCACATTACCAAAAGCTCCATCATCCAGGGGACCTGGGCTTCTTTTTATGGCTCATTCTAAAGTCTTGGGACTCGAGGGAATTCTAGAAGTGCTGTAGAAACACCGCCTTTTCTAGTCTGGTATTGTCATTCGGCATTCTGACTGTGGAAGCCATCAAGAGACTTAGAGTAGAATCACATTTCCTACAGATATGTGTCTTCAGAAGGTTCATCCTTCACATAAAGTAATTTACTGTGTTGACACATGAGGAGAAACCTCGGCAGAAGCAAGACAGGATAATGTGCACAGGAATGACAAGATATTCCTCAAAAACACTATAGCTCGCAATACATGGTTAGATTTTTGTCCAAAGGTTTGTACATGTAGCACACCCATTAAAGAGTCGCTGATTGCTGATGAACATAGTCCTACTTCCCCAGATGAAGCACACACCGCCAAGCATACAGCATTTTCTTCACTCTTCCACTGGCTTAAAGAAACACTCTAGGGGTGTCTTTTTAGGATGTTATTGGAAACAGTGAACTTGGATGGGGTGAGAAGAGAGCATGGGATACTGCCCAAAAACTGAAGAACTGGACAATTTGAGGACTCCTTAGCTATGTCCCACAGAATCTCTATGCTGACAGTGACTATGACTTCTCCCAGAGACCAAAGGCTACACACAGTCACTGACTTTCCACCACTAGGGTCATTTACTCACACAGCCACAAGATCATCGGGCTCTTCCCAGTGAGGGAGATGCAGACTCACACCACCATAGGACAGCTGGACTGTTTTCCACCAACTTCCACCTGGCTCTCTCCAGTGAGCTTCTCCAGACCCAACATGATTGCAGGGCTTAAGCTTGTGAATAGGCACCCCAGCTAAGATTTAGCTTGGAACTCTGTGTCTTCTTAACGGCACCTTGTAGTATTCCCCTGCACAGGGGTCTCCTCAAGCAGGACTGGACCCAGGATCTCTCCCTGCTGCCTCAGGCCTCAGACTATTTATGGGCTCCTCAAACACCTACTGGGCACACTTCTCAAGATTCTCTCAGATTGGCTGGAGTTCCATAAATATTCAGGCTGCTTACTTTGTTCTTCATCCTATTATAATTCTAGACTCCTCTAGATTACAGAGGTAAGCAGGGCAGCAGCCTGTGAGACATAGAGCAGCCCTAAACAATCCATCTCTGCTCCACTGATTACAGAGGAGCTAGCTAAATGTACCTATCAGCTTATACTACATTAGGAGGGTGCTACATATGGAAATACTGAAAAACATTCAATGTTGCCAACATTGAGTAGATTGATTTTGTTTCAAAGCCCTTGAAATTTTATCCAGACCTGCTTTTTCAATGGAATTCCAGCCATAGTAAACAGTTTTAATTACAATATGTAAAATTGTTTTCCTGAACGAAAACCACATTCACAGTTAGACTTTTTGCCATGCTGCTCATTTGAAATTTCCTTGTCACAACATTTGAAAACAAACACTGATTTGACCCCACTAATCATTAGAGAATCAAATGAAAATTCCAAAAATAAAAATCTTTGAATTACATTTTATCGGTGTATGGCCAGCTACAGGTCTGCTGTGTTTGATTTTGGCAATACCAGAGAAAAGAGACACAAATTATTACACAATCCTCTAGCACAGATGTAGTCATCTGTGAAACAGAAAGTAACTTAAAGGGGTGGCCATCCTGTTGTCTTGTGCAGTACAGTCCTTCCTCTACGCTGAAGCTGGCGCAGGAACCTGATCACATGAACAAACTGGAACGGTTTCAGAATAGGTACTGTGGGAACTCGCTTCAAAATGGTAGAGCTTTTCTTGTTTAAGCACACAGCAACTCGCTTCTTTAAGGGCCTTTTGGCCCAATTTTATTTAAAAGAAAAAGTTCAACACAAATGCTTCCCACGCAGGGGTATCCACCATCAAGCAATACCAACAAAGATTCAGCCTCCTGGCTTGTAGGCAGTTCACTGTCTGTCTCCTGCAGACTCTTCCCAAATTATGGCCACTAGCACACCAGCTAGTCTGGCTTCCACCTGCCTCCAAGGCAGAGACCTCCCGTCTGCCAGGGTGGAGCCCTCCTGACTCCTGTCTGCCGGGGTGGAGCCCAGAACCATGGTTAGGCCTCTACGAAAAGGCCTGCACACACCTGTGCAATCAGTGTGCTGGGGGTTCTCAAAACACGGACCCCGGATTGGAGATTTCATCCCTCCCAGATCTCTTTGAAATCTCCAGGCTCCAGATCCCAAAACAAACTCAATGAATAAATGAGGAAACCGAAAAGTCAGTTTCCTCTGCAATACATCAACTCTCTGGAGCCCCTCAACCTGCCTGGTTGAGAATCCAGGGTTTTCAGCTTTATTTTGACCGTGGCAGGACACCGCACTGCCACAGTACGTATAAACATCTTTTCTTTCACAGAGTAGTTAGAATAGGCATAGAATGGGGGTGGGAGTAGGTTTAGGCTTAGCAAGAATTCAGCTGGAATTACACTTTAAAAAGACTTAAAATTCACTTTTAAAATAACATTACCATGTTAATGCTTATGAGGTTTTACTGATTGGGTTTGGATCTGCTTGAGCTAAACAGTGCAGTTATTGATCATATGATGGATCTACTGAATATACACCAGACTTTCACTTTAATACTGAAATATAACTTTAATAATTCAATATATTTCCATTGCAGAGGATGAACGATCATTACGCGCTGACAGCAAATGTATCATTTGAAGTCAAGAAGATGCCGTACAACATTCAGCCAGAAAAACTCCCAGCAGCCAGCATAGTAGTAAGTGTTAGACATAGTCATAATGAGGTTTTCAATGATATAAACGGACATGCATATGTGGGTACCAGCAGTAGAGATCAATGAACAGAGGGGAGTTTATTTACTAAAGCTGGAGAGTGCAAAATCTGGTGCACTTCAGCATAGAAACCAATCATCTTCCAGGTTTCATTGCCAAAGCTTAATTGAACAAGCTGAAGTTAGAAGCTGATTGGTTACTATGCACAGCTGCACCTTATTCTGAGTGCACCGGTTTTAGTAAATCTAACCCAGTGTTTCTCTGGTAAGTTATGCAGAGATGGGCGGCCCATTCATCACTTCTATAGGTTAGTGCTCGGGTAGACAAATATCCCTTAGATTGTAAGCTCCAAGGAGCAGGGCCCTCCTAACCCTCATGTATTGAACTGTATTGTTGCTGTATTGTCTCCCTTTATGTTGTAAAGCTCTGAGCAAACTGTTGGCGCTATATAAATCCTGTATAATAATATTAGAATAGCAAGGCAGGACGCAAGGTGCCATGTTTTTATTGTTTCAGTTATCCATTAATATTCAACAAAGAAGATTTATACAGTGCTGCATAAGTAAGCAGTAGTGGCAATAGTCACTTCAATTGTTTGTTTTTTGAGTAAATCGACCTAAGATGGATCTGGCTTCAGAAGGAGACTGGTCAGTACAAAATTTGTGTGCTGTAGAATTTTCATTTTTCACTTTATGGACTGAATTAATTATCTGATTTCTTGGCACCCCAAATCCTAATTAAGGCAGTAGGTATGCTACTTAGCTTCAAAAAGGGTGATTTTGCACCATAGTTTTTTTTATCGTATATGTGAAATGCAGTTTCTCATGTAAGGAAACAGCAACATTCACCACCTGTGGCTAGCTGGGGGTCCTCCATACCTGTGGCCGGATCCCATGTTAACATCCTGCTTGGTTTGGTCACACTGGGGGGGATTTACTAAAACTGGTGAATGCAGAATATGGTGTAGCTGCATAGTAACCAATCAGCTTGTAGGTTTTATTGTCCGAGTTTAAATGAATAAGTTGAAGTTAGAAGCTGATTGGTTACTACAGACTGTGTGCTCCAGTTTTAGTATACCCCCCTCCCCCATTTTTATGGCTCATGCATCCACTACATATGCTGATTAAAGTTGGTGCTACAGGGCAGACGAGTGCCAACATGAATGTGATGTCACAAAGCCTTGAGTTTAAATGTCTCTTAGATGTTCTGAGACAGGGGAAAAAGGATACCAGAGGTGATTGCTTAGGCTTCAATATCCTGTGTTCTGGCTATTGCCTACCTTCTGCTTGTGTTGTGTTTCTGCCTACATGCAGAACATGGTCATCCCTGCCTGCTGTTACTTTTGGGGCAAGCTCAAGAGGTGTCACACAATGCTGCTAAAGTGAGGTCTTCTTGGATTTTGTGCCTGAGTGGTCCCACACCTGGAAACACGGGGAACACTGGAGCTTCTGGCTGTTATACCCAGACCATATTGCCAGGGTGCCTTAGCCTTGGGATGATCTAGCAGTAGGTGGAGCCAATAGCATATCTTCCAACTGTCCCTCGTTTTGATGGGTTGTCCCACTTTTGGAACAATATCTCTCTGGCCCACTTTTTTTTTTTTGCCCTTTTTTCTGCTCTGGTGTATTGGCCACAATAAAAAAAAGCTATTACCAAAAGTGTTATAGTGTGCTAAATCTTTTATCCAACCTCTAAATTATTACATTTTAATTTTGGAAATCCAGTATAAAAGTAAAAGCCCTTGTGGGTTTAACCAATCATATTTATGTATTATTTCTACCTGGTTCGCATATCAGGGGATGCAGCAGAGTTGTGTCCTTTGCCTACCTACTTTGTGTCCCTAATATACATCTCAAGAAGTTTGGAGTTATCAGGAGTACTGTACGTTACGGTGAGTATCTTAGACCATTAAAGTGTTACTAAACCCAGGACCCTGCATTCACTATATCTGGTCTCCCCAGACCCTGCATTCACAATATCTGGTCTCCCCAGACCCTGCATTCACGATATCTGGTCTCCCTGGACCCTGCATTCACTATATCTGCTCTCCCCAGACCCGGCATTCATGATATCTGGTCTCCCCAGACCCTGCATTCACGATATCTGGTCTCCCCGGACCCTGCATTCACTATATCTGGTCTCCCCAGACCCTGCATTCACGATATCTGGTCTCCCTGGACCCTGCATTCACTATATCTGGTCTCCCCGGACCCTGCATTCACTATATCTGGTCTCCCCGGACCCCGCATTCACTATATCTGGTCTCCCAGGACCCTGCATTCACTATATCTGGTCTCCCTGGACCCTGCATTCACTATATCTGGTCTCCACGGTACACAGAACATGAAAATGCAATTATTTTAGTAAATATAAACTGCTAAATACCATTTCCCATCAGCAGTCAGAGCAGTCTTGTGACTTCTATCAATGTCCAGCAAAGCACTGGTTACAGCTTGCAGGAGGAGTTTTCATTCTCCCTTGATTGATCATGAGGCTGCAGGACCCTTGACCTTCTGTCTGGATAGCGCTGATTGGCCCTGTGCTGATCAAATGCACTCTCCCGAGAAAAAAAAAAACTCTCTAGCAATACACACCAAACTGAGCATGTGTATCTTGCCTTGAAGGCTCTGAGCTATCAGCAGATGGACTGGGGACAGTAACAGTAGGGGAGGATCAGAGAAGACAGGATCAAACAGGCTTTTTACATTTTAAATGCCACCTCAACACTTCTCTATACTTCCTGCAATTGTTGCTCGCTACATGCGCTTCAAAAATGAAGCAAATTTGTTAAACTGGTACATTGTTCACTCAGGACATTTACCCAGACTGTAAAACCACTGTGCATTTTATGTTGTATACTACCATTATATTTCTTCTCATAAACTGCACTGTTTCAAGCTACATTAGAAACTTCCCTGCTGGACGAGAGAGCAAAGACTTGTAGAATTGTAATAACAGCAATAATGATTTAGGATGAAGTTGTTGGAAATAATTGTTAGAAAAACAGAAAGACAGAGCTCTTGGCAATTAATATTCATGACATCTGTTTACAGTATTTAACGTAGTGAAGCGGTTCTTGGACCTTTAGAGTAGAAGTTTACAATAGAATGGAAAAAATAGGAGCCGGTTCTGGGATATGTGACATTTGGCATGTGCAGTATTTAAACACTAAAACAAATATTTTCAGAATCTTGTTTATAATAGAAAGCTCTTTTGTAGCCTCAAGCTGTTTACCGTTGAATTTTCTAGCCTCCGTTCAGGGTGCACAAGGAGGACATTTATGGGCAAAAACCGAGTTTATTCAAGTGTCCCGGTATATAATTGAACAGGCTCATCATCTTATTTGTATTTCTATATACAGTAATTAGCACTGCAGATTTAAAATACTGTATAAGTAAATTATCATTTAAACTCGTGACTAGAAACAAGCAAGCAAAGATCTGTAATTGGTTAAATCTGCTCTGAAGCTCCCCAGGGTTGGTGTCTGTGGATCCACCAATGGTTTTATATTAGCTGTTTTTTACATTATTTCGTGTTTTACATTTTATTTTATTTTTTTCAATTTATTTTACAACTGTTCATCTTTCCTCTTTCACCACACAAAATGCTTACCTTTATGCAAGAGATATACCTTTGTTGTTGTTGTTGATGACTCACACATCACGCCGCCGGCACCACGCGGGTCCCGGTGGCCATCTTTGTTATCATCTCACGGTCAGTGTAACTGTTTCTTTCCCTGTACTACTGCCTTTGAATGGAATAAACTTGCACATGCTAAAACAGTATCACACTATTGGCCTCCTCTTTTTCTGGGCTCTTTGTGAGTCATCAACAACCCACAGAGCTGTATGAATGAGGAAACAAGGCCATACTGCCAGCAGAGGGGAACACTTGACCAGACCAGATTTCATCTATACAGGAGCCTGCAGTGTACCCAAAGAGAGTATTGTCTCTAAATGCGCAGATTGACTGTGCATCTGGTGAGTGCACAGCCTTATCATACACACCAGTCATCTCACCATTTGTTTTGGATGGAGCACTTATTATTGGAGACAATTTGATCTCCCATACTCACATTGGGACAATTTATTCTATCATCATTGTTCACCACGGGTCACTTTAATAGTGACGGAATATATGATATCACTAAAGTCACTTTATATGTTGGCACCTCGTCATGAGTCACTTTATGTAATTTATATGATTTATGATTTTACATCTTTGGCATATATATTGATTATTACTTAAGCGCCGCGTTGAAAGGTTGTTTGGTATCCTTTGGTGCGTTGGCTGCTTCTCTGGTTTGTATCGCTCACTTTTACCTTCTTTGAAAACCCAAAGATCTAGAGAGGCTTATAGGGCCATTATTGAGAAAGGAGAAGAATGTCCAAGAAGTCAGCCAAGCAGTAGGGCCAGTGCTAACACTTTTTCATTGGTGACAGCTTTGGCTGCTTGCAAAGGCAGACCCATGTTATTGCATGTATCCCTTTGACATGCACGGTTTGTATCCCTTTAACATGCACGGTTTGTATCCCTTTAACATGCACGGTTTGCATATCCATATCAAAGCAGCTAACTTTTCTGGCCACATGGCATCCTGCCTTTTGGAAGGTGCACACATGTTCTTATGACTTATTTTCTATATGAACTGCATGTTTTCATACTATGATCACTAACCCTGATAATGGTATAACAGAACAGATGGTTTGCCCTGTATGAGCAGGATGGTTCAAAGCTCACAATTTATGACTGGCCCATTGACAGGGGAAGTCAAGACTTCCTTCCACGGAGGAAGGGCCGAGACCTGCTAGTGTCCAGGGAAAGGTGAACTATTTTCCTCTCACTGCTTTCTCTTTTAACAGTCTCTTTTTATGGCACACTAGATGTTTTCTTGCAGCCCGCGTAGAGAGACCAAGAAGTTCATGCTATATTGCTTGAGCGATCTACCTTCCACCTGGCCATACACATGATATTACCATATGGTGAACAAACAGTTTTGAGCATCTGACACTCATATATCAGTGCTGTCAGCTGCTTCTGCTAGAGAACAGAACCTGTTTTATCATAATGAATACAATTAAGAGATGCAGAAATCCAAGCTGATCATTTTCACACTCTCAAAGCATCTCAGATGGTAACATGACATAACAGCAAAGGGTAGAAAAGTTATTACCCCTGTGTGGTCACTCCACCCCACTCTACAAACTCAGCATGTTGCAATTAGCATATCATCTGTTTTGTTGTTTTTAAGCTTCTCTCTCACTTATCATTAAGGGATGACTAGACCTGGCCCTGATGGCAAAGGGGCATTTGCCTCCAGGGCCAATCTTAATAAGATATGTTGGGCTGGCGGCCCTGAATGGAGATACTTCACCCTCAGACATCAATCAGATTATTACCTGACTGGCAAAGGGAAGAATCTAGCACCAACCTAATCTGGGACTTTGAGATATCATATGCGCAAATATAAAGGTTGCAAAGGAAGCTAATGATGGAAGATGTTAAAAGATCTGTCACACCTAACCATTGCCTTTAGAAATAACCAACTTTTAGCAACCAATGTTGAGCAATGTAGCACTTTGTCACACTTTTCAAGATATACTTTTAGTAACCACAGAAACCTTTCTCAACCATGAAACAGGCCAAAGGTTCCTAATTCTCCCTATTTTATTATGATGTGCTTACTACTTGTGTCTAATCTTATTGATTTACAAACATAGAAGAGTAATGGCCGAAAAAAGGCCACATGGTCCATCGAGTCTGACATACTGTGTGTATATATATATATATATATATATATATATATATATATATATATATATGTGTGTGTGTGTGTATGTATGTATATATACTGCTCAAAAAAATTAAAGGAACACTTTGAAAACACATCAGATCTCAATGGGGAGAAACATCATGCTGGATATCTATACTGATATGAACTGGGTGATGTGTTAGGAACGTAAGGATGCCCGATCGTTTGATGGAAATTAAAATTATCCATCTACAGAGGACTGAATTCAAAGACACCCCACAAATCAAAGTGAAAAAATGATGCAGCAGGCTACTCCATTTAGCTGAAATTTCATTGCAGCAACTCAAAATGGTACTCAGTAGTTTGTATGGCTCCCACGTGTTTGTATGCATGCCTGACAATATTGGGGCATGCTCCTAATGAGACGACGGATGGTGTCCTGGGGTATTTCCTCCCAGATCTGGGCCAGGGCATAACTGAGCTCCTGTACAGTCTGAGGTGCAACCTGGCGTCGGCGGATGGACCGAAATATGATATCCCAGAGGTGTTCTATTAGATTTAGGTCAGGGGAGTGTGGGGGCCATATAATGGTATCAATTCCTTCATCCTCCAGGAACTGCTTTCATACTCTTGCTACATGATGCCGGGCATTGGCGTGCACCAGGAGGAACCCAGGACCCACTGCATCAGTGTAGAGTCTGACAATGGGTCCAAGGATTTCAGCCCAATACCTAATGGCAGTTAGCGTGCCATTGCCTAACCTGTAGAGGTCTGTGCGTCCCTCCATGGTTATGCCTCCCCAGACCATCACTGACCCACCAACAAAACGATCATGCTGAATGATGTTACAGGCAGCATAACGTTCTCCACGGCTTCTCCAGACCCTTTTACATCTGACACATGTGCTCAGGGTGAACCTGCTCTCATCTGTGAAAAGAACAGGGCGCCAGTGTGCCAACACTGGTGTTCAGTGGCAAATGCCAATCAAGCTCTATGGTGCCGGGCAGTGAGCACAGGGCCCACTAGAGGACGTCAGGCCTCAGGGCACCCTCATGAAGTCTGTTTCTGATTGTTTGGTCAGAGATATTCACACCAGTGGCCTGCTGGAGGTCATTTTGTAGGGCTCTGGCAGTGCTCATCCTGTTCCTTCTTGCACAAAGGAGCAGATACTGGTCCTGCCGATTGGTTAAGGACCTTCTACGGCCCTGTCCAGCTTTCCTGAGTAACTGCCTGTCTCCTGGAATCTCTTCCATGCTCTTGAGACTGTGCTGGGAGACACAACAAACCTTCTGGTAATAGCACGTATTGATGTGCCATCCTGGAGGAGTTGGACTGCCTGTGCAATGTCTGTAGGGTCCAGGTATCGCTTCATGCTACCATACTGACACAGACTCTAGCTAAATACAAGTGAAAAACGTGTATGTGTGTGTGTGTGTATATATATATATATATATATATTGTGTGTGTTGTTTTCTTTTACTTTTTTTGTATAGAGTATAGACCTGTGTTTTGTCCCAAGCATGTTTAGATCCAATTCCTGTTATTGTTGACTGACTCACTTCTGGTAAAATAATACTATCTAAGATTAGTTTTGAACTTTCCTCCTGCTAACCTGAAGTCATGGCCCCCATGATCTTGATCTTTGCCACATATTGAAATACTGCCCTCCTGAACCTTATTCATACTCTTGATGTATTTAAAGGTTTCATTCATGTCTCCCCTTCCCCTTCTTTCCCCCAAATGGTACATAGTAAGTCTCTGCAATCTCTCCTAAAATATTTTAATATTTTATCCCTCAAACCTTTCACCATTTTTGTTGCCCATCCTTGGACTCATTCTATCCTATCAATATCTTTAAGTAAGTGAAATCTCCAGAACTGGACGCAGCATTCTAAATGAGGTCTAACTAAAGATCTATATGGAGGAATCAGGACCTCCTTCCTCCTGCTGGCGATCTCACCAGTGATACATTCTAGAATTTTATTCACTTCTCCCACTGCCTGACCACACCGTTTCCTTATTTTGCAATCATTTTAAATATGTACCCCTAAATCTTTCTTCCTCTGTAGTTCTGGCCAATACTGTCTCCCCAATGGTATACTCTCTCAAAAGATTATTTTCCCTGCATGCATTATTTTACATTTAGAAACCATGAACTAACATTTTCTCTTCTTCAACCATTTTTCCAGCAATGCCAAATCATGTTCCATGTTACAGACACCTCCAGGGATATCAAACATATTACACACCTTTCTGTCATCAGCATTAATACATACCTTACCACCCAAATCTTTAATTATATCACTTACAAACAAATTGAAAAGAAGTGGTACAGAGCCTTGTGGTATACAACTAGTGATTGGTCTCTGTTCTGAATGAACCCCATTTACAACTACATTAGCCAACTGCATATCCACTGAACCACCCATAGATTAAGTCCTTGCTTGTTCAAGTTCTTTGCGAGTTCATTTTGTGAATCATAATCACACTGGCATTCAATTTTGAAGAAAATGAACTAGAATTCCCCGAGCTTCAACACATATAATAACAGTAACAGCAAACCTTATTTTCAGCTTTTTGATGAAAATACCAATATTTATGGCAAATACTGATTGTTGTAGCTTAGTGAATAGAGCATTGACATCTTCAGTGTAAACATTTGTACTATCTACAGTGAAGGAAATACATATTTGATCCCCTGCTGATTTTGAATATTTGCCCACTCACAAAGAAATGATCACTCTAAAAATCGAATAGTAGGTATATTGTAACACTGAGAGAAAAAATAGCAACAAAAATTCAAAAGAAATGCATGTCTAACAAATTATGCACTGATTTGCATGTTCATGAAGGAAATAAATATTTGATCCCCTTCACAAAACATGACTTAGTACTTGGTGGCAAATCCCTTGTTGGCAATCACAGAGGTTCCTGTAGTTGGCCACCAGGTTTGCACACATCTCAGGAGGGATTTTGGCCCACTCCTTTTGGAAGATCCTCTCCAAGTCATTAAGGTTTGGTGGCTGATGTTTGGCAACTCGAACTTTCAGCTCCCTCCACAGATTTTCAATCGGATTAAGGTCTGGAGACTGGCTAGGCCATTCCAGGACCTTAATGTGCTTCTTCTTGAGCCACTTCTTTGTTGCCTTGGCCATGTGTTTTGGGTCATTGTCATGCTGGAGCACCCATCCACGACCCATTTCCAATGCCCTGGCCAAGGGAAGAAGGTTCTCACCCACGATTTGACGGTACATTGCCCCGTCCATCGTCCCTTTGATGCGGTGCAGTTTGTCCTGTCCCCTTAGCAGAAAAACGCCCCAAAGCAGAATATTTCCAGCACCATGTTTGACAGTTGGGATAGTGTTCTTGGGGTCATAGGCAGCATTCCTCCTCCTCCAAACACGATGAGTTGAGTTGATGCCAAAGAGCTCGATTTTGGTCTCATCTGACCACAACACTTTCAACCAGTCCTCTTCTGCACCATTCAGATGTTCAGTGGCAAACCTCAGACGGGCCTGGACATATGCTTTCTTGAGCAGAAGGACCTTGCAGGCACTGCAGGATTTCAATCCTTGTCGACGTAGTGTGTTACCAATTGTTTTCTTGGTGACTGTGGTCCCAGCTGACTGGAGATCATTGACAAGATCCTCACGTGTATTCTGGGATGATTCCTCACTGTTCTCATGATCATTGACACTCCATGAGGTGAGATCTTGCATGGTGACAGTTGTTTTGTGTTTCTTCCATTTGCGAATGATTGCACTAACTGTTGTCATCTTCTCACCAAGCTGCTTGGCGATAGTTTGGTAGCCCAGTCCAGCCTTGTGTAGGTCTATACTCTTGTCCCTGACATCCTTGGACAGCTCTTTGGTCTTTGCCATTGTGAAGAGTTTGGAATCTGATTGTTTGATTGCTCTTGTGGACAGGTGTCTTTTATACAGGTAACAAAATGGGATTAGCAGCACTCCCTTTAAGAGACTGCTTCTAATCACAGTTTATTACCTTTTTGAAAGACACCTGGTAGCCAGAAATCCTGCTGAATGATAGGGGATCAAATACTTATTTCCCTCATGAACATGCAAATCAGTGCATAATTTGTTAGACATGCATTTCTTTTGAATTTTTCTGTTGCTATTCTGTCTCTCAGTGTTACAATACACCTACCATTCGATTTTTAGTCTGATCATTTCTTTGTGAGTGGGCAAACATTCAAAATCAGCAGGGGAGCAAATACTTATTTCCTTTACTGTATGTACACTCCTTGTGTTTAAAAATCATGAACCATCCATATTGTAAATTGCCACTAAGCCAAGACAAGCAAGAATCATCTTAACTTTCTTGGCAGAGTTTCAGAGCTCTGACAGCTCAACTCATTGTGGTAATGTAAATTTATTTTTCATTGAAGGGCACTAAAATGTATGTTTAACCTTTTAGCCATCAGATATAAAAGATGTATGATTTCCTAGAGAGCTATGCATTGGCTTAAAGATTCTTTTTCTCGAAGCATTAGGGAAGTTTCTATCCATTCATCAAGATACAAAATACATTTGCATGTTTGGGGTTTTTGAGGGTCTTCCAAAATCTTGTATAAATTATAGATTGTCGCAGAAAAAAAGTACTTTAAGAATCATGTTTGTAGAGGTTTTTACAAACTCCCCCAATGTTTCTGTTTAAGTTAAGTGTAGGAAAGTGGAAACAGACTGTCCTTGAGATATGAAAGATATATGGATGATGACATTTGGCTTTTCTTTTGTTTAATTTAGATAAAGACATCAGTGATTTGGGCCACTCCGAATGTCTCATTCGCCATACCTCTGTGGGTTATCATACTTGCCATATTGCTTGGATTGCTGGTTCTAGCTATACTTACGCTTGTTATGTGGAAGGTAAGAATGCTCTTGTATAAGTATGACAAACAATTGTAGGCTCTGATTAACATATTATTTGTGAAAACTGGGGTTCCTTCTTCAAAGTCACAAATCAGCGTTATAGCATCTATCATCTATAGCATCTACAAATGGCAGCATATATACTGGAATTTTTTTATTTTTTTACTAGTAACGGTGGCGATCAGCAACTTATAGCGGGACTGCGGCGGGCATTCTGACACTGGATGGGAACTGACTAACTGCCACTGACATCCCAATGACACTAATACAGTGATCAGTGCTAATAAAAAGCACTGGCACTGTACTAATGACACTGGGTAGGAAGGGGGTTAACATCTGGGGTGATCAAAGGGTTAACAGTGTGCTGTGTGTGTCTTACTAGGGAGACATGCTGCTTTGTATCTCTCTCTCTCTTCTCTGTACAGAGAAATACACAGCAGCATGTCCTTGCTGGCAGGAGAGACCTGTGTTGTTTAAACACAGGTCTCTCCCCTGTCAGTTCCACAGGACAAATAATAATAAATGTGATAAACCAAATAACCACAAATAATAGCACAATCCTAAACCAAATCAATAAATTAATTAATTAATTAATAAATCCACCACCATATATGTGCAAAAATATTCAGTGCTAAATCATATATAGGATGTCCCCATATAGTCCATTCAGAAAAGTCCATATATCAATGATCCTTAATAAATGAAGTGATGAAATCCTCCTTCACCAATGTGATATCCAGTGCACAGAACACATCATCAAAATGCACACTCACCAGCACATGGTGAGGATCGGCATGCCATTGCTATTCCTTCAGAGCTGTGTGCCATAAAAAGTGACTAACATGCGCATGTGCAGGAGTGATGTCATCGCGGCTCAGCCATTCAAGCCGCTGGAGCCTGCGAACCCAGAGGAAGGACTGGGTAAAGATGAAAGCCTTGTCAATGATGACAGCGCTCCGCTGGAGGGCTTAGTTTTAAGGTAAGTTTCACATAATGTGCTAATATTATTATTATGCAGGATTTATATAGCGCCAACAGTTTGTGCAGCACTTTGCAAAATTATATATGTGATGCATACTAGCACTAAATCCAGTTACTACAGACTAAACCAGCTTTAAATCCAGTTACTACAGACTAAGCCAGCTCTAAATCCAGGTACTACAGACTAAGCCAGCTCTAAATCCCGTTACTACAGACTAAACCAGCTTTATATCCAGTTACTTTAGAATAAACCAGCACTAAATCCAGGTACTACAGACTAAACGAGCTTTATATCCAGTTACTACAGACTAAACCATTTCTAAATCCAGTTACTACAGACTAAACCAGCTTTAAATCCAGTTACAACAGACTAAATGTGCTTTATATCCAGTTACTACAGACTAAACCAGCTCTAAATCCAGTTACTACAGACTAAACCATCACTAAATCCAGTTACTACAGACTAAACCAGCTTTAAATCCAGTTACTACAGACTAAATGTGCTTTATATCCAGTTACTACAGACTAAACCAGCTCTAAATCCAGTTACTACAGACTAAACCATCACTAAATTCAGTTACTGCAGACTAAACGAGCTTTATATCCAGTTACTACAGACTAAACCAGCTCTAAATCCAGTTATTACAGACTAAACCAGTTACTTTGTGATACACATACCTCACAAGGTAAACAAAAAAAAATCCTTTACCACGTGTCTCACATGCTCCCTCTCCCAGACACTGCAGATCACAGTGAGATTTTTTCTTCAGCAACAGAGGCAGTGCAGTCCATCCAGAAAGCAGTAGGTGGGACTAGGTGTGGCCAGGTGCTGACTGATACCCTGCACCAGTCTTTCTCAACCTATTTGAGACAGAGGAACCCCTAAGATAACTTTCATGTCTCGGGGAACCCCTGCTAAAAATGACTATATCTAAAACTCATGATACATTAGTGTGATGATCAGTGGGAAGAATGCTCCTTATACTTGTGGTTACTGGGAAGAATTACCTCCTTACAGATAGATAAAAAGATCACTGGTATCAGTGGGAACTTCTCTGAGAGGCAGAAATTGTTCATTGCTCAAGGAACCCCTGGCAACCACTGGAGGAACCCTAGGGCTCCATGGAACCCTGGTTGAGAATCCCTGATCTACACACTTGTTAGCAAGGTCAATTTTGGTCACTGAAAAGGTTAAGAGTATTCATTTATCCAAGTCATAGTACACCTAGCAATAGTTTTCACTTTACGCTGGACTTGTTCTGTAATGCTGAAGGCTGCTAACCCAAGTAGCTTCTTTGTTTACTGATCTTGGGTTGGGGTTGGAGATCTTGGGATCTTGATTGGGGTTGGAGATCTTTGGATCTTGATTGGGGTTGGAGATCTTTGGATCTTGATTGGGGTTGGAGATCTTGGGATCTTGATTGGGGTTGGAGATCTTGGGATCTTGATTAAGTAAAAAAATCTCCAACTTTATTAAACAAGTCCAGTTGAATGTAACTAAATAAGTTTTAGTTTAAGGCCTTGCTTTGCATTTGACAGGTGGTGAGGAGGCATTGTATCACCTCCTCATCGTCTGTATTAACCCCTTAAATGGCAGACTACTGTGGCACAGCCACGTGTTGTGTGTGGTTGTGGGGCAGTTGCAGCATAGCCCCATTCAGTTGAATAAGTCGTGTTCAGCGGGTGGTACAGCCCACCAAGCATGACAGAGGGTATAATTGCAGCCCCAGACACTGTCTTTTTAACTAAAGGACTTGTAAAAACTTCAAGCTTGGGATTTTACACCCCCCAACCACAGGTGTTAGACTAGGTTCACATCTCCTCGTTTTACGCGGGCACAAGAACCCATTCATTTGAATGGACTCCCGTGCCCCGGGACACACAGGGAAGAAGTCCCTGCACTTTTTGGGAAAACGCAGCCCGCATGGGAACCTTGGTTTCCAGTATGGTTGTGATTTTCAGTGTGGGCGGCGTGCCATTAGAATTAATGGTCCACATTCCTCTGTGCGGGTGGTGCGGCTGCACGGATTTTTGTGCGGATCCGCAGCGGCACCACTCTCACAGATGTGAACCTAGCCTTACTGAGCCCTAAGAGTGCAGTTTATTCCTTTTTTACTTGTCAGCCTTTTCTGCCAAAGCAACCAATGGGCTTCCACCACACGCCATTTCCATGAAGTCCGAATTTGTAAAGAGAGGGCACTCTGGTGCCAATTTACAATATAAACTAAAACCTAATTAGCCATTCAACATTCCTGTAGCCAGCCAGAGGTCTCGCCTAAGGTTGTATAGTTTTTGTGATCTTTTGCTACAACTGTGCAGCTCTGTATCTTCTATAAAGTACAATAAAACACGTGGAAGATATCCTTGCAAAATGTTTTTCCAGCCAAACCCTTTTTTAGCTTTGGATGAGATTATAAATTCTGTCAGGTTACAATTGCTGTCTGTGTCCCCAGTAGGTAGATTCCCCCATGTAACCTGTACTGTCAGACACCTCTCACCTGGACAGGAAGCACAGGAAAATCTCTTCAACTGGGGACACAATCAAAGCCTTACAGATGCTGTAACCCCATTGGTAAGATTTATTCCCACTTCCTGTTCTGTGTGATACCTTAAATGGACAGGAAGTGGGGGGAAATGTCCCCAACAGGAACATGGGTAGCAATAAAAACAGAGTTTCTACCCCTTTCTAACTTTTTTCTAAAAACAGTTTATATCGGGGTGTCCAACTCAATTTCATGGGCTGCATTGGCATTATGGTTGCTCTTAAAGGGCCGGTTGTATCTGGAGAATTGATGTCCAAAGCACCCACCACCTTACATCAGATGTCAAGAACCCTCACCATCAGAAGTCAATCGTCCCCTACCCTCTCTTACATCACAGTGCGCCCCCCTTACCTTGTGCTGCTGCCAGTAAAAAGTTGGGGGTGGAGCTTGGAAGCAGAATGTGCAGGGTCTGGAGGAGGACCAGAGGAGGGCTGGAGTCAGCTGCTGGAGTCTGCTAAATGCTGAGATCAGAGGAGGAGGAGATGAGGAGGTGCTTCAGCTACACAGGTGCAGGATCTGTAGGAGGTGTTCTGTTCTCCTCTCTGCTGCCGACTGCAGAGATGGGTGTGGGAGCGAGCTGAGAGGAGCCTCTCTGCGACTGCACAGAGAAGCACAGTATCTGGTGGAGGGGTTCTGTCCTACCCTCTGTTGCTGACAATTGAGACAAGGTGGGGGTGGAGATGAAGAGGGTGCCACAGCTGCAGTAGAGGTGCAAGGGCCACGTGAAATGACCTGGAATTGACTCGTGGTTTTCGTGATTGTTTGGCATAGCCCATAAGTCTATTTATCCACATTGTGACATTGGCTATATAGGTTGGTTGTTCTTTCACAACAAAGCAACTTTAGTGTATCTGTTTCTCCATATTGGGGGGGGGGGGGAACAGGGTTCATAAAATGTCTGTTTTCTGTAACACAGTAACTACTGATTGAGTTTCCTTTTGTGTCTCCTTTTGCCAAAATAAAGTTGAAATTCTTCAGACGCTACAACCGTATAGCAGCAATCGTGCCTCATTGCACTTTGTAATAAAATATATTGTTTTGACTTTAAATAATAACGCTATACAAGCGCAGAGGGATTAAGGAAAACATATTTCCCGAGGAATGTTCCTTTCATATAATGAATTTGCATCACAGACAAATATACTGCCAAAACTCAAGAGTAAAAACCTGCTACATCCATCAAATAGGAAGAGAAAACAAAAGTCCCCTCCTTTCATTTTAAGCATTGGATTAATAGATGGACGTATAGAAAGAATTTGCCACTATTTTCTAATCTTTTATATTGTTTTTATTTTAATTGCATCTACCTTTAACCTTGTGTCCATTTTTTCAGATGAGTTTTAATCACTTCAGTTCTCACAGCTGTACACCTCCTATGGACCAAAAATTTTTTTACTTTTCTGTTGTGGGACTCTGTATAAAGCAATAACCTTGTCATTACTTAAGATGACAACTAAGGAGAAGATACGTGTTTTTATAGGACACGCAAACCTTTCTTTTGGAGAATTTGTCATTTTTTTCTGTAGACCAAAGAAAAAAGAGTAAAAAGTAAAAAAGCAACAAAACAAAAAAAAAATCCTTTTTTTGTACATTAATTAGTGTAAGTGTAAATAAAGTGTTATAGTAGGGTGTTAGAGTGTTATAATAGAAAACGTTATACATTTAATTCTATAATTTTTATTTTTTTAAATAAAGCCAAATGGTACAAAGCATTGAAAACTGATTTACAAATAATCATTTCTTTTTTCAACTTTGCACTTTATTTAATGAGACATTATTAAAATAAGGATCAAAACAAATAATAATGAAAGAAATGTTTAAATAGTTACGGTAAGAAATACAGGAAAAAAAACAGCAGGAAATTAATAGCTAATAGGAAAAGGGGAACAATGAGTTAATTAGGGATGATTAGGGTAAACTAAAGATTAATACAAGGTTAAACAGGAATACATATTTTTCAACTTTTTTTTATTAGATTTTTTTAACTGAAGTCATATATAGAACAAGGCTCACCCCCTTTGATCTGCAGATGAATGGAACAAAAAAAAATACAAAAATACCAATAATATTAATTTGTGTCTACTAATATCACCTCCTAACAGTGTTTATAAACACTGTGTCAGAAAGTCCCTATGACAGTAGCTGTTGTAGTAGCTGCTATATATACAGCTCACAGAAGTCATTTTGATAGCTGGCAGTTGCCAGAAAGTGCAATGGGGAAGCAGCAGCTTTGGAGGACATGGCGTACCACATATTCCTGTGTACTTTAACCCCTTTGCGCCTCTCAGTCCTTTAAGAAGTTTCAGACGCTGGGAGGTGGGCATTTGACCCCCGTGATTGGTTGTCACAGCAGTCACATGTTTTAAAAACTCCTGATCGCATGTAGATCAGGAGCTTTCCGTTACCTACCAGTAACTATGCTGGGAGCAGGGGCGGACTGACCATTTTGAAACTCGGGCACTGCCCGAGGGCCCGGGGTCAGTAGGGGGCCCCATGAGATGCCCCTGGTACCTTTTTCATAGGCTTTTTTGAGTTTGGGCAAGGACACAGGGGCCCCATGATCCCCTATTGCCCGGGGGCCCCATGAGTTGTCAGTCCACCCATGGCTGGGAGTGCACAGGGTGTGCATTCTCAACACAGCAATTTTTACATTTTGGTACGCAAATATGCGGCCTTTCGCTGTTAAGGCCCATATATGCGAGAGGCTGCATACAGTATATGCGTACGGCCGGTGGGAAGAGTTTTTTTTAGGTGTGCTCCATGATCAATATCCACAAATGGTTAAAATAGTCATTTTCTGGGCCCCTCTCAGACAATATTTCAATAGAGGATAATGCATCTAAAGATAATACTTTTTTCTCGTTTATTTTCTATAGAGTGGGGAACTGCTGAAACTCCTGTGAAGGCTTTATTTTGCCATCTATGTCCAACTGGGAAGAGTCTGCTCTGTAGATACAAGGAGTGAGAGGAAACTCTCCACTCAGACACCAGTCACCATAACTGGTGTACCCATTGGAAAATTTCCCCACTATTCCTCTTCTGATGAAGAATGTATGATTTCTTGTCACTTTAGGCCAAGATGACAGGGGTAAAAAACCTTCCCTATTGTACAGAAAACCTAAAAAAAAGTTTAGGCATTAGACAATTTAAAGTGTTTTGATAGAACATGGAAAAATTAATAACTCTTAGCAGTCTGTTGCTGGTTGTGTTCCCACTGGGTAGATTCATCCTCTCTATTTGTTCTGGTGATTATTGTCACCAGGGCTTAAGCTGGGTATATGCTTTGAATTGTTTTAGTTAAACAAAAAAACTCACTGATCCCCACATCCACACAAGTGATGTGGATGCAGGGGTCTCTCCCACTACACTATTCTATTGTGACAGTCGGGACTACCCTCAGAATACGCAGATCAGCGCTGATCAAATGCAAGTTTTCCAGCAGGACCATTTGGCAGAAGTCGGTCTAACAGATGCCGTCTGTTGAACACAGAGGGGTACACATGGACCAAGAATCAGTCGGTTACTGCTGAACCAGCTGAATTTCAATACATGTATACCCAGCTTTTCTGTGAAGGAAAATCCAGAATTTTAAGCTGTCATCAGAACAGGAATAGAGGGGAAATTTTACAATAGTGACACTTTTGCAATGACACCTAACAGAGGATTTGCCATCACATTGAAAAGAATACCACTCACTTCCTCTTGTACCTTCAGGAAAGGGAGTGAGGTGTAAAATTGTGGGGATCATAGCACAAGGAGATTGAAGAAGACATTGTTTGTGCAGTTGCATATTCCAGCTTTTTCTAGTGGTTTCCAAGGTGTTCTCAAGGCAACAGTGGTTGGCTGAGGGTTTTTCTTAGGCCTCCTTTCAGTTGGACATACCAGTCAAAGTTTCAAGAAGAGTTTCCTAAGGAGTTTCCTCGTACGATGCACAGTTGCATGTTCCAGCTTTTGCTAGTGGGTTCCACAGTGTTTTCAAAGCATCTGAGAGGTATAACTCGTGTGACAAATATATAACACCGTGAGCAATCCACCACCAAATCAATTGAATGCACTCACCAGAGCTAAGTGCTGATCAAATTATAGACCAGCCTTAGTGCTTTTGCTCTGGGAGCGAAGAATAGTATAGGCAGGAAATGAGGAGGAATACTCTGCAGCCACTCTTCCATGAGTGGGCAATCACCACAGCTCCATGTGTATTGGGACTGCATTAAAAAATAAAGAAGGTACCGCCCCGTGAGGACGTCGTGGTGACGAAATGCGTAGGGCGTGGTCTGTCGGATGCTGACGTCAGGACGCTCCCTGCTATTGTCGGGAGACAGCTGAATAAACAGAGCTGTGTTTTTTTTTTCCCTTGCCTATGCGATTGATGCTGGTGTCAGCTAGACACCTTATTTGTGAGTGGATTTTAAACCTTTTAATAGATGTTGTAAAGACATGCTGCACCATTATATTCTTCTTTATTTTTGAATGCGGTCCCGATACACATGGAGCTGTGGTGATTGCCCACTCATGGAAGAGCGGCTGCAGAGTATTCCTCCTCATTTCCTGCCTATACTATTCTTCGCTCCCAGAGCAAAAGCACTAAGGCTGGTCTATAATTTGATCAGCACTTAGCTCTGGTGAGTGCATTCGATTGATTTGGTGGTGGATTGCTCACGGTGTTATATATTTGTCACACAAGTTATATATATTGGACTTTCACATAATTGATTTATGGACTTTTATATGTTTTTTTTTAGCGCACTCTTATGTTTGATTTATCCATATTTTTTGGAGTTAGAGTTGCTGCTGTATAATTGGAGGGTGTGGCGCTTTTCTAAATACCAATCTGAGAGGTATACAGTAACTCCAGCAGTAGGCTGAGGGTCGTTCTTAGGCCTCCTCTCAGTTAGACATCTCAGTTCCAGTTTCCAGAGGAGCCTTCCAAGGAGCTTCTTTGTATAACGTCCAAATCACCCTAGCTGGTAACTCACGCTTCAAAGAAATATCATCTCTACCCAGATAGTGTCTTGGATTGTTACTCTCCTTGCCTTATTAGTGAAGATAAACCCAGAAACCCTGCTGAAAAATCTGATTTCGGTAGTTTACACCTATTACTTAGTTTATTCAGACTTGACTACTTCATGACCAGAAACATAAAGCATTTTCCATAAACTACATTTACATGTTCCACCCATGGACACTAGTCCATCTAATGATTTCACGCTCACTGTTGTGAACAAGCATCCATAATTGTTTCCTAAACTTCCCCATGCACATGAAAGGAGCATGTAACTTATATAGATGTGCTTATCTTCAACCACTTCATACACAACAATCAGTATCTATGTTTTTAAAGATTTCCGTATTTCTTAAATATGATCCTTTTTACTTTCCAGTGTGGATTTTTCGACCGGGCCAGACCACCGCAGGAAGATGTAACGGATGACACAGAAAAGTTAACAAACAAGGCTTCTGAAGCATGAAATGACGACAAATTCTTTCAGACTGCAATATGGAAAGTTATTTTTCTACCAAAAAGATGCCTTCTTGAATGTACTGCATCATTCAGATGCTGAGTTGGTTCCATGTGATGCTGAACCGACCCCTTGAAAAGATCTCAGAAAAGGTTTCACATGAATTTTATCAGGTTCTAACAATTGTGCTGGGACACAAGAGATGAAAACTTTACAGACTGCAGTGAAACTGAGGTCTTATGAAAAAGTAACCGAAGGCAGTGCCTGAATTACTGTACCTGTGGGATTGTACAAGTCTACAACCAAATCTAAAACCACTACTGTTCTGTGAACGATACGGGATTGACTCCATGTTGGAACAGAATGCAAATGCATCACTGAGAAGGGTGTGCGACATTGAGTGACTGCTTATATGAAAGTGTCTTAAGAAAAAAAAAACTGTGGGCAATATTTTATCAGGCGAAGCACAAATCCCTATTTCCTCTGCCATACTTTTTAGAAATTAAGTATAGATGTTTTGGTATTTTATACAGTTGTGTGAATGTTCTAAAGGTCAGATCTTATGACAGAATATGTGCAATGAAAAATGAATGACTTTATGTGTGCTTGTTGCTGATTCACAGTGAAAGGGGCCATTTTAGGAGATATATTAAGATTGAAGCTAGACTCGGTAGGCTTGAGGGTACAAAGTAACTCATACTCCGTGACTTTGCTATGAACAGATAGAATATTGGGTTTAGCTCACAGAACTGCTGCATATTGTATGTTTGTTAATGGTATGCTTGATGGCTTCCAATCAAAACTGATCATTTGGATACATTGCCAACAACACAGTCTTAAATTGTGTATATCGTCTCAATTTTTGTGCTAGTGGAGAAAAAGAATTTAGGAGCACCTCTTTATGAACTGTCAGATGCTTGAAAAGTATCATATACTGCATCTTTGCTATTGACAGGGTCAGCAAGCAAGCACACATAACAAGTTTAAAGAAGCTGTGAGTGCTACAACCCAACACTTGACATTCAACACATATTTGTTGGTAAACATACACCTTTAAACCAACTATTTTTGGGCTTCAAAGGCTTACTTTGCCAAAATGCAAGTAACAAACATGAAGAGCAAACCAATGAGACATCTCAGGCACCAGTGAAATTGCACCATGGGTCTGGCATCCGATGTCATTATTATGTCATATCTTCCCTACATTGCACCATATATGCCCAGTGCTGGCTGCAAATGTCAAAGCTGCTAATAGACAGAAGAACAAATGGTCACATATCAAAATGAATTGTTTAAATGCACCTGTGCTTAGATTTTTACCAAAATCTTGATACGCAATTGGATGATCTTTAATATCTAACTTACACTAGAGTATAAAAACACGTTTCTGCATAGCTGCTTGATTTTGCTGTTGTTTTTCCCCTTTTAATTGGAAAAATATTTATATTTTCCCAAATCTGGTTTTCCATTGTTGGATTCTAGCATGTTAAGGCCCCTTTCACATGGGCGGAATCCGCATGTGATCCACTTGCTCAGCAGGGGATATGTCTGCTGATCCCAACTGAGCAGGCGGCAGACAAGTCTGTGTCCACTCCGTTTATGCAGAGTGGACACGGACACAGCCTGCTCTATTCCATGTGGGATGTAAATGGACTGCTTGCCCATTTACACATCCATCTGATCTAGTGGATGGAAGGGGAACAGATCCCTATCCATCTGTTTTTGATGCTCTGATTGGACATAGGCAAGTGTAAACAGACAAGTCACTCCATAGAGAATGGAGGTTCCAATTGGGTCAACCTGAAAAACGGACAGGTGGGCCTGATTGGAACGTTCATGTGAAAGGGGTCCTAATGATCATTTCATCCATGTCTTGTGGATTCCATTGGTGAGAAACCATACTATCACCAGAATTCCCAGTTCTCTCCAGCTGCATGACTTTTACAAACCAATATAATGTTCATTAAAACTAAACTTCAAGTAGGCTGAAAGCAACAGCTATTGCAGTTATGCATTTAAATCATGAAATGTATTAGCCCTGATTCACACTGCGATTTCCGATGAATTCCATAACCAGTGAAATCACATGACAAGTAAAAGAACATGAGTTTCTATGGAGGCCATTCACATATATGCAGTGCAAACCAGATGCAATTTGAAAAAGGGTGCTGTGTGAGTTTAGTGCAGTGTGATTTGTAGCTCCATAGACTTGAGTGGAAACTACATCTGTGGACTCTAGAAAATTCCAGTACCAACTCGCACTGGATCTGATCCTGAAATCGCACTGCAAAACAGATTCAACTCGCACCGCGTCAGTGTGAACCAAATGTGTTTTTTAATGTAGCTAGTAAAAATCTGAGTTTGAATTTTTATCATCCTCCTGCAATTCTATATACAGCAGAAATGGGAATCTGGAACAGCACTATGAGCCAGTCAGTTGCATTGTACAAGCACGAGTCCTGACATGAATCATAGGAGGAAAGAGAAGAAAGATTACCTCATCAGTCTGCTGCTACTCCTACACTGTCCAGTCACAGGCTGGAGTCCAAGATTGAGCTTTTCTGCAGAGCCTGGCATGTGTTTTGTGGTGCTTTCTATTTTAAGAATGTGTTGGATGGCACTGCAGTACATTGCACCATGGTGAATGCAATGCAATAACATGCAATAGAACACGTTACCAAACACATAAATGTAAATGGCACTCAAATTAGACTCCAGACCAAAGTTGTTTGGCCTTCTTGGGGAAAGGCTAAAACCACTGTTGGGTTTTTTTTTGTGTCTCTGTCCCCACAAGGCAGATTACCTCTCACTTTGTGCTTTGATGGCAGAATGTGATGACAATTTTTTTTTCTAGTGAGCCACGGCAATAAAAACATATTTTGTGGAAGCATATGAAAGGGATAGTACAACTTTCAAGTTTTTTTCCTGGAGCATGTATGACTGAGGCACTGGATTTGATTTACCAGTAGCTCATGGTGGAAGAAGGTCAATCAGTTTCAGACTGAGCCAATGGTTTTGGTGTGGCTGCTCTCAGCTCAAACAGGGCGCCCACTAAATAGGGGACTTCGAGTTTGGAATCTATGTATAAAAGGTCTAATAAGGGCGTCAGAACAAAGAACTAAGTGCTTGTTCACAAGGATGACCAGGAGGTGGTAAAACAAGGCAGTTGTGCCCCAGTCTTATGGCACCCCTAACTGTCCAACTAAAGAAGGGCATGCAGTCACTCAGAACTGTACACTGTAAAACTGTAAAAATGAAACCACATGTTGCATTCAGCGGGTGGCATGACCCATTTAAGTGAATGGGGTTGGGCTGCAATGGCCCCGGTCAACCGCATGCAATGCATGCTGTTACTGTGCAGTGATTCAGCCTTTTTAGAGTTAAAATAGACAGTGAGGAGGCAATATGTTGCCTGTCAAACACTCTCTGGATCCACTGTGGGTTGGTTTTCAGAAAGGTGCTGTCCATGAGAACACGCCCTAAGTCCAGAATCTTTTAATACATTTATTTCATAACAAGAAAACATTAAACCTCCAACTCGTTTTGGGGGCTCGAAGATCTCCCATCCTTCAGGGCTCAAATGTTGGGTTTGTTTAAGAGGTCTCAAGAATGGCACAGTCACTAAAATGATTTATTTAAAGGATAAAATGTGAAAGGTGCCATGGGAAGGTATAGCAGCAGCATAAACAAATGTCATAATATTATAAAAATAAAAGCTAAACCAACATAGGCTACATATGGTTGTCCAGCTTTTGTGGAAAAACACATCTGTCCTTGTGCAGGCAGCATGGTTTTTCATCAGGTGAAAAGCTCATTTGGCCAAACATAGACTTCAGTTTCATTTTTTTTCTGTGCAATATATAATAAATCCAAGGGCATGTTTACACTGGTATCACTGCATTGTTTCTATATGTAGGATGTGATATTGTCAAGTATGGGGGTGCAGTTTGTTTATAAATTTAAAAAAATTGCAATACTGTTTTTACATTGTCCATATTTCCTAAACTGTACATTGTAGCCAGAAAAAAGAGAATGTTTTGTAATGATGAATTATCTCTAGAAAAAGCAGACTTAATGTTATTTTCAGACCTTGTTTATTGGAAACAACAGACTAATCAACCGAATGTATTTTCCATATTGGTCTTATCTGGCTTGTGTACCTCTGCGCTGATTTTGAAAGAGTTTTTTTTTTTCCATTTCAATTTTTTTATAAGCCGATCACTTGCGAAACTAACAAAGATTACAGGAATTCTGGGAAATGCTTGACAACAAACATATTAAAAGCCTATGCAATGTGTGAAAAATTCATTTTCATTAAAAAGCAAATAATTTTAGATGTGTGTTTTATATTTTACTTTGTATACTTTGAAGAGAGTACTAATGTAAAGTAACCCCAGAGAATACTGATGGAGAGTAGCCCAGAGATCCAAGCGGTAGTGGGACTTCATGTACTCATTAGCTGGGAATGAAGGATGCACACTAATTCATTGAGCTCACTAGCTCCAAATCAGCTTCTCACATACTGTAAAGCAGGGATCACCTCCAGTATGTACCAAGGAAATCACTTTGCCAATCCAAAGATAAAGAGTCCAGGCTACTTTAATAATTTATCAACAAATTTTATTATTAAAGAATTGCCCTCCAAAAGATTTACCCCCCTTCCTGACCAGGCCATTTTTTGCGTTACGGCGCTGCGTTACTTTAACTGAAAATTGCACGGTCAAAATTAAATTTATGTAATTTTTTTCCCACAAATATAGCTTTCTTTTGGTGGTATTTGATCACCTCTGCGGTTTTTACTTTTTGTACTATAAGCAAAAAAAGTCTGACAATTTTGAAAAAAAACAATATTTTTTCTTTTCTGCTATAAAACATGTCCAATAAAAAAATTTTAAAAATCAAATTTCTTCATAAATTTAGACCAAAATGTATCCTGCTACATATTTTTGGAAAAATAGCAACTTATAGCGGAACTTCAATATTGCGGCAGACATTTTTACACTGATACTTTGTGGGAACCAGTGACACTAATACAGTGATCAGTGCTAAACATATGCACTGACACTGGCTGGGAAGGGGTTAACATCTGGGGTGATCAAAGGGTTAAGTATGTGCCTAGCTATGTGCTTGGTGTACACTAGGTGGTGCTTTTACTATGGGAAGTGATGAATCATGTTCCCAGCTCTATAGAGAGAAATGATTCATGACTTCCCCTCTCACAACACTGCTATGGCTATGTAAACATAGCTCTGTTTTTCCTTCCTGACTGACGATCTGCAGGTGCCAGCGAGCAACTGCTCACCAGGGCTTGCAGATCATTTTGTGCTGTGACAGTTTACAGCTGAAGATTTTCTATGGTGGAGCACGCACCCCCGTGTGACGGAAGTGAAAAATGACATTTATATACGTGATTTTGCACTGGAACTGCTACAGGGTGGGGGCAAGTGGTTTTTAAAGCACTTTTGACTCTTTAGCTTTCACTTGGTACCCATTATATATTACTTTGATTAAAGTAGCCAGATCAGCCAAAATGGCTGGCTCATCACCTGCAGCCCCGTTCTCATGAGAGGAGCATCGGCCTTATGCATTAGTCTAGTTTGTTCACTGATGGTCATCACCCGTGGCAGACAGTGGTCTCCACAAAATCCTCTAGTGCTGTGGTATTAAGCTCTTACCTTAATAAAGTGAACCGGTTGCATGGACAAAGTGCAGATTCCCTCTAAATGTATATTTGTATTTATCTCAGCTGTAAAGACCAGTTTTGTTAAGATCACATTTGATTTCACTCAGTTGGACCAATCAATCTTTTCAGTTGAAAAACTAGCTGTACACAAACGATGATGATTGGAAGATCCAATTTATTTTCTTTGACTAAGATGTACAACATTGTGTGGCCCTAAACTTCTTTAGTCAGGGGTGGCAGCCCACAAAGGAGACCTAAGAGGTAAAAGATGCAAGTTCATCCTCAACTTACTTCACATTTCTCCGGATTTTTTATTTATTGTAAAACATTTACATCCCCAAACCAATAAAACTCCAGGTATCAGTATATGATTTGTATTCATGCTCACACTCCCCGTTCTCAGTAACACGAGGCACACACACACACAGTGATGGGGCATTGTGGGAGAAGACTCTCTTTTATCTTTCCCGCTACACGTAATTTTTTCTGAATTTGGCAGCAATTTCCTCTTTACTTCTCAACATGAACCTGATTTGTAAGCTGATTGTATAAAACATGTAAGAGCTTTTATAGTAAATATTATCTAAAAGGCTCCTTGGGACACTTTGGACAAGAATAAACAATTGCAGGAGATGAAAAAGAAGCAATATCCAGCTTGGTGTAACACTTAAGTTTCTGGCCGACTTTACTCGATATGTTCTTCAGGGACTATTGGCCTGACAATATTTTTTATTGATGCTTGTTGGGTAAAATCCATATAGCAGGTATACTTTTAGGCCTGCATCCCTAGACGGTAAAAGCCTTTAGATTAATAATGTGGCACAGCAGGGACGAGCTGAATGTTTCATTTAGCTTCTATAACATTCTCATTTAATACATACAAGATGCCTTTTAAAGGGACATTTCTGACTACGGCCTGGAAAAGTTTGGGGCTTAAGTGGAAATCTTGCTGATATTAAAAGAAAAATAAAAAACAACTGTTTGGAATATAGAAATGGAAAGCATTAGTTGGCGTCTTCCTGCTGTTTGTTATATATTGCTAGATTGCGGCCTGTAAGTGGGGTGGCGCACAGCGGTCACAGAAAGGGATATTGTCTTTGGATTGTGTTTCTGTTTAATGAAAATGGATACAGACCCACAGAAGAGGTTATCACATATTGCTGAATATGTAATTTATTTCACAATTTTGATATTACAGCATTTCCAAACCCCAAACTATCTCTAGGGATATACTCTTGAGGCTAATATGTTTTTATTAATAAAGTAATGGTTTGCAAAGTTTGTGTCTAAAACAGATTCAAAGAATATATAGATAGTTTTGCTTTTCTGCTTGCCAAAAAGATCCCCTGGCAATTGTAACCTTGACAAAATGTAGAAATAAATAGGGACCCTCAAGAAATATGGAGATCTTCTGTGTGTCTGGAGCTCCTGCAGCCTGGAAATGTATATAGAAACCAAATCGCTTTTACGTAATCACTTTCAAAAATTGAATGCATGCTTGACCACGTTAATAATTGTAAAAGTTATTTTTACATGTGAAAAATGTGTTGCATTGTTGTGCATAAAAATATGAAGTCCACAAAAAAGTCTCAAATTAATGTTTCCAACTGTGAACCACGAATTATAAAAGCATCCGCCAGCCTCAGTTCTCCAAGCACCACCACATTGACATCTTTACCAGAACCTAAGACCTCATGAGAAAGGAGGTCTACTAGTATCGCTTAAAATGTCGCCAGAGAGAAGATTCCTTAGAATCCTTTCCACTGGAATGAATGACCAGCTTCCACCTAAATATCTCATGTACTTCAAGCAGCGTCTCACACATAGAGAGGAAGTAGGAGGGAACCTCATAGTGTAGTATTTCCAAATGTTACTTTTTTAAAAACAGGCATATGCCCACAAGATCAGAGAACAGCTAGGTAAAAACAAAAAGACAAATGCCACCCACCCGGGTCAGTGTGAGGACGTCTCCACGTGGCTCTGCCCTTACGTGTGTTGTCTCAGAGAACGTCGTCGAAAGGTTGCTGACTTTTTTTTTACAATATGTTTCAAGCTGCAGCTTTAAAGTGGTTCTAAAGTCAAAATGTTTTTTTTTTTAACCCTAATGTATTCTCTGCATTAAGGTAAAAAAACATACCTGTCCTACCAACTCCCATCCCTAAACACTTACCTGACTCCTGTCACCACTCCAACGCTGTCCTGGCTACAGCACTAGTCCTCTCATTTTCTGGTTTAACAGGAGACACTGGAGCAGCAGGAGCCATAGACTCCTGCTGCTGTGTAGTCAAACTCCTGTGAGGAGGGAGTGGGGGCATGGCTTACCAGCACTGTGTGTGCCTAGGGACGCACACAACCCTGCTTTGGAGCAGCATGCATGGATGCCTCGATAGTACCCGACTTGCTAAGAAGGCACCCAAAGGAAGAAGGAGCAAAAAACTCCAGCAGGAAACTACTGAAGAGGAGATAAGGGACTACTCTGTGCGGGCCTTCCAGTCAATATAGAAATTGCTCTGACTTAGCCAGAAGACCCATCAAAGAAGTGTGTGCAAGGAAACAAAGTGATGTGACCTAGTCAGTGGGGTCCCAAACCCATAGGGTTTTTCCGGCATCACCAGTAGCTTGTGCCATCCAATTATCACTGAAGGTGAAAGAAAATCCGAAATTATGGGTTGTCACCAGAACAGGAAAAGAGGGGAAACCCTCCAATGGAGACGCTAGTTATGGCAACTCTAGCAACAACCAGCCATTACTTCACTTTGGAAGGATTTCCTATCACATCCTGTTCCGGCTATAGGACAAAACATAAAGGGAAATCTCCCCAATGGGACACAGGTTGCTAAAAAAAATCTGACCTGGGTTATACCCCTCCCTTACTCCATTCAAAATTTAAAAAAAAGTTTTGCCTTTCATTCTACTTTAACCTCTCCACTCCTAAATTTTAAAGATGAATAAAAGTATTAAGTAAATGTGACTAATGTGTAAAACTGTACCAAAGAAAAAAATGCTGTTGCCTATAATAACCAGCCAGCTGTATCCACCTGTAGCACTACCCACAAAGTAGCCACTGGAATTTGGCCTATTTCCCCCTTATAGTACCCACAGCCAGGCACACAGCATTTTCAGCATTCTTCCACAGGCTCAATAATTCATTTAGGAGTTTTATGTTTGGTGTTTTATTGGGGAATGATGAAATTGGATAGGGATGGAATCATGGGGTACCCCTATCTGTAGATACTGAACTTGAACAACTTGAGGATTGATAAACATCTGGCTAGTCTGTAAAGGTTGCAAGATGTATAGCAGAGCTTTAGGCTGCAATATGGTTTGTCTCAGTAGTAGTGGTAGTAGTGTATCACCCTCCTGGGTAGCTAGAGGAAGCTAGACTCCAATTGTTAGCTAGGGCTGAGTAGCAGCTTGGGAGTAATAGCTAGCAGAGGGTCAAAATTTGGTCAGGGGTGAGAGGCTCTGCAGACCAGCCCCTCTGGAATTTCCCCCTGCTGTAGAAAGGTCTAGAAGCAGTGGGCAAATCTGAGGAGTGGCTGGTTTGTACTCTTAGAGGATCCTGGCCAATCCCTATCAGGAGGCTTGGCAAGGGACCAAGACAACCTTTAAGAGTAGCTGAGCCTGCTCAGCAGCAAGAGGGTTCGGATGAAAGAAAGAGAAGGATGTGAGAAGCTGAAGGCAGGAGCCTGTGAGAGGGCCCAGATGGAGAGGGGTTTACCTGTAGGAAGAGGACCTTGGAAGGCTGAAAACGTGGATCTTCACCGGACACCTGAGAGAGGACCACCTGTGTGGCAAGAAAGGAGTGGCCCAGCTAGAAGGCCTGGTAGCAGCCACCAACTCACCAGTAGCACAGGAGAGGGACCAAGTGAGTAAACCTGCATCCCCTGGGCCAGTAAGCGGAAAGGAACACTCTATAGGAAATTGGATTTGCTATCTTACCCAGGACTGTTTCACATTGCAGAAGCTGGATCCCCTGCCCAGGGATTCACCCAGTACAGCTGGATGAGGAGAGGAGTCATCTGGGGTCTGGGGTGGTACAACAGGAGATGTTGGCCAGCTGTCAGGAGCGAGGAGCCAGACACACAAGGAGGTGCAATTAAAGGTAGGTTTATTATACAAAAACAAGACAGAGTCTATGCTAGTCCAACAGCAACAGCGGATTACTTGGTAGAACAGTAGCCAGGAAGGATGGTCGCCAGAGCCAGGGTCAGAAGCCAGGAAGGATGATCGCCAGAGCCGGGGTCATTAGCCAGGAAGGATGGGCGCCAGAGCCAGGGTCAGAAGCCAGGAAGGATGGTCGCCAGAGCTGGGGTCAGAAGCCAGGAAGGAGTCTTGCCAAAGCCGAGTCGCTATCCAGGAGAGCAATGAGAAACTAAACAGGAGCTTGCTGCTGTTTAGGACAGGACACGAATGCAATGGACAGCTACAAACAGCAGACTTATATGTGATAAGCCGCCACCTCCTGTGGGAGGAGCCACAGAGGGCTAAAAGCATAAAGGATCCCACAATGCTTTGCAGACACCTAAGATGGATTCCAGTACATGGAGCAACACAAGCCCTGAGGAAAAGTAGGACTTTGACAGTACCTCCTCCTCAAGGGCCCCTCCCCCTCCGCGGCTCAACATAAGGCTTCTGGGGATAGGGGGCGTGAAAAGCGCGGAGGAGGGCAGGAGCATGAACATCCACGGAAGGAACCCAGGAACGTTCCTCGGGACCATAACCACGCCAATGGACCAGGAACTGCACCCGACCGTGGACTAATCGAGAGTCCAGGATGCGGCTCACCTCATACTCCTCATGACCATCAACCCGAATAGGACGAGGCCGAGGTGGAGAGACAGTAAAGCGATTACAGACCAGAGGCTTCAACAGGGATACGTGGAAGACATTGGAGATACGCATCCCAGGAGGAAGAGCAAGGGCGTAGGCAACCGGGTTCACCGTGCAGAGGATGCGGAAAGGACCAACAAAACGGGGGAGCCAGTTTCGGTGTGGGCACCCGAAGATTGAGGTTACGAGTGGACAACCACACTTGATCTCTGACCTGGTATGAAGGAGCGTGCAACCGTGCACGATCAGCCTGGAGCTTCTGGCGCTGAGCTGAGTCCTTCAAGGACCTCTGGATCTGCTCCCACAAGGAACGCAGGGCAGCAAGATGGTTATCCACAGCCGGAATGTCCTGTGGCGAGAACAACTCAGGCAATACAGCGGGTTGGAACCCATAGTTGGCCATGAAGGGAGACATCCCGGAGGAGGAGTTGACAGCCGAGTTCCTCGCAAACTCTGCCCATAGCAGGAGAACGACCCAATTGTCTTGATGGTCTGAGATATAGCAGCGAAGGAATTGTTCCAGGGCCGGGTTGGAACGCTCCACAGCCCCATTGGACTGCGGGTGGTAGGCCAAAGAGAAGGAGAGCTTGATACCCAACTGGGAGCAGAAGGCGCGCCAGAACCTGGACACAAACTGGCTCCCATGGTCCGAAACAATCACCTTAGGCAACCCATGCAAGCGAAAGATCTCCCTGGCAAAAACCGTAGCCAGTTCTTACGCACTCGGCAATTTCTTGAACGGAACGCAATGGCACATCTCGGAGAAACGATCAATGACCATAAGAATGAACGTATGCCCTCGAGACGCAGGGAGGTCTACAATAAAATCCATGCCCAGGTGTTACCAGGGACGCTCCCCATCGGGAATGGGTTGCAGAAGGCCCAATGGAAGATGCCGAGATTTATTCTGGGCACAGACAGAACATGCCGCTACATATAAGGCAATGTCGGAACAGAGAGATGGCCACCAGAATAAACGAGAAACGACCCAGGACAACTGGTTCCTCCCTGGATGACCGGCAGTCTTGGAATTATGGTAGGTATGCAGCAAGCGGGTGCGCAATCCCTCAGGTACGAAACATCTACCAGCCGGTCTCTCAGAGGGAGCATCATTTTGAGTCGCCAAAATCTGCTCCCCAAGGGGAGAAGTCAGGCTGGTACGAATGGCAGCCAGGATCTGATCCGGAGGTATGACCGAGGTTGGCTCAGAGTCCTCCCTGGACAGCTCAGAGTATTGCCGCGACAAGGCATCGGCCCTGACATTCTTGGAGCCAGGCAAATAGGAGACCACATAGTTAAAAAGCGACAAGAACAGAGCCCATCTGACCTGACGGGGCGTCAACCTCTTAGCTTCCGAGAGATACGTCAGGTTCTTGTGGTCAGTGAGAATAAGAACCGGAACCGCAGAACCCTCGAGCAGGTGCTTCCACTCCTTGAGAGCCTGAATAATGGCCAACAACTCCCTGTCTCCAATCTGGTAATTGCATTCTGCGGAGGAAAGCTTCCTGGAGTAGAACCCACAGGGAAGTAGGGGTCGATCGGGTGACCGACGCTGAGACAGGAGGGCGCCTACTCCCGTCTCAGATGCATCAACCTCCAGGACAAAAGGCAACCCAGGATTCGGATGAGACAGTATTGGAGCCGAAGTGAAAGCGAATTTCAGAGCTTCGAAAGCTAAGATGGCCTCGGATGACCACTCGTGGGGATTACTGCCCTTCTTCGTCAGGTCTGAGAGAGGCTTGGCCAGTGTGGAGAAGTTCCTGATAAACTTCCGATAATAGTTGGCGAATCCCAAAAAGCACTGAATGGACCGAAGACCACTGGGACGAGGCCACTGCAGAACCGCCGAAACCTTCTGAGGGTCCATGGAAAATCCCACAGCGGAAATGATGTAGCCCAAAAAGGCAACCTGGGATCGGTGAAATTCACACTTCTCGAGCTTACAAAAAAGTTTGTTCTCACGTAACCGTTGCAGCACCCGCTTAACATCCTGGACATGAGACTCCATAGACGCAGAGTAAACCAGGATGTTGTCCAAGTAAACCACCTCGCACTGGTGCAACAAGTCACGAATGACATCATTAATGAACTCCTGAAAGACTGTGGGCGCGTTACACAATCCAAAGGGCATAACCAGGGATTCATAGTGGCCCGTTCTGGTGTTGAACGCGGTCTTCTCCTCGTAACCCTCCTTGATCCATACGAGGTTGTACGCAGCCCTAAGGTCAAGTTTAGTAAAGATCGTTGCTCCCTTGAGGCGGTCGAACAACTCGGTAATCAACGGAATTGGGTAAGCATTCTTAATCGTGATTCGATTGAGACCCCTAAAATCAATGCAAGGCCTCAATTCACCGCCCTTCTTTTTCATGAAGAAAAAGCCAGCTCCTGCTGGAGAAGTAGACTTGCGAATGTGCCCCCGGGAATCCGCAACATACTCCTCCATGGCCTGATTCTCCGCAACCGAAAGAGGATACACCCTGCCACGCGGAGGAGTGGCACCGGGTTGTAAGGTTATGGCACAATCGTATGGACGATGAGGAGGCAGAGCACCGGCACGCACCTTGTCAAACATGTCCAGGTACTCCCCATAGTCAGTGGGCAACACAGAGTCTGAGGAGGCACACAACACCTTAACAGGTCCACGGATGCAACCGGCCCCACACTGTGGAGACCACGAGAGAATCTCGACCGACCGCCAATCAAAGGTCGGATTGTGCTTCTGAAGCCAGGGATATCCCAAAACCACGGAGTAGTGCGGGGAAGAAATTACCTGGAAACAGGCCAACTCCCTGTGAACAGCCCCAATAGCTACTTCAACCGGCAGGGTCTCGTGGGTAACCTGCGGCGGTTGCAGGGGCCTGCCATCTATTGCTTCGAGGACCAATGGAGTAACTCGAGCCTGCAGAGGAATAGAGTACTGGGCAGCAAACGAACTGTCCATAAACAACCCTCCAGCAGCAGAGTCTACAAACACCTGGGCCATCACCAAGCCTTCCGCCCAAGAGAGGACAACGGTGATTAGCGGTTTATCTTTGCGGGAAACTGGGGACAAGGAAACTCCACCCAAGATCTGCCCCCGAAAGGATCTCAGGTGCGAGCGTTTCCCGGACGGACCGGACAGGACTGCCGAAAATGCCCACCGAGACCACAGTACAGGCAGCGACCCTCCCCACGCCGAGAGGCCCACTCCCCCTCGGAAAGGCGAGCAAACCCCAGCTGCATGGGCTCACCGCCAGACAAGCCATCCCCAGGAGGCGTGGGAGGAGAGGGAGGAACGGGTGGGACAGAAAACATAGGCGCCAATCGGTTAGGAGGCCTCCGCAGACACTCCTTAAGTGAAGGCCTCTCCCTGAGCCTGGTGTCAATCAGGATTAGGAAGCACATGAGTGCTTCGAGCTCCTCAGGCAGTTCTTTGGCTGCAATCTCATCCTTCAACGCATCTGAGAGACCATGAGAGAAAGCAGCCACCAGAGCCTCATTGTTCTAACCCACCTCTGCCGCCAGGGTATGAAATTCTGTGGCGTACTCGGCAACGGTTCGTGAACCCTGATGCATGGACATGTGCAGCTTAGCAGCAGAGGCGGAGCGAGCAGGCACATCAAATACCCTACAGAAGGAGGCAACAAACCCGGCAAACTCGTGAATCACAGGGTTATCGTTCTCCCATAAGGGATTTGCCTAGGCCAAGGCCTTGTCCGAGAGCAGCAAGATTAGGAAGCCCACCTTTGACCTCTCAGTAGGAAAAGCATGGGGTATCAATTCAAAATATATGCCCACTTGGTTAAGGAAACCCCGACACTGACTCGACTCACCCCCCAAAGCGCTGTGGAAGGGGGGCTGCACCAGTCATACCTCTGGGCACCACAGGTGCGGCAGCAGATGTGGAGGTAGGCGCAACAACCGGAGCAACAGCGGGAGCGACCACAGGAGTGACAACCGGCCTAATAGCACCAGGAGTAAGGTGCGCTGTGCATGCAAGCAGCGTCTGCAACGCCTGAACGAACTGATCCAACAAGAGATCCTGCTGATCAAGTCTGGCAACCAACATAGGGAGCGAGAACGTACCTGCACCATCAAGATTCATGGCATTCGTGTAGTGTCAGGGAGCGAGGAGCCAGACGCACAAGGAGGTGGAATTAAAGGTAAGTTTATTATACAAAAACAAGACAGAGTCTATGCAAGTCCAACAGCAACAGCGAATGACTTGGTAGGACAGTAGCCAGGAAGGATGGTCGCCAGAGCCGGAATCAGAAGCCAGGAAGGGTGGTCGCCAGAGCCAGGGTCAGAAGCCAGGAAGGATGGTCACCAGAGCTGGAGTCAGAAGCCAGGAAGGAGTCTTGCCAAAGCCGAGTCGGTATCCAGGAGAGCAATGAGAAACTAAACAGGAGCTTGCTGCTGTGCAACAGACAGGACACAAATGCAATGGACAGCTACAAACAGCAGACTTATATGTGATAAGCCGCCACCTCCTGGAGGAGGCCGCAGAGGGCTGAAAGCATAAAGGATCCCACAATGCTTTGCAGACACCTAAGATGGATGCCAGCACATGGAGCAGCACAAGCCCTGAGGAAAGGTAGGACCTTGACACCAGCTCTCCAAAAGAAAGAGGATTTTTGCTGTAAAGACTTGTACATAGCTGCTAAGGAGTTTGTCCTCTGTTGCTATTCCTTTGGGCATACATCCCTCACCCCATCCAAGTTCTAAATCCCTAATAAAACTTCAAAACAAAGTTCAAGGACTAGTTATTGTCTCCTGATGCAAGTCTCAGTGAAGGAATTGCATGTTGCCTGGCTGTGCAGGACTATAGGGGGACCCAAATCTACAGCAGTAAAAGTAGAACAACTCCTAGCTGTCTTGCACTGTTGCTGCCTGTACTAAGCTCAGTCTCTGAGAAATGGTGTGCCTCTGGTTTACTTGCACAACCCCTGGCTGCACCCAGTCACAACCTGTAGTTTATTGCATTCTAACGTCACTTCTTCATTAAATGGTTGGATTAAGTACTCAGAGAATGGAGCTTCCTCATTCCAGAACTTCTGGCTGCTTTGACTCTATGCTGACCCAGTCCGCCTCTCTCTCTAGTAGGGTCCTTAGCTAAGCCTAAGCTGCACTGGACTTTTGAGGCCTCTTTCCTTCTCTCCTCTCTGCCCCATTGGCAGAGGCCCCAGCATGATCTTTGACTCTGCTCTCAGATTTCTAGGCCTTAGAGTATTTATGGGCTTTCCTTCCTCCTTCTGGGCACTTCTTCCCACTATACTTCTAGAACTCTCCAGATGACAGGGGAAAGCAGCAGACCAGCAACCTGTGTGACACTGCACAGCTCCTAACCCAATTAACCCCTGCTCCTCTGTCTACAGAAGAGCCAACTAAATTTACCCAGTAACATACCAAACTACCATTCTGTAGCCCCCACCAAACTATAACAGGCTGAAATCTAATTGGTTGACATGATCTGCTCCATGTTTCCTGACAATTCGTGTTTTCGACAAAAGCATTATTCTCTGAAACTTAGATGGATCCCCCTGTGATATTTTCTATATCCTAAATAAAATGACTTTGGCTCCATACATTAGTCTGCATCTTACATGGAGATGACTCCATCTGTAGGAGGAACAGTGTGATATTCTATAAAGAAATTAAAATATATTGGAATTTTGAAACATTTATTTTATTGGTTTCATCTAGCACATGAATGCTATTTCCCATGTTGCTTCAAAGTTAGGAACAACAAAAGGTTACATCTGGAGGAAGTACAATATTAGAGCTCGGAGGGACATCTGGAAGAAATGAACTTGTGGTGGACTGCTAAGCCTCCTCTTAAACTGGGTGACAGAAGGCTTTCAGTGCTGCACTGGGACAGGACTCACAATAATGTTTGCCATCCTTTCTTTTATGTATCCAGGTCACACACAAATATCTAAGCAGATAATTGATTAGTTGTGTATTCACTAAAAAAATAGTTACGGGAATATTTAAGTACGGCAAGTAACGGAATCTGTCTAATTATTCGCCTTCTGTAAGTCAGTGTAAAGTAGGACTCACACTACAAGAGAGAACAGCACTGTGAGAGAGTCATGCACTGCCATACTGCCCGATGCAGTCAATCTAACACTGGGTACTTCCTGACAGGAGGAAAGAGCCTCCAGTAATATTTTGGCACATGAAACAGGCTACATATTTGTAATTCAGGTACTTGTGTAGTTGATCACGATCCACTGCAATGCATTTTTGCAGAAGCATCTCGTAAATCAGCCCAAATCACATTTTCAGCCCACAACTGTATCTATGCCAAAATTTTAAATGTAATATATTGCAGTTTATCAGTCCTTAGATGTGATGGCTGCATTCTTTTTATTTTTTCATGTTTCTATTCTCACATAATAATCCTGCAAATAACACATTTCCTTTCCATGAATGGATACGCATATTTCTTCACTGTATCTATGGAAGTAACCACGGAAGGCTGGACTTCAAACATTGGCAAAAGTATGGGGTACATTGTCCCAAGCCCTGAATCAGGTCACTCTAGGAATAGTAATGGGTACTCTGCTCCTAAGCCCTGAATCAGGTCACTCTAGTAATAGTAATGGGTACTCTGCTCCTAAGCCCTGAATCAGGTCACTCTAGTAATGGGTACTCTGCTCCTAAGCCCTGAATCAGGTCACTCTAGTAATGGATACTCTGCTCCTAAGCCCTGAATCAGGTCACTCTAGTAATGGGTACTCTGCTCCTAAGCCCTGAATCAGGTCACTCTAGTAATAGTAATGGGTACTCTGCTCCTAAGCCCTGAATCAGGTCACTCTAGTAATGGGTACTCTGCTCCTAAGCCCTGAATCAGGTCACTCTAGTAATGGGTACTCTGCTCCTAAGCCCTGAATCAGGTCACTCTAGTAATGGGTACTCTGCTCCTAAGCCCTGAATCAGGTCATTTTCATGGAAAGCTGAGTATTGAACACCAGCAGAAGCTCATCCTATGCTCCACAGACTGCATAAATCCAAACGAAAAGACCATTTTCACCCTGAAATATTCAAATGCTGGCAACTTTATTCATACAGACAATGCAGTTCTTGTGCAAGGCTGGGCTTAATCGTAGAGTCAGACCTATAAAATTAAGACTAGTCTTATGGGTAAAATCAGTATAAGAGGAGGATGCGCAGGCAGGGACTTTTGGGTTCACGTTGTCCAGGTGAATAAGGATATGTGGGTTTGAAATTTTTTCTGATTGCAGCTGCTGGGTTTTTTTTGGACTTCAAATATGTCTGCCTTTGTTAATCTCCATTACATAGGTGAACCCAACTAGATAGGTTGTGTCAGGAATGGACTTGCCAATAATGGTGGGACTCACCTGCCTTGTGGGCTGCAGTACCAGGGCTGGCCAGCGGGTGCTCTCAGCAATCAGAGACTCACCCCTGCAGTCAGCCAAACACCTGAAGCTGATTGCAGGGGTTGTATTTAAGGAATGGCTAGACTCACAGTCAGGGCCTTGGTGTGTGTTTTTCCATGGGCCCCTGTATCTTGTATCCTGTGTTCCTGTTCCTGTTTCTGCCTGACTTGTTGCCGACCCTGCCTGATCCTAACCTCTGCTGACTTCTCCTGTTTGATCCCTGGCTTGTGACCCTGACCATTCTCTGCCTGACCCTCTGCTCGTGAGTTACTGAACCCAGCTTGTGACCCCGACCACTCTCCCGCCTGTTCCTGGTACTCCGTTTGCCCGTTTGCTACTGACCCAGCCTGCCTGACGACTCTTGCATTGTATGTATTGTTATCTGTAGGTGGTTTGGTTTGTTTGCACTGTGTTTATGTTTAGTTTTGCACTGCGTTTTGTATTGTTAGTCTTAATAAATCATATTGTTTATACCATATCTGAAGCCTGTGTTTCTCTGTGTCAGTCCACACACCTCTGGTCATACCCAGAGCCCTGACAGGTTGGTAGGTTGGTTAGGTAAATCTAGTTCTTATGGCTCCTTTGTAATCAGTGGAGCAGCATGTGATTGCTTTGGGGTATTTTGGAATTCATTGGTTGCAGGTTTGATTGTTTTCCCCTGTCTTCTGGAGGATTCTAGAATTTAGTGGGCTGGAAAGGCAAATTAGCAACCTCAATATTTTTGTTGTCTCAGCCAATCCCTGGGGGAAGGGGGCACTCAGTAGGTGGCTGGGGAGTGTATAAATATTCTGGGAAGCTGTCCTGGTTCTTGTCTAGGGTGAGGGGGCCTCCCAGCCTGAAGGGCTTATGCCCTTTTTGGCAGTTCAGCTGACATTCCTACAGGAGCTCATCGAGGTCCCGAGCTAAGCTGTAGCTGGGGGCCTAATTTCTCAGAATATCTGGAGCTAATCAAGGGGTCTCAATGGGAGTCTGGTCTGAAGAGCTCACGGGAGAATGTCTGGCTGATATTGGAAGGAGGCATCCAAGTATCCAGGGATATTGCATGTACAGACCTGAGTCTACGATCCTGGTGACTGTTTGCTGTTACTATCCCTTGTACACTGGTGCCAATGCTCATTTGGACTGGGACTATTCTTATGGAGTCCTAGTGCTGGCCATGCCCTTGTCTTCTACAAGAGGAACTATTCTAAGAAGTAGTGGCAGGGTGAAGAGAGTCCTCTTGTTACTGTACCACTTTACTGGAGTATCCTACAGCTTCCTGCATTCCAATCCAAGTCTATCCAGCAATAAATCACAAAAAGACAACCCCCTAGACTGATCTTTGAGCCAGTGAATGACTGTGCTGTTTACCTGGCTGCCCCTGCACTAATCTGGGAAAAGAACCTGTGGCAAATCAGCAGGCCCTTTTGGGGCTGAGTGCTACATAGAGGATGATCTCATTAGTAAGATCACATAAGAAAGATAGGATTGTTTTCCTAGCTCACGGGAAGGGCACTGAATTTCTGGCAGGATCAACAGGTATTGTCTGTACTTGCTGAAAATGTTCTCAGCCTGAAAAATTAAAACTTATACAGCCACCAATCTGAACTGATTGATGTTCTTGGGTTTAGATTTCCTTTAGCATACATGGACTCATCTGCCCCTTGGTGGTCTGCACAGCGTACTCATCTCTAAATGTATATTTTATCATTTCTTGGGAAACATTATGTTAGCTGTACGTTTGTATGTTGTAAATAGTAGTTTATTACAGAACATTGCAGCAGGATTTCCTTGAAAGAATAATATATTTTGAAGCCAACTGACTGTTCCTGAGCTTATCCCCAAGAGATGACAATTATTTGTCTGTCTGACCACATCTTATTAAAGTGTAATGACCAAGCTTTCATGGGTCACTCTGAGTTCAGTGGTTCCCATAGGTCTCACCCACACATGCCTCTCTGTTATTCTGTTACATTATTGCAATAACTACATAGCACAGTAAAGCCTAGATAGAAGATATTCACATGTCTCATTCTGACAGATTTCCCAGAAATTAGAGGGTGAGTCCTCATCTCAGGACAGTGAGCGGAGCAGGGGCGGACTGACCATTTGGAAACTCGGGCACTGCCCGAGGGCACGGGGTCAGTGGGGGGCCCCATGAGATGCCCCCGGTACCTTTTTCATAGGCTTTTTTGAGTTTGGGCAAGGACACAGGGGACCCATGATCCCCTATTGCCCGGGGGCCCCATGTGTTGTCAGTCCGTCCCTGGAGCGGAGCCATACAAATCATTACTTTATGCCCCAACAGCCAAATGCACCTCCAGACCCACTAATGTATAGAACAGATCAGGGGCGGACTGACAACTCATGGGGCCCCCGGGCAATAGGGGATCCTGGGGCCCGTGTCCTTGCCCAAACTCAAAAAAGCCTATGAAAAAGGTACTGGGGCATCTCATGGGGCCCCCTACTGACCCCAGGCCCTTGGACAGTGCTTGAGTTTCCAAATGGCCAGTCCGCCCCTGGTACAGATCCAGCCCAATACAATAGAGTCACTTATTCCAAACTGCAAACAACTGGTTCAAGTTTTATGGTCCTCATCAGTGCAGTGTATGGAAACTGTGGCATCTATAAAGTAGGACTAGGCACCCAAAGAGACAATACAACCATACAGGTTGCTGTAGAGACTAAGTAGGGGGGCTTTTTGATTGCTTAATCCCCTTTCACCATAACCTGTATGATTATACTGTCCCTTTGGGTCACAAGCCCTATGTGTACTCAAAAGGCCACATTCTGTCCCCCACTATAATGTACAGCGCTGAGCAAACCTTTTAGCGCTATATAAATACTGTATAATAATAATAATAATTATGGCCTTTTGCATATGGACGGAAAAGTGCCATAGTTGTAGGTGTGTAGCACTTTTTATTTTTTTGTACAGGTGTATTTTTGTCTGTGAGACAATGCACACAGCTGAATAAAGATCCACAGTGCAGTGATGTATTCAGAGAGAGCTGTAAAAAAAAGAGAAAATGTTATGTTTGAGTGCAGTAATTTACGTATATATGTGTGCATATTCAAGTACATACAGGGGTATACACATAAACTGAAACACTGCCAGCTAGAAGAGGATGAAGAATAATTGTAGAGGATATTTGGCAGGCATCATCATTGCCAGATCTGTATCAGTGGATGACGTGATTGAAGAAGGATTTACATCTTGGGACAATTCGTTTTTTTAATAAAGGACTTGTCAATAACTGTGTGTTTATTTTCCATTCCCTTCTTTGGTGTGAATGAGTAGGGGTACTATGGACCCTTTGCTGATTCACTGAGGAGGAAGTATCTGGAGATATCCATTTATTGGTGAAGGGGGCTTCCAGATTCTGCTAAGCCCTCAGTCAGAGTACCCTACAACCACCCGGCCAGGGTTGTGAGGAAGAGGCCCTTCCTCACAAGCAATATGGGGAGGCCCTAAGCCACATCGGGACTAGGTACTTTGCCAGGGCCTCCCTCCCTGGCAAGCTACCCCCTCGTGTTAAGGGCATATGGCTTGGTATGGTTCGGGGTGGGGGGTTTCACACACCCCCCTCCTCTGTCCTGGTCAGCCAGGCTGCATGCTTGGATAGATTATGGGGGGAACCCTATTTTTTTCTTTTATGGGGGGAACCCTATTTTTTTCTTTGTTTTTTTGCATAGGAAATATAATTCCAGAATCTTATTTAAAAAAATTTAGCATTTTAATATTTTTTTTAACATATAAAAAAGTAATTTAAACATACATTTTTACATCTATTTGTAAATGCATTCCAAAAATGTAGATTTGTATTTTTAAAGACACAGTATATTTGAAATGTATTTTTCAAAATATTTTTCAATAAAAACACATTTCAACATACAGTATATATATATACGGTATATATATATATATATATATATATATATATATATATGTGTGTTTTTTGGGGTTTTTTTAAATATATTGAATATGGCCCAAATTGTAGTATTTCAAATATATGGCGATATATTTGGGAAGAATATTTGTAAAATTTATTTCAAATATATTTTTCTTCCATATGGGCTCCCCTGCTCCTTTCTATCAGCACTGGGGTCACATTAGCAGAGTGAGGGAGAGAAACTGAGGGAGAACGGAAACATTGTCGGTGGGCAAAAGTGCATTTGCTTCGTAAGAATAAACCACCTCTAGTGTTGGGAGTCCTATGGGAGTCCTATGGGTGTGGATACTACTGCATTATATAAAACTGTTAATTTAATTGTTTACATTTTGGAATGGGGTGCCTCGATTGTGCAGAATTTTAAAGGAAAAGGTGACTTGGAAAAGTTTGAGAAATACTGGCCTAGTAAATGGTCAATGCTGTTTTTTAACATTCAGCTTACACAGACTTTAATGGGGTTCAAATCCGAAATGCATTTATGTTTGCAAACCTGCCCCGAAGCGAACCTAGATTTGCTTGGCTCATCCCTAGTTAAGAGGCCCTTGTTAATCAAGTATTACAACGGGGTAAGAGACGTTTGGCTGTGGAATGATGATTCCAGACACAATTGCTGCAGTTTCACAAACTGCTGATCTCCTGGAATTTTCATGTATATAAAATCTGTAGAATTTACAAGTAATGGAAAAACAATAAATATCCAGTTTTTTTTGGGCCAAAACACCTTTTAAATGAGAGAGGTCACATGAGAACGGGCAGGCTTCTGCAAGTTGACAGAAAATCTTCAAATACTTGAAAATAGGCTCTCTGCACCAAGGATTCAGAAATGGGCTTTTCTAAGCATGCTATACATCAAGCATTGAGGGGACGGGCTACAGCAGCATTAGTACAAGCCAGGATTCACTCTGAAGACAAGTAATTGAGGCTGCAGCACTGGATCTCTTAAATCCAAGCTAAACTTTCAGTTTTTACCAGCTAAATACATTGCATGTGCTTCAATCACACGCAGCCACAGCCAGAGAAGAAAAGCCTTTCTCCTGCCAGCATGCTGCAGAGAAGGATCCTTTATGTCTGTGTAGAAGTAGCGGCCTCTCTGACAAGGTCCAAGTGGGCCCCCCACCCTTGGGGCCCATGTGCAATGAACACCCTGCACACATGGATGTATGCCACTGGGTCCAACATGCCCCCTGCTGATCCAGAGCTAGAACTCCCCAGTCTGCAGGAAGTATGAGATTTGCTGATTGCAGAGCTATAGATCTGACTCAGCAGAGAGCTCTGCTTCTATGCAGCATGCTGGCAGGGGACAGACTTTTCTATTCAGGCTGTGGCTGCTTTCTAAAGAAAACAAACTACAATACTTTGCACACCTTTTGAAACACCTGGAATGTTTTTAATTGATTTGAAGTGAAAGTTCAATTTGACTTTAATATTTTATACCATTCTCTTGGGGACTTGTAATGCCCTCTTGGTGTGTCTATGGGCTTCTATTGCTGATTGCTTCTGACACTGCTAGTTGCCTGGCTGTCATGCCAATCTTTTCTTCAGTTCTAACGTAGTCATTGACTAGAAACTAACATGCAGACCAGGAGTTTTGACTTTATTTGTTGCATGTTTGTTCCAGATCAATGGCTTAGAATACAGCCAGAGGGTCAACATTATGGATTTAAATTTCCAGAAGAAGGTCAGTAATGGTAGTCTTTGAGATTCCCTAAGCACCTGTTTCCTTTAAAGACAACTTCTTTTGTAGTGACTTTGTCCTTTTAGGAGGACCCAAAGTAAGTGCATTTCCTGTGGGTAGGTAATTGGGATTTGTACTGTGGTCTTGCCAAACCCTGCACAGTCCTTTCCTAAGGACAGATGGGTCATTTTACTGTCCTGCTTGTGTACCCACTCATTCCTATGGATGGATCTATACTCCATGTGGAGTACAAGTGTGGACTCGTGGGGAATTTACTATGGGGGAGATGTTTTCATAAAGGACAACTTCATTAAAGTGAATTTGTCCTTTAAGTGAATCCAACGCAGCCTAAAGCAGAATGATGGTCGAGCTGGAGCTCTCCCATCCTGGGTGGATGTCGTATGACGTTCTCCCAGTCATGGGCTGCATTGCAGCACGATCTGTCAACCGCTGTTTCCACCGGACACAGCAGATGACAGATCATTGTACTGGAATGACCCCAGTACCATGTGATCGCTGTGACCAATTACAGTAATCACATGACAGTTGTATACAATAAAGGGCTTTCATTCATTGCCATTCATTATGTACTATTGTGATGATCTCTGCGATTGGTCACAGTGATCACATGATACAGACATGACAAATCACAGCACATTTGTACCATGTGATAGCCATGACCAGTCACAGCTATCACATTAGTACACCCTGTGAATGAATGGATGCTATTCATAAAAATGATTGCTTATAAAAGTGATCATCACTGTTTGATTCAGTCTTGATTGATCAATTTTTAAATATGTAAACAGACAGGTTATCGGCAGTCCTCTCCTCGCGTTGACAGCGCAAGAGGAGAAGAGAGCTGGTAAGTGTTATTTCTCAGGGGGGACATCTACTCTGATCATCAGGGCACTGACCATCAGTGCGGCTAGTTGTGCTCATCTATGCTGGCTTTCAGTGCCCATCAGTGCTGACTTTCAGTGCCCATTTGTGCTATCAGTGCCCATCTGTGATGCCTGTCAGTGCCTCCCCAGTGATGCCTATCAGTGCCCATCAGTGCTGCCTATCAATGCCTATGAGTGCTGCCTATCAGTGCCGCCTATCAGTGTCCATCAGTGCTGCCTATCAATGCCTATCAGTGCCACCTATCAGTGCCCATCAGTGCCGCATATCAGTGCAGCCTCATCAGTGCCTCCTCATCAGTGCCCATCAGTGCAGCCTATCAGTGCACGTCAGTGAAGGAGAAAAATCACCTATTTATAAAACTTTTTAAGAGAAGCTAAGAAAAACGTTTTTTTTTCAAAATGTTTGGTCTTTTTTTGTTTGTTTAGCAAAATCAAAAACCCCAATGAAAGGGTTAATAGTTAACTAACCTTTGCTTTGTGCTTACTAACCAACTTTTATTTTTATAAACAGAATGTTCTCTGTGGACTGGAATGTGGTTACCTATAAGTGTCCTCAGCCATGAAGCTTTGCAGAACTTAATATTTTCTTTGCTATATTTCCATTATACACCATATGGTGAGTTTTTGTAACATCTATAATGTATTCTGATTGGTGTTATATGGATACCACCTGAACTATACGGTGTTATCTCTGTACTTAAACTCAAACAATAATAAAGACTTTGAATTCTGCGTTTCCCACCTCAGTGTCTGAATTGCATTATTCTCAAAGTACTTTGTATCTGGCATGATTGGATGGAGGGGGCCGGCACAAAATTGAGTTATCTTAACCACACCCCAGTGGTAATAAATACCACCAAAAGAAAGCTCTATTTGTCTCAAAAAATTATAAAAATTTAGTTTTGGTACAGTGTTGCATGACCGCACAATTGTCATTTAAAGTGCGACAGCGCTGAAAGCTGAAAATTTGCCTAGGCAGGAAAGGGGTAAAAGGGCCCGGTAGGCAGGTGGTTAATTAGGATACAGTGTTGCATGACTGAGTAATTGTCATTCAAAGTGTGACAGAGCTGAAAGCTAAAAATTGGCCTGGGCAGGAAGGGGGTAATAGTGTCCAATAATCTGTGGTTAAAGGGAACGTATAGTGCCTTTTTAGATATTTTCTTACTTTGTTTAGTTTGGTCAGGGCTAAAAAAGTAACATTTAAAATATTTGTTTCATTTTTCATATTAATATTTTGTATTCTCACTTTCAGCCAGCAGGATAAGAGTTAGAGCAGTGACTCCTCCCATCTCTGCATACAGTTCTGCCTGAAGTTTCAATCAGACACAGCCAGGCTGATAACAGGTGTTTGCTGCTGTGTAAATAGGCAAAAACAGACATAAAATATCAGTCTAAAAATCTATAAAATTAAAAAACAATTTTCTAAAATTGACCCAAACCATTATAGCTTTCCAGCAGTGATTGCTTTCATTAGACAATCAACTAAATTTACAAACTAACAGGATTGCCCAAGCTTCTTTTTTACAACTGTAGCTTCAACTACATTGCAAGAAATGTACAGTAGGTGTAGCACACCCCCGTAGGAGCTAGTAAATTTAGTCCGATTTCCCCCTTACAGTACACACAGCCAGGCACACAGCATTTTTTGCACTCTTCCACTGGCTCCAAAGAACTGTCTAGGGGCTTCTTTTGGGCTTTTTATTGGGAACGATGAACTTGGATAGGGATAAGGTGCATGGGATACCCCAACAACTGCAGAACAAAACAACCTGAGGACTCCTTAACTTCTGGCTGCACTGCAAGAACAAACAAAAGTTCCAGAGGATCTCTAGGCTGATGGTGACCACTACTCCTTCCAGAGAAAAGCTACACACAGTCACTACTCTTCAGCACTGGGGTTTTACTCACACAAGGTCATCAGTTGCCTCCTGCCGATATCCATCAGGCTCCTCCTAGTGAGAGAGATGTAGACTCACACCACCATTGGACACCTGGACTCTTTCTTACCAACTTCCTACTGGCTCTCTCCAGTGAGCTTTTCCTGACCCAACTTGATCCCTGGACTTTAACTTGCAAATAGGCCCCCCAGCTAAGTCTAGCTTTGACCTTGTTGTCTTCCTGGCAACTTCCTCCCAGACTTCTGCCCCAGCGGCATAGCCCCTGCACAGGGGTCTCCTTCTGGAGGACTTGACCCAGGAACACTGCACCCTACTGCTCAGGCTTCAGACTATTAAGGACTCTCTCAGCACCTACTGGGCAAGCCTCCCTAGGGATGTGATAGAGTCCCATAAATAATCAGGCTACATGACCTGACCTTCCTTCCAGTATGGTTCTAGAATCCTCTAGAACAGGAGTCTCCAAACTTTCTAATCAAAGGGCCAGTTTATTGTCCTTTAAACTTTAGGAGAGCCGGACTGTGGCCAGCAGGAGTAGAAAATGTCTTGGTGTCAGTGAGAGTAAACAGTGTCCCATTGTTGGTGTCAGAGGAAGGAATAGTGCCCCATTATTGGTATCAATGGGAGGAATAATGTCCCATCATTGCTGTCAGCGGGAGGAACAGTGCCCCATCATTGGTATTAGTGGGAGGAATAATGCCCCATCATTGGTGTCAGTAGCAGGAACTATACCACACTGTTGCTGACAGTGGGGGAATAATGTCCCAAGAGCAGTATAAAAGCAAGCATCCGGCCCCAGTTGGGAGACAACTGCTCTACTATAGAAGACAGAGGCAACATAGCAGCAGACTGTGTGACACTGAGCAGCTCAAAATAATCAGCCCGTGCTCCTCTGATAACAGTAAATGTATTTTTTAAATGCAAGCACTGTAAGTACCTGAGTATTAGCCTCTGGCAGTCCCTGTACAGCAGGGCTCGTGTGTGACAGGAAGAAGCAGCACAAAGAAAGAAATCAGGGTTGACATGGAGCATGCTAATAGGAGGCGATAGCAGAGTAACCAAGATAATCTCATAGCTTCTCCTTCATCAACTTGTCACAGGCTGTAGGCAGGTCCATGACAGTCCAGCTCAGGGTAAGCTGGTCGAGTGATGCAAGAAATCATTCAAATGGAAAGACTGTGGACATCTAGTGAAGGAAGAGAAGTACTGTGAGAAAAAGCTCTGGTTTGAAGACAAGTATTATAGCAATAGTTGCTTTTTTGTTATCTTTTAAGTGGCAGTGTTTAAAATCAGGGGTGGACTGCCCATTTGGAAACTCGGGCACTGCCCGAGGGCCTGGGGTCAGTAGGGGGCCCCATGAGATGCCCCTGGTACCTTTTTCATAGGCTTTTTTGAGTTTGGGCAAGGACACAGGGGCCCCATGATCCCCTATTGCCCGGGGGCCCCATGAGTTGTCAGTCCGCCCCTGATTGTATTTCTGCCTTAAACTGTTTTTTTCTTTCATTTCCTGGTCTGGGGGAATATTGGGGTGTTTTTAATTCAAAACCTTGAATTATTGAATGATCCTTTGCTGGTATTTGCCGAGGCTGGAGCAGCTGATATAACAAGATCATAAATATCAAACTAATTGGTTTGCCTATGTAAAATTCAACTATAGAGTTGTTCTCCTGCTTGTGGAGCAGTGCTTTAAAGGTATGTGGGACCCAGAAAGTCCCATATAGAAGAAAAGTGTACCATACGACATACGTACACGTGAAATAGCAAATGCTTCAGTTACATGAACACTGGTGTTTTCATTAGCAGAATTAATTTCTCTCAATGCTCGTTTACACAGGTGGTAGATCAATGTTGCTCCATATGGTGGAGATACATTGCTTTCCTCTATGGGAGAATACTCAACAAGCTGTTTCAGGTGCCATTTGGCAGAATAGGGGGGACAGGAAAAGGAATACTTCTAAAATTTCACACTTCTCATTGTATCTTGAGAGACTGGTGTCATTGGGATTCCTTAGACCAACGTGAGCCTACTTTAAACAGGCATTTGGTCTTAGAATTTACCAAAGGCCCCCTGCGTTTATCAAGTTGGGATAAGTGTTTTTGATGAGGTCAGCAGGAGCTTGACAAGTTTTTTTGATGCCTGTCAACAGCTAGCTAGGCCACCCATTGCCTCCAGAATTACAGGAAACTGACTTTAGATACTGCTGAAGCATTATACAGTTGTTACAACAACAAAAAACAGCGCAAATGTTCACTATGCTTCAACACAATTATGTACTAAAAATCACAGTTTTTGATTGTTGCCATCTAATGACCTATTCACTTATCTCAGTTGTATCTCAACACAAGGTAACATGTTACATGTGTTAGCACGTTACTGCTCTAATCATTTTTAATAGCACCCCATTTCACAATGTGCAGTAAAGCACTATCATGTGTTGTGGTGCACTGTGTCAAATGCTATACTTTTGTTCATGATCTTGCATGCATTTCAATTCAAATTTGCTCCTTGACCAGAGTCTGAGACAACTTGGAGTACAGTCACAAGACATGAAAGAGATGAGGACTGAGTTAGGAATATATTTTCAGAAAAGGCCAGGAATTAAGTTGGCTATACACTTGTAGAATTTTGATTGAAATTATTTTTTTTTAAAAAGTTCCTTCAATTTTCTAATCATTAGTGGGTCAAATTGACCCCAGTGGTAAGAAAAAAGGAGCAGGATGGAAATTTTCTCTTGAAAGTTAAAGACAAGTGAAATTTTGAAATACTTGTCAATAACACATGTCAAGTTGTCCAATGTAGTTGTAAGTGGGGTCGTCTTTGTCCTGCAGAGCATGCTCATCAATGCCCAGGACCAGATGGAGCCTGCAGTCATGTGAAAAGTCTAACATTAAGGCAGTTCCAGGCTTAGAGGTGGGTTTACACTGTGTGCTGTAATAATAGAGTTCCTCTGAAAACACGGTGTCCCATGTCATTACACACTGGACCTTTAGTAGTTGTTGCATTAGGAGAGACGGGCTGAGCCTGCACCCACTCCACCAGTCTAGCCTACCTCTGTTACCTCATTCCAAGTAACAGTATGGGGTCCCGCCAAGCACTTAGCGTGGACCTCATGCGTGCTCAGTGTTAGCTCCTTCACTTCCTGTACCTTGTGACCAGGTCATGGATCACAGTAACACTGGTCTGCTCCTTGCTGCTATGGGAGATGGACCACTTGGTAGGGAGCCAAATAGTGACCTTCTCACTCTTGAGGATCTGCCATTTGACAAGGTACCATGCTTATGACTGGTTGCTTCATGTCTTGAACATGTACTTGGTTACTCTTAGTAATGGCTTTACTCTTCCTTGACTTGCAGCGTTAAACCGCTTTTTTATGTAGAGTGACTTCATACCCCATATGTGCTTTACAGACCCTAGTTTTTTTTAGATATGACAATACCAACATGCACCCCTTGAATAACTTCAGACCAGGCTCAGAACAGTTAATGTAACTTTACTTAGGCGACTTTAGCATTACAGTCCAATATGAACAAGCTCTTTCCTAAACCTAATTACAGTTCTGTGGCTGCCCAGACATACCTTATACAGGTGATAGCGATGCAGGTAGTCTCCATTGCTGGCAGTCCCTCCCACAAGTCCAGTCAAGAGTAGGAAAAAGCCCCAGACCTCAGCCTACTCCCTTTTTGTATCACGGGGGGGTGGCTGAGACCCAAAAGCCTGGGAACTGAGAATACACAAGTTAAAGTGTTACTAAACCCACAACAGTAAAATCAGTCTGTATATGCAGTAAAACATGCTTGTTATACTCACTGTGGAACCTAAGGGGTTAATCCTCTGCATTGTGTAAAAGGACCTTTTGTCCTGACTTCACTGATTCTCCTCTCGTTCAAATTTCCATGTCTTATCTCCTGAAAAGACAGACTGAACCGTAGCCATTCTGCACATACTCAGTTTAGTGTGTATTGCTAGACAGTTTTTTTTTCTAGGGAGAGTGCATGTGATCAGCACAGGGCCAATCAGAACTGTCCAGACAGAGTCCAGGGGTTCTGCATCCTCCTAGAGCAAAAAAGAAAACTCCTCCTACAAGCTTTAACGTGTTTTGCTGAAGACTAATAGAAGTCACAAGACTGCTCTAACTGCTGATGCGAAAAGGTATTTAGCAGTTTATTTTTACTAAAATAATTGCATTTCCATGTTGTGTGTCTTGTGGGAGACCAGATATAGTGAATGCAGGGTCCGGGGTTTAGTAACACTTTAACCCTTTCCCTCTAGCTTGGGCCAGCTGCTAACTTACTAAACCCAGCATCACAACCTGCTTACATACTGAAAATTCTTGTACAAATTTTTTTTGTTTGAAAATCTACTTGTGTATATAGCTAGATTTAGTTGATCCCTCTGAAAGCCTATGCATTTAATATTTGTAGTCTTTGACTAACTAAAATCAGTATCTCTTAATGTACATTAAAAAGAAGAGGGATTATGGACATTGTATTGCTGACCGATTATTTTAGCAGGCATTGCAGGCACTTAAAAATAAGGAAATAAAAAAAGGAAGCCCAGCCTTGTCGTATAGAATTTTGCATTCATGGATGCCTATTAATTTAAAAAATGTATTTTATTATGAATCAGTTCTTTGAGAATCTAGTCTCCATAAGACAGTTATTTGGTTTGCATTTCTTTGGTTATTGTAGTATTGTGCATATTGTTGCAATAAATGTCACCTCTTCACCCTTTGTATGGTATTTTGATGTTTTTTGATCAATACATGTCCCATGTGGCAATGCACTTTTCATTCCTTTTCAGCAGTAGTTTGCCTATTAGCTTTACAAATTCCCAGTATTTACTAAGTTTGCTAAATTCAGGTTTGGAGATTTTAAACAGGATTCCATGCACCCTGTAAATTGAACCCAAGCAGACTGACTAATCTCTAATCAGGACAGGACATAAGGGGAGGCACAGAACAAAAAAAAGCCAACAATTTTGAAGAAAAACAATATTTTTTACTTTCAGCTATAAAAAATATATAGTAAACTGAAAGTTGGTTATAAATTTAGGCCAAAATGTATTCTGCTCCATGTTTTTGATAAAAAAAAAATCCCAATAAGCGTATATTGATTGCTTTGTGTGGAAGTTATAGCGTCTACAAACTACCGTATGGTATAGATACTGCAATTTACACCATTTTTCTGCTATACAGCGCTGCACTAGTTTAACGGACAATTGCGCGGTCATGCAATACGGTACATAAATTAAATTTACATCCTTTTTTTCCCCACAAATTGAGCTTTTTTTGGTGGTATTTGATTGCCTATGCGATTTTTATTTTTTGCGCTATAAAAAAAAAGGCTGACAATTTTGAGGAAAAAAAAACAATATTTTGGACTTTTTGCTATAAAACATGTCCAGTAAAAAAAAAATGCAAAAATCAAATTTAGTCATGGCGGGAAAGATACTGGGATTTTTAGTTTTTTTTGTTATACTAAGAATGGCGGCGATCAGCAAATTATGGTGGCGATCAGTGACTTATGGCAGCGACCAGCGACTTATGGCGGGACTGCGGGACATTCTGACATTGGGGGTACTGACTTGGGTTCACTGACATCCCCAAAAACACTAATACAGTGATCAGTGCAAAAAAAAAAAACACTGACACTGTACTAATGGCAATGGGGAGGAAGGGGTTAACTTTATTTTGCAGGGAAGGGTTATAGGAGTGAGGGGAGTGTTTTACTAGGGGGCGGGGGTGTGTGCTGGGCGGGACAAGGCTGATCGAGAGAGAGAAACTCTTCTTTCTCGATCAGCTCATCCTCGAGCTGTCAGGGAAGTGACAGACAGCACAGCTACTGCAGCTGTGCTGTCTGTCACTGTTTGCCGCCGATCGCCGGGAAACAGCCGGTAAAGACCGGCTGTGACCCGGCGACTAACATCCGCGGCGGTGATCGGCGGGACAGATAGGGCGGCGGCGCACCTCACGCGCGCTCCCTATCTGTTTACAAAACATGCGTTTTAAAACGTAGTTTTGCCTGCCAGGGCCGCCCTGCCGCCGTATTTCTACAGTGGCAGGGCGGCAAGTGGTTAATAAAAAAGAGTCACTGATAACTACACATACCATGTATTTTCCAATAACGTATCCAAAAGTTATTGCCCTACTTCACCTTTTTCACACTAGTGTGGTGCAAATTTGCCGCGTTTTCAGTGCGAATTCCGCACCACATCACGATCGCACCCCATTCATACGAACTGATGCGGGTGTGTATGTTAAGTTAACAACACACCGACATTGGTCCGCAAAACGTGGAGCGATGTGCAGAATCGGATTGCATAGGTGTGAATACCCATACGATCCGATTCTAGTGCAGACCAAAAAAGGGTCCTGCACATTTTTGGTGCGGGCGCGGTGTGTGTAGAGCCATACAAAATGCATATCTCCAATCGCACCGCATACAAATCGCATGTGATTTGTACAGGCATGCGGTGCGGTTTCTGTGCGAATTACATGGTATTTACCATACCGCTGTAGTGTGAACCTAAGGTTACAGCAATGTATCAAAGTTCTTTAAGCAGGGAGAGTCCTGGAGCCATCCTAACATTTATTATATAGAATTCTGAGTTTTAAAGTCAAAATTCTGAGATCTAATCTGATTTTTAATCTCAGAATTGTGACCTTTGTTGAATAAATTTTAGAGTAGCCCCAGGGCTCTTCCATATTTAAGTGCAACATTAATTTACTAGAACAATGACTGTATCTGCATATAGTCTATCACTAAGCTTTCATGTCACTATGAAACAGAAGATTGATACCAGAGTAATGATTTTAATGGCCCAGCCTTGCAATTAGTCCCCATTCCGAGAGTCCCTGTTAGATGCATGCAATACACATCTGTAAAGTACAAACCAGTAATTACCCTTAAATGATGTAATTTTGTTGTGATCCGTATTGTTATCATCTATATCTGGCAGCCAATAATCTCCATGCCTTTGATCCATTAGTGAAAAAAAGCCCATAATGACCACAACCTATAGGATCTATTAGAAACAATTGATAATGCATGTGAGAATCCTGCAAGACATGCCAGACTCCCTCTTTTAAAAGAATTATCATAGATGATTTTAATCTTTAATTTTTTTACCCGGTACTGGATTAAAAGTAATATAAATATTAAATAGATGTAAAGTTTCTATTAAACTGAGTTCTATACAATAAAGGGCTCCCTGCAAAGAAGAAATGGAATACTTGCCTCTCTTGTGTCCATGCTACTGATCTCTGCTGTACTGAAGAGAACCTGTTGACTGAAGATTCTGCAGAATTCAACACTTCTTGGAGTGTCAATTTCCTGGTCCCCTGCTGCGCTCTATGGTTCAATCCACCAGCTTCTTTGACTCTTTACATCCTTTTTTAAACCTGAACATCATGAAATGAACTACCCACTTTAGCTCCAGAAGAATTTACCCCCTTCATGACCAGGCCAATTTTTGGTATTCTGCACTGTGCTACTTTAACTGGCAATTGCGCTGTCATGCAATACTGTACGCAAATTAAATATACATAATTCGTGTTCACACAAACAGAGCTTTATTTTGGTGGTAATTGATCACCACTGGGTTTTTTATTGTATATTTTATGTAAACGAATAGACACATAATAGACACACATTTTTTTTACTTTTTGTTATAAAATATATCCAATAAAAAAATTTAAATATTACATTTCTTTACACATTTAGGCCAAAATGTATTCTGCTACGTCTTTGGTATAAAAAAATCCCACTAAGTGTATATTGAATAGTTTGTGTGAACGTTATAGTGTCTACAAACTCTGGTATATACTGTATACTGGAATGTTTATTTATTTTATACTAGTAATGGCAGCGATCAGTGACTTATATTGGAACTGTGATAGTGTGGTGGGCAATCTGACAATAAATGAAGCTTGGTGGGAACTGACTGACACTGACATCTCCAGTGACACTAATATCATGATCAGTGCTCATACTATACACTGTCACTGTACTAATGACAATGGCTGGGAAGGGGTCAACATATAGGGGCAATCAAAGAGTTAACTGTGTGCCTAACAATGAGTAATGTGTGCTGATTTTAATAAGTGATGTGCCTGTGACAAAAAAAAGCAAACCCAGTCATATTGCTTCTGTCTTTTAAGAGCCCTGTGTTGTTTGCTGTCATTCACTTAGCCAATCAGTGGGTTCTGGCCATAAATTATTATCTGAGACCAGTGGATCGGCTTGTGCTGTAGCGAATAACAACACAGCTGGGGTGTCGAATGCATGCGTATGCCGAATTATGTACATGTACGTGATCCGGCGCAGCGGGTCTGCTCTGCCACAGTATATTTGCAGTAGGCAGTTGCTAAGCGGCTATATAGAATACTAAATGCTGTATATTCAACATGTGGCCCGAGCTTAGACTTAGAAGCGAGCCACAATGAGCACAGTTAACATTCTAGTAAGCCGTGGCTAACTAGCTGTACTATTAATACTAAGTACTACAGACACTACTACAGTTAGAGAACACCAACCCCCAGGTGCACAGATTTAGGAAATGGTACAGCAGAGCCTGCACTGGCATCCACCAACCCAGCAATATCTGTCACCTAACTCCCAGTGATATGTCCACAGTAACTAATAGATATAGGAAATTAACTCCATAACTATGTGATTGCTTCTCTCGCTCATGCGCCCTTCTACACCTCTCACCCGTGACTTCCAAGGATAGGTGCCTAGGTACTCTGTACCAAGGGTCTAGTCTCAGAATGCAGGGAACCGACTACTAGTGAAGAGGACAAGCACATCACCCCTTCCCTACCAGAGTAACCATCACTCTACCCCAAGTCATCCATTCCCTCGCTGGTTGGCTGCTTTAAGCAAATGACACAATGTACGGTGGTCCCTAGCAACGGCATTATACGGCACTATAGCCTACACTAGACAGCAAATTGCAGTACATGCTGGACTAAAATGTACTGTATCTCCTTTAACAGTCCCCTTGTTGCAAGATCTGTTCTTTAGATATGCCATGCAGTGTACCACTTGGAGAGAATTCAGACCAGGCATTCAACAGTTAACCGTAATGTTACTGAAGGAAGGCAACATACAGGAACAGTTCTTGCAAGGCATCTTCTACAGTTCTGTACATAAGTGCTCTAGTGCCCCATAAAAAGACTATATCTTAGGCAGGTGGCAAGTTGATTTAACCACTTCAAGTCCGGAAACTTTTACCCCCTTCCTGTCCAGGCCAATTTTCAGCTTTCAGTGCTATCACACTTTGAATGACAAATGTGCGGTCATGCAACACTGTACCCATATGAATGTTTTAGCATTTTTTTGAGACAGATAAAACTTTATTTTGGTGGTATTTATATACCACTGGGGTTTTTTTTTATTGCTATATAAATGAAAAAGTCCCAAAATTTTGAAAAAGGTTTTTTTCTTATAAAATTTTGCAAATAAATAATTTTTCTTCATAACTCTTGGCCAAAATTTATTCAGTTATCTTTGTAGTAAAAAAAAGAAATATAACCCAAATTAGTTAATAACCAAAAATTATAATTTTTCCAAATTTTCTTTTACATTTTATTTTTTTTATATTATTATTATTTATGTTTTTTTTAAACATACTGTCACCCTAGCAGTACAGTGTCACCATAGTGACACTGTACTACTTGTGGGGGGTGATGAAGATTTTTTTTTTTACTTTTTTACACTGATTGCTTTTACACTCAAAGGCTGTAAAAGCAATCATTTCTCTTTAACTCTGGCTGCATTCTTGCAGCCATTGAGAAATACTGCGCTAGCTGTGATTGGTCACAGCTTGTCACATGGTACAAGGCTGTTGTGAATAGCCTTGTACCATGTGATCTCTGTGATCATTCACAGATTTCACACATAGTAAGCAATGATGTCAGAAGTGACATCTTGCTTACTACTCTTCATGTGATCACTGATTGGCCAATCAGTGATCACATGATCGGGACCTCACACAGAAGTCCTGTACAATGATCGGTGTCCTCCGGACACAGCGGGCACCGGATCGCAGTGCTGCACGCTCCCATGGGGCGCACACAAGCAGGGAGCGGGCGGATGTTTATAAACAGCCACCCGACCCTGCAGTGCCACCGTCCAGCCGTTTATATACATGGGCCGGACGGGAAGCGGTTATTTAGCCCTTTCAAGGCAAGAGTCCATTTAGGCAGATATCCCACATGCGGCCGATAGAGTCCATAGAGTCCTCAGGATCCCAGCCTCTTAGGGAACCCCGACTTAGACCCCAGATGGGTACACAGACCGACAGTGTAATAGCCTACATCTTGGCGGTCTTTTGAGCAGCTCTCTTGGGGTACAAAAGAATCCCTTTTTATGTTGATCTGTAGACAATTGGCAGGAAAATCTAGCCAATCCACTCTTCAGATCCACCATACATCAACACTGAAACAATTTCACAGGAAAGGCAGCAGACTTGACCCAGATAACTGAAGAGCGTGAGTCAGCACATGAAAAAGATTATCCCTTCTGTAGGCACATGCCTACAAACACAATCTTTTTTTAAATGAAATAGTCTCATTCACCAGTGGCAGCCTATATATCTTTCATGGCATGTTTCCTATAGATGGGACAATCATGATACAAACACAGATCTGAACATTGAAAGAAGAGGGTCAGTTATAGATTACAAAAGGGCAAAAAGGTTTTGGTCAAAAAAAAGAGACGGTTGGGAACTGCTAAACTGGGGTTCTTTTTTTCCTTTTATTTAGCTGTAACCAAACAAAACAAAATGTCATGTAAAATGTGCATTAGATATTTTTTTGCCTTTTTTTTTCTTTTGATTAGTCACCTGATACGTTATTTTTCTAAGTTTATCTTTCCCTTTATTTTTCTATTTGCATACAGAATAAGCAAACATAGCCTGAGATTCCTCATATTACAAACTCTGTTTCCCCAGTTAAGCCTCAAATAATTTCTTGTAATATCCTCTAGTTGTTTATGGTTGTCCTTCCAAAGCAAACACGGCTCCATGACCAGGAGCGGCCCAGAACCTCGAGACCTAAGAGAAGATTGTTGTCTTTACACGCGGTGGTGTCCAGGCACTCAGGCTCTAGCCCAAGCCTATTTAGATGCTTAGAGCTCAGCCATGTCTCAACTTATGATAATTTCTAAAAAAAACATTGCTAATGCCAAGGTGATCTCTTCACTACGGGGGAACCCAGTCCTGGAATTCACCTCTACTTTCCCAGACTTTTCAAAGACAGGCTCATGTTGGTTTTTAGGGTATTGTGTTCTGTTTGTAATGTTTCTACGCGGTGATTGTCTGTGCATTTTCTTTTAATTGTGTTTATTTAATCTTTTCAGGCCAGGCAAAAGTTGATCTGGAGGGATTGGTGGCATTAACTTCAATCATAGCCTAGCCTGGCCACCCACTGAAGGTGAGGCACTTTGGGTTTCAAAGAATCCTTAATAATGTGATATTGCAATGGAGCAACTTTTTTCCCTTCACATTGTTCATCCTTAAAGGGAAAAGTTGTGGTTTGAAAACTGTGTGTACTGTGAAACTATGCCCACAATACAGGAGGGTAAAGGACTATTAATCAACACTGGCTGTAGGCTTCCTGCAGCTGCTTTCATACCCAGGGCTCACTTACTGTGCCTTGTTCTTCACTGTGTGTCTACATGGAGGCAGCCATCTTGGAAGATGCAGGGCATTGCTTGCTCAAGTAAGAGCTTCCCCTCTGATCCCCCTTGTGATCTGATGACTGGTGGGGTAAGCAGAAGCTGGGAGATATTTGCACTGTCGATCCTCAGGTACAGCTTCTACTTCAGCTAGGAAAACAATCAGCAGTATAGAAGCAACATCAACAAATCTCATTTCAAATCTTGAGAGTCTTCCAAGGCAAGAGTGGGTCAATGTGTACAGTGAGGAACAGAAGTGTTTGAACACCCTGCGATTTTGCAAGTTCTCCTACTTAGAAATCATGGAGGGGTCTGAAATTCACATTGTAGGTGCATTCCCACTCTGAGAGACAGAATATAAAAAAATTCAGGAAATCACACTGTATGATTTTTAAAGAATTTATTTGTCTTGCACTGCTGAACATAAGTATTTGAACACCTGAGAAAATCAGAGTTAATATTTGGTACAGAAGCCTTTGTTTGCAATTACAGAGGTCAAACGTTTCCTGTAGTTCTTGACCAGGTTTGCACACACTGCAACAGGGATTTTGGCCCACTCCTCCACACAGATCTCCACTAGATCTGTCAGGTTTCGGGGCTGTCGATGAGCAACACAGAGTTTCAGCTCCCTCCAAAGATGTTCTATTGGATTTAGGTATGGAGACTGGCTAGGCCACTCCAGAACCTTAATATGCTTCTTACGGAGCCACTCCTTGGTTATCCTGGCTGTGTGCTTCAGGTCGTTGTCATGTTGGAAGACCCAGCCACGACCCATCTTCAATGCTCTGACTGAGGGAAGGAGATTGTTGCTCAAAATCTCACAATAAATGGCCCCATTCATCCTCTCCTTAATACAGTGCAGTCGTCCTGTCCCCTTCGCAGAAAAGCACCCCCAAAGCATAATGTTACCACCCCCATGCTTCACAGTAGGGATGGTGTTCTTGGGATGCAACTCATCCTTCTTTTTCCTCCAAACACGACGAGTGAAATTTAGACCAAAAGTTCTACTTTTGTCTCATCTGACCACATGACTTTCTCCCATGCCTCCTCTGGATCATCCAGATGGTCATTGGCAAACTTCAGACGGGCCTGGACATGTGATGACTTGAGCAGGGGAACCTTCCGTGCAATGCCTGATTTGAAACCATGACGGCGTAGTGTTCTACCTACAGTGACCTTTGAAACTGTGGTCCCAGCTCTCTTCATGTCATTGACCAGCTCCTCCCTTGTAGTTCTGGGCTGATTCCTCACCTTTCTTATCATCAGTGATACCCCACGAGGTGAGATCTTGCATGGAGCCCCAGTCCGAGGGAGACTGACAGTCGTCTTTAGCCTCTTCCATTTTCTAACAATTGCTCCAACAGTTGATCTATTTTCACCAAGCTGCTTGGCAATTGCCCCGTAGCCCTTTCCAGCCTTGTGGAGGGCCACAATATTGTCTCTGGTGTCTTTTGACAGCTCTTTGGTCTTGCCCATGGTAGTAGTTGGCGTCTGACTGACTGTGGGGTGGACAGGTGTCTTAAAAGAGCTCAGACAGGTTCTACTCAGTTAGATTAATGAGTGGAGTAGAGGTGGACTTTTTAAAGGCACAGTAACAGGTCTTTGAGAGCCAGAATTCTTGCTGTTTCGTAGGTGTTCAAATACTTCTGTTCAGCAGTGCAAGACAAATAGATTCTTTAAAAAACATACAATGTGATTTCCTGAATTTTTTTTTTAATTCTGTCTCTCAGAGTGGGAATGCACCTACAATGTGAATTTCAGACCCCTCCATGATTTCTAAGTGGGAGAACTTGCAAAATCGCAGGGTGTTCAAAAACTTCTGTTCCTCACAGTATTAGACAATCCCTCACTGCCGATGCTGTTATGAGGCTACTGGAACTAGACATGTGCATGCTGAAAATTTTTGTTTAATTTCAGATGCTTTTGTTCACTGAAGAATTGAAGAATTTCACTTCATCATATTCCTTATGGTGACTTGATTTGTTTTCGGAATTTGTTTCGTATATTCATTGGTCTGGGTGCATTTGATAAATGTTGCAGTATTCCTGGTATATTCGATATATTGTCAAATCAGATAAATTCAATATTTTAGTAAAACCCACCAAGAGAAATAGCATGAAGTGATTGGACAATATCGACTGAGATCATGCACATCCAAATTAATTAATTAATGAATTGAGCAAAATTCAGATCCATTCATTTTCCTGAATCCATATTGAACAAGTTAAAAAATTGAATTAATTTCCTAAGGGACTAATCACCAAGCACCAATGCTGTTGCATGGGAGGAAGAGGAGTGGTTCACATGCTCTTCATACCTGGAAGTGAAGGCTGAGCAAAGGGAAGGTGTGTTTTTTAAGTTGCTGGGGGGCCACTATTTTCATGATCCGGTTGCTTTTTTCTTTCAGGGACAAATCCAAGTCTTGATTTTAACTTACACCACAAAAATGGAACCTCTGCTTACCATGCAACCCACCTGATCCCCAACTCCACTCCTATAGTCCAAACCAATAAAGTAGATCCTTATGATAAATCCTGCAGCCAACGAAAGTATCCAGAAGCACTCAATACTGTAAATGAAAAGAAATAGGCACATATCATAATGTTTATTTTAAAAATATTATAAAAAAACATATGTGGCACTTACAAAAGAATCCTGAGCACCCATACTCAGAACAGCACTGAGAACCCAACTAGGACCAATCTAGTTGAACCGATTACTGGGCAAGTCAAATGACTTCTATCTGAGAGTTGTGAGCTGGGGCTCTTCATCTGCAGGGCTCCTTGCACAGGTCACAGCTACCAGTTTGCTATCCCAGAATTGTGACAGTGGTACATTCTACAGGAGTCACTGTCAATCTGTGAGGAGCCACTGCTGGTAATGTCACAGGTTGTCTATGCTAGGCTACAGGAATGACATGTGTCAGATGATGCTTCTGTAGTCAGCTTTCAGGAGCATGCACAATGGGGTGACAACGCTGCACAGGAATCAGACTGTTTCCTGCTGCTTCCCATCACTGATGTCCCTGAGCCTCAAAGAGGGATCTTGGGAAAGCTTAGGATCCCAGTTCTTGAATAATGATGCTACAACACTGAACAGGGGTACATTCTCATGGGATTTGGAATCCACAACAGGATCCACAAAAGGCCCATTCTTATCACCCTAGTCTAGATAAGCCCACCAAAGGCCTGAGAGTAGGTTTTATGATTGTACCAAAGGGGGGGTTTTTCTTTCTTTTTAGAAGCAGGTGGTGGGGCAGTGGCATAAGCAGACCTTGCATTCTAAAGTAGGGGACATTTTTATCATTTTTAAGAGACAGATAGAGCTTTCTTTTGGTGGTATTTAATCACCACTGGGGTTTTTATTTTTTGCTAAACAAATGAAAAAAGTCTGAAAATTGTGGGGGAAAAAGTTCTTATTTTCTGTTATAAAATGTTTCTCCTTCACTGATGTGCACTGATGAGGCTGCAGTGATAAGCGGCACTGATAGGCGGTACTGATGAGGAGTCACTGATAGGTGGCAATGATGGGCACTGACAGGCATCACTGATGGGCACTGAAAGGGAGCACTGATGGACACTGATAGGTGGCAATGATGGGCACTGATAGGTGGCATTGATGGATAATGATAGACTGCACTGATAAGGAGGCTCTGATAGGTGGCACTGATGGGCATTGACAGGCATCACTGATGATCACTGAAAGGCAGCACTGATGGACACTGATAGGTCTGCACTGATAATCAAGGCACAGTGCAGATGTCCCCTCTGAGGACTGCCACTTACCAGCTCTCCTCACTCACTTTTCATTGTGAGGAGAAGAGGACTGCGGATAACTGGCATTTCCTATTTACATATGATCAGCTGTGATTGGACAGAGCTGATCACATGGTAAAGAGCCTACATCATTGCCTCTTGACCACGATTGGTTATCGTGCACCACCGATCACAGCGCGCCATTAAGGGCGCTCATGCGTGCCTAGGGTGGGTGGAAATCATATGACATCCTCACAGAACAAGTGAGCTCCTGCCCGTCCGTCATTTCCCAATACGGTGGGTGGGAGGCGGTTAAAGCTGCAGCTTAGATACCGCAATATTTCCCATAGTTATGGTACTTACTTTGGTCCAGCTTGAACGAAGGTAAGTATGTATGTGTCATGCCTGTGGGAAGCACTGTAGAAGGCACCACTACTACAGTGATCTCCACTAGCTTCTGGGTCCTGTGCCAAGCCGCTCTCCTGCTACACTGGAACCATAGGAAGTTCCTCACTCAACACAAGCGCCATTCAGGTAACTCTTTGAATTCTCTCAACGAATACAAAGTGTTCTTTGATTGGACATGATGGAGAAATGGGAGGGTGACATGAAGATCTCCATCTCGTCCAATCAGGGAACACTTTGCACTCATTGAGAGAATGCAACATGTTCTCTGAATGGTGTCCATGCCGAGTGAGTGACCTTCTGTGTTCAGGAAGAGGCAGGGCAGCCACTAGCACACAACCCAGAAGTTAGTGGAGATCACTGTAGTATTGGTACATATTACAGTGATTTCCAGCTTCCATGGGGATCCCACTGGTATGACACATACAAATTTACATTGACCCAGGCTGGATCAATATAACGATGTAAAAATTGCCATATCTAAACTTCAGCTTTAAGCTAGTAGGTCAGCTTCACAGCCATGAAACTAGAGATAGGCACAATGAAAACATTTGTTTTGTTTCAATTCATTTGTTAAGTTAATAATTTTGTTTGTCATATTCATTATGTTAGAATGATTTGTTTTCAGAATTTGTTTCGAATGTTCATTATTTTTAAATTTATTCAAATTTCAAAGTTCAAATTTCGGAAGACAGCTATATTTGTTCTATTTTATTCTCTTCTAATCTATTCAATGTTATTCTATTCTATTCTTTTCTATTAAATTCTATTCTTTTATTTTCTATTCTCTTCTATTCCTTTATCTTCTATTATATTCTTTTTTACTCTATTATATTCTTTTATGTTCTATTCTGTTTTATTCCATTCTTTTCTGTTCAATTCTATTCAGCATTCAGCAGCCTAAGTAGAAATCATAATCTTATTTTACTTTGATACCTAACTGTATTTATTACAATATGTTTCCATTTCAAATTCAAATTATTTTCAAATTCAAATTCATTTTAAAATTTATATTCAAATTCGGATGATTTGTTTCATTGCAATTTATATTGGATTCCTTGAAATTCATTACTATTTTGATTCTGAAATTTGGATACATCGGAATCTCAGAATAATGAAAATTTCTTCTGAATTTCAATTACTAGCATAAAACTAAGGATGAGGTTACAAATAGCAGCCCACATATTGCTCTCAGTACAGGTTTCTTTGAAGATGAAAAATTGGAAAGTGACAGGGAAAGGGCCCCATAATGAATCCCTATTGTTGCCCCTATCATCCAGCATTCCCATTCTCAATCATAGTTCATACACGGCTCTCCATTATCAGAGAGCCTGTAATTGTTTTCAGACATGTGATTGCTGTAATGCAAATTGTCTTCTTGATATACTGCAAAGGATGTGCTTGCATACGCCAAAAGCAATGGATTTCTTTTTCTAATGGAACGAAAATCATATATTATCCCTGTTGTATTTATAATATATGGGGTTTGGATAAGTCCTGAAGATTGTGATTTCAGTTGCAAAATTATTAAATGCAATAAAGATGGATGGACCCAAAAACATGTTACACAAAAAATGTCCAGATGTAGATGATGCATGTCTGTATGGAGGGGAGAGTTCCAGTAACAGAGTGCAATGACCCCCCCCCCCTGGTCTGCTTTACTGTGAAGTATTATCATTGTCATCTGTACATTAATCAAGATGACTTAGAATTGGATGCCATAACTCCCAGAACATTCTTGCACTTACAAGACATTTGGGAAGTTGTCTTAAGATTCTATAGATTACAGTGAAAGAGACTGGGGTCTTCGCTGTGACACATTTTAGTATATGTTGTACAGAACTATGCTCATTGCATGACATGTTACATTAAGGCTCATGTACACGGGACGTTTGGAAAACACTTCTGAACAATGGAAACTGACTGCTGGAAAACGTAGGTTAAAAAAAACATCAGTTTAGCCGCATTTGCATACCATGTTTATGCGCATTTGCGTTTAGAAGCGTTTTTTAACCAATTCAATACCGGGCAATTTTACACCTTCCTGCCCAGGCCATTTTTCAGGTTTCAGCTCTCTCACACTTTGAATAACAATTGCGCGGTCATACAACATTGTACCCAAACTAAAATTTTATCATTTTCTTCACACAACTAGAGCTTTCTTTTGGTGGTATTTAATCATCGTCAGGGTTTTTATTTTTTGCTAAATTAACAAAAAAGACCAAAAATTAAAAAAAAAAAACACGTTTTTCTTTGTTTCTGTTATAAAAGTTTGCAAATAAATAATTGTTCTTCATAAATTTAGGCCAAGATGTATTCTGCTACATGTCTTTGGTGAAAATAACCCAAATTAGGATGTATTTTTTAGTTTGTAGGAAAGTTATAGAGTTCACAAACTATGGTATAGATCTGAATATTGATCAATCCTGAAGTACTGACAGCCAATCTAATTTCTTGAGGTCCAAGAATGTCAGAATAGTACAGATATCCCCCAAATGACCCCTTTTTGCAAAGTAGACTGTCTGACGTACTTCATAAGAGGAATGGCGAGTTTTTTGAAGTTGTATTTTTTTGTCATAATTTTTCGGAAAAAAAAATTATTTTTTTTTACATACTGTCACCATATTTCACTATGTCCAAAGTAGTACAATGTTACCATAGTAACATTGTACTACTTTGGGGAAGTGATCAGTATTTATTTATTTATTTATTTTTACACAATTTGCTTATAGCAAAGAATAACTTTGCTATAAGCAAGCATTTACCTGAATGACATCGATTCATTCAGGGTTTTTTTTTTTTTTTGTGCTTAGCTGTGATTTGGCCACAGCTAATTACATGACATGTGCATGCGATTAGCTGTGACCATTCACAGCTAGACACTAGTATACAATGGATGGTATGAATGAAGCCATCCATTGTATACAACTGTCATGTGACCTGCTGTGATTGGTCACAGCAGGTCACATGGTACCCGCAACGGGGGCCGGTACTCAGATCTGTCATCGGCCGTGTCCGAGGTACACGGCCGGTGACAGATCGCGCCGCTGCACGGCTCTGCAAGCGCATGTGCGGGAGGACACCATATGGTGGCCTCCCGGAAAGCTAATACATTTTTACAGACGCCATTTGGCCATAGGCCAGGCGTCAAATGGTTAAAGATAACCTCAGGAGACCTTACCAAATGCCCAGAATGCACTGAAAAACAGTAATAAATTTACTATTTCAGACATTTTGAGAGAAATAGAGAGAGCAGAAGCAGAGAGAGCAGTATGTGTTGAGATGACCTGTCTTTTCTGGTTGTATTCACTATGGATCCCATCATGAGCATAGTGCGGCACGTACTACTATTATTTCCTTCACGCGAAACCTGGATCTGACTGCGCTGGTGTTTCGGGTCCATTTGTATACATGGAAAATGCTTTGCATGCATTTCTGATGATGAAAAAAGGCTCTGGACAGCATCTGGATATGGAACTGTTAAAAACGCTTCTAAACGCAAACGCTTATAAACACGGTTAGCCACATTTACAAGCATTTGGCATTTGAAATGTCAGCAAAATCTACTCCTGAACGCAAGTTTGGTATGTTCAACAAAACGACTGTAAACTAAACTGCCTGTAAATGACTGTAAACGAAGAAGTGTACATGGACACATAGGAAAACATAAGGGAGAGTTCAGGGGCTGCTGAAAAAAATGCAGAAAAGCTCCTGAATGTCAGTTTATCAGCTGCAGTGTACATAAGCCCTAAAGCTGAAGTTCAATCTTCTTTTATTTTGCCTCCTCTGGTTCCTCCTTACAACACCATCAATAGGACAATTACATTTGAAATAAAACCTTTGAGTTTTCGTACCTTTTAGAACCATTGATCTCATCACTAGCTCTCTGTGCTTCTCTATGCAATGCAGGCAGATCGTGGCTTATGAGAGGAATTGTCAATGTGCTGTGTACAGCTTCCTGAAAACATTACAGCACCCTTCCTCAGTTCACCTTTCAAACACACTTGGTTCTGAGGCAAGCAGTGGGCTGGCTCTAGGGAAGAGTTATGCAAATAGCACAATGCCTTCATAAGTATGTAGGAAGGTTACATAGTTATATAGATACATAGTTAGTCTGGCTGAAAAGAGACAAAAGTCCATCCAGTTCAACCATAAAAAAATAAAATAAATAAAAGCACAAGTTATAATCCTATACCCACCGTTGATCCAGAGGAAGGCAAAAAAAACCAGCAAAGCATGATCCAATTTGCTCCTGCAGGGGAAAAAATTCCTTCCTGATCCCCTGAGAGCCAATCAGATATTCCCTGGATCAATTTTACCTATAAATGTTATATCCAGTTATATTCTGTGTATCTAGGAAAGAATCCAGGACTTTGTTAAAGCAATCCAAGGAGCTGGCCAGAACCAACTCTTCAGGGAGTCTATTCCACATTCTCACAGCTCTCACTGTGAAGAAACCTTTCCGTGTTTGAAGATTAAATCTCTTTTCCTCCAGATGCAAAGAGTGCCCCCTTGTCCTCTGTGATGACCTCAGGGTGAATAACTCTACACCGAGTTCACTATATGGACCACTGATGTATTTATACATGGAGATCATATCCCCCCTTATGTATTATACATGGAGATCATATCCCCCCCTTATGTATTATACATGGAGATCATATCCCCCCTTATGTATTATACATGGAGATCATATCCCCCTTATGTATTATACATGGAGATCATCTCCCCCCTTATGTATTATACATGGAGATCATATCCCCCCTTATGTATTATACATGGAGATCATATCCCCCCTTATGTATTATACATGGTGATCATATCCCCCCTTATGTATTATACATGGAGATCATATCCCCCCTTATGTATTATACATGGAGATCATCTCCCCCCTTATGTATTATACATGGAGATCATCTCCCCCCTTATGTATTATACATGGTGATCATATCCCCCCTTATGTATTATACATGGAGATCATATCCCCCCTTATGTATTATACATGGAGATCATATCCCCCCTTATGTATTATACATGGTGATCATATCCCCCTTATGTATTATACATGGAGATCATATCCCCCCTTATGTATTATACATGTTGATCATATCCCCCCTTATGTATTATACATGGAGATCATATGCCCCCTTATGTATTATATATGGAGATCATATCCCCCTTATGTATTATATATGGAGATCATATCCCCCCTTATGCATTATATATGGAGATCATACCCCCCTTATGTATTATACATGGAGATCATATTCCCCCCTTATGTATTATACATGGAGATCATATCCCCCCCTTATGTATTATACATGGTGATCGTATCCCCCCTTATGTATTATACATGGTGATCATATCCCCCCCTTATGTATTATACATGGTGATCATATCCCCCCTTAATCTCCTCTTCTCAAGAGAGAATAAATCCAGTTCCTCTAATCTTTCCTCATAGCTGAGCTCCTCCATGCCTCGTATCAGTTTGGTTGCCCTTCTCTGTACTTTCTCCAGTTCCCCAATGTTCTTTTTGTGAATTGGTGCCCAAAACTGAACTGCATATTCCAGATGAGGTATTACTAATGATTTGTTCCGGGGGAAATGATATCTCTCTCTGGAGTCTATACCTCTTTTTATACAAGAGAGGATTTTGCTCGCTTTAGAAACCGCAGCTTGACCCTAGACCATGCAGAGTATGAATCATTAACCACTACTGTTAGAACCCGCCAGGTGGTGCCCCTGGCTGCCCACTTGACAGACCTACCCAAAGCGTGGAGTCTAAGTCCCGGTCTGTGCTTTCACCAGGGCCCCTGATGGTGGGGATGGACTTGAAACAGACCGGGACCAGGTCACGACCTCCGAGTAGGCCCACCAGTGGCAGGGGCAACCTCCGGGGATGTATTGGTACCGGGAGAGCCAGATGTGAGGAGGACGGCAGGACCTAGCAGGATGGATCACGAGCGGGGGTCCCGTGGGGTAGGCGAGGTACAGAGTCGGCAGGCGGAGAGTAGTCAGGTCACACGCAGGGTCAGCAGGATAAGTCAGTCCGTAGAGAGGTCAAAACAAGCCGAGGGTCAGGATGGGAGAAGGCAGAGTAGTCAGGACAATCCGGGTCAACACAGGAGTAGGCAGCGTAGTCAGGGTCAATCAGGGTCAAAAACACAGGTACAGGACTCAGGAACTCAGATAGACCTTGCGGTAATTACTGACAGTGCAGGGCATCTTTAAATATTGCGCCCTGCACTGTCATTGGCCGCTCGGGACGCGCCCCCGGGCTGTCATTGGCCGCCCGAGGCGCGCCCGCGGGTCCCACTGCGCATGCGCGGCATCCTGTCATCCACGGCTCGCCGGGACGTAGTGCCTGTGTCCCGGCGTGAGCCGTCGCCAGCGCGCATGCGCCGGCCGACAGGACGCCGCGATCCCTGACATTGCCCCCCCCCTATGGGCACCCTCCGGGAGCCCCACTGATCTCTCCACCACGGGTGGCCACGAAAAAATTCCCGGATGAGTCTGGGGGCGTGAACATTCTGGATGGGTACCCAAGAATTCTCCTCAGGGCCATAACCCTTCCATTTTATCAGGAACTGCGTCTGGCCCCCCCTCTTTCGGCAACTGAGAATAGTTTCTACCTCATATTCCTCCTGGTCACCTATGGCGACTGCCTCAGGAGGTCTGGATTGGCGATCCGGGAAGGAATCTGGTCTGGATGGTTTCAGGAGAGAGACATGGAACACCGGGTGTATTTTGAAAGACTCCGGGAGCTCAAGTTCATAGGCCACTTCATTGATCACCCGTTTAATTGGAAACGGTCCAAGGTACTTCGGTCCTAACTTCCTGGAAGGACACAGCATTTTCAAGTTGGTTGTAGCCAACCAAACCTGATCCCCCGGCTGGAGCAACAGCTCTCCTCTTCTCTTCCTGTCGAACGCCTTTTTACTATCTTCTTGGGCTTTAGTGATGGCCTCCTGAATCGTTTTGTTATTGACAGAAAAGAAATGCAAGACATCTTGAGATGCGGGTACCGGACTTTCGGGCGTTAGGTCGGGGAGAAACGTAGGATGATATCCGAAATTGGTAAAAAACGGTGATTGTCCCGTCACTGAGTGGCTCGAGTTATTATAGGCGAACTCTGCAGAAGGCAACAGTGTTAGCCAGTCATCCTGGAGATAGGAGGTGTAGCATCTGAGGTACTGTTCCAATGTTTGATTGGTCCTTTCTGTTTGCCCGTTGGTCTGTGGATGGTAAGCAGATGACAGTGACAGGTTGATTCCTAATGCTTCACATAAGGCTTTCCAGAATCTAGATGTGAACTGGACTCCCCGATCCGATACTATGTCTTCGGGTATCCCATGTAGCCTTACTACTTCCTTGATGAATATCCGTGCAGTCTCCGGTGCCGACGGGGTTCTTTCCAAGGGCACGAAATGAGCCATCTTTGAAAAGCGATCCACGATCACCATTATAGCGGTGTAGCCTTGAGACGGTGGAAGTTCGACTACAAAATCCATGGCAATCATTTGCCAGGCCCGTTTGGGTATCGGCAATGGACGCAACAATCCCCAGGCCTTGCTTCTGGAGGGCTTGTTCCTTTGGCAGGTGGGACAGGTCTGGACGTAGCGCTCGCAGTCTTTGACCATGTTTGGCCACCAGAATGAGCGCCGTAGTAGCTCCAGAGTCTTCGCCACCCCAAAGTGCCCTGCCATTGGATGGTCGTGGCAGTGCCCCAGGACGAAAGTTTGAACTCCTTCTGGCACCACGATCCGATTTTCCTTCCAAAGCAGACCATCGCGGTTCTGGAGAGGCGACCCAGGCGGGACTGGCAGTCCAACGGAAGCGTCAATCAGTCTGGAGCGAAGTTCCGTTTGCAGGACGAGGAAGCTTCCGGATGGCAAAATTGTGTCAGGTAACACCGTATCGTCGGGGTCCTCAAACATGCGGGACAGAGCGTCTGGTTTTGTATTTTTAGACCCAGGTCGGTACGTTATATGAAAGGAAAACCGAGAGAAGAAAAGAGCCCATCTCGCCTGGCGTGGTCTTAGTCGTTTCGCCGTCCTTAAATACTCGAGGTTCTTGTGATCCGTAAATATTAGGATCGGGTGTGTGGCTCCTTCCAGGAGATACCTCCATTCTTCTAGAGCGGACTTGATGGCCAGGAGTTCCCGATCTCCAATATCGTAATTGCGCTCCGCCGGAGTCAACTTCCTGGAGAAAAACGCCACGGGATGCAGTAACTCCTTGGTACCACTCCTTTGGGAAAGAATCGCTCCTACCGCGTTTTCGGAGGCGTCCACTTCCAAAACATATGGAAGAGAAGAATCTGGATGGCAGAGAATGGGAGCAGAAGTAAACAATTTCTTGAGCGCGTCGAACGCGGTCTGGGCTTCAGGGGTCCATTTAAAACGAGTCCCTTGTTTAGTCAGTTGCGTGATTGGGGAGACCAGCCCTGAGAAGTTCCTGACAAACTTTCTATAAAAGTTTGCGAATCCAATGAAACGCTGTACCCCCCTCCTATCGGTGGGTGTTGGCCAATCTAAGATCGCCGTGACTTTCTGGGGATCCATCGCGACCCCCGCGGGAGAGAGGACCAGTCCCAAGAACGTTATTTCACACTGTTCAAAACAGCATTTTTCTGCCTTGGCGTAAAGCCCGTGTTGGCGTAAACGTGTTAGGACCCTTGCCACATGCTCCCTATGTGCCTCCAGTGAGGGTGAAAATATCAGGATGTCATCTAGGTAGACAACCACGAAGACATCGAGGAAATCACGAAAGACATCGTTAATAAAGTGTTGGAAGGTGGCCGGTGCGTTACAGAGCCCGAACGGCATCACCAAATATTCGAAATGACCGAATCTCGTACGAAAGGCTGTCTTCCATTCATCCCCCTCCCTGATACGTACAAGGTTATATGCCCCCCGCAAGTCTAATTTAGTAAAAATCGCTGCTGACCCTAACCTCTGGAGGAGCTCAGGGACTAGGGGTAACGGATAGCGATTTTTTACTGTGATTTTATTCAGGTCTCGGTAGTCAATGCAGGGCCGTAACGATTTGTCTTTCTTTTCTACAAAAAACAACCCAGCCCCGGCCGGGGACGTGGACGGGCGAATAAATCCCTTCCGCAGATTGTCATCAATATACTCCCTCAAAACCCCTGATTCTAGTTCCGATAATGGAAAAATGCGACCGAATGAAATCTCAGATCCGGGTAGGAGGTCTATGGGGCAATCGTAGGAACGGTGTGGGGGAAGAATGTCTTCTCCTCGCTTACTGAACACATCTAAGAAATCGTGGTAGGCCGGAGGGATAACCTGAGACAGATCCGTATCACCATCCATGCATAGGAGAAACCGGGGCGGCACGGGCCCTGGGACGTGGCAGTGATCCCGGCAGTATGGTGACCGAAACTGAACCGTTCCCTTCTCCCAATCAACCTGGGGGTTATGGGCCCGCAGCCAAGGAAGCCCCAGAATGATTGGGAAAAGGGGGGATGCGATGGCATCCAGACGGAGGAACTCCTGATGATGGTCAGCCATCGTGGTAAAAATAGGGGGAGTCTCCTGATCCACCACTCCCGACTTTATGCTAGACCCGTCTGCCAGGAAGATGTTAAACCCCCTTTCTTTGGTCTGGAGGGGAATCTTTTGCCGGTGAGCAAAAGTAAGATCAATGAAACAACTACATGCTCCCGAATCAATGATTGCGGTCACCGACAGGGTTCCTCCGGGAAGCTGTAACGACACAGGTATTGCCAGGTAACTAGATAGGTCACCCCTTTCTGTAGGTAAAGGAAAACAGGAAGCGGACTTACTCATCTTTGCAGGACAGGAGCGCACCTGGTGACCAGCTTCCCCACAGTACAGACATAGGTTCTGCGATCGTCTCCTCTGACGTTCCTCGGCTGATAACGTGGAACGGGCCAGTCCCAGTTGCATGGGTTCTGAGGTGTCCCCTGCTTCCGTGCTCCGAGCATGGCTCCCTGGGGTTGGAGCTGCTTCTCTCGGTGGGATCCATGCCACCCTTTGACCCTGGCTACTCCTTTCCAGGCGACGCTCTCTCAGTCTGCGGTCAATTTGGATGGCCAACTCTATCAGTTTCTCAAGAGAGTCCGGTAGTCCTACTCGTGCTAATTCGTCTTTTAGAGACTCAGACAGCCCAATGCGGAACTGGTGACATAATGCCGCATCGTTCCATCTGGTATCTCCCATCCAACGCCTGAAATCAGACGCATACTCTTCGGCCGCCCGGCGGCCTTGCCGCAGAGAGTATAGAGTAGCCTCTGCAGAGGCAGCCCGCTGGGGGTCGTCATATAGGACGGCCATGGCCTGAAAGAACTCAGTCACGGAATCGAGATGGGGGTCACGCTTCTCCATCAGGCGGTGAGCCCAATCCTGGGGCTCATCCTGAAGGAGAGAGATTATAAACCCCACCTTGACGGTCTCGACGGAAAACGTGCGGGGCTGCAGGTCAAAAAACAAAGTGCACACGTTCCGGAAGGCCCGAAAACGGCTTCGGTCTCCACGGAATCGTTCCGGCAGGGGAACGCGGGGTTCGGGAGCTAGGGGTGCCGCAACTGCTCCGGATGCTGGAGCAGCGGGTGATTCCGCTGTTGCGGAACTTGGAGCAGGGGGAGTCTGGGTGGCCAATGACTCCATGCGGTCCTCAAGCCGGGTGCAGCGGCTGTGAAAATTCTGGAAGGCCTGGGTCAGAGTCGCCAGGTGCTGGCATATATCCTCCAGGGACGCCGGTCCTCTTCCTGGCTCTGTCATGGCCGCAAGGTACTGTTAGAACCCGCCAGGTGGTGCCCCTGGCTGCCCACTTGACAGACCTACCCAAAGCGTGGAGTCTAAGTCCCGGTCTGTGCTTTCACCAGGGCCCCTGATGGTGGGGATGGACTTGAAACAGACCGGGACCAGGTCACGACCTCCGAGTAGGCCCACCAGTGGCAGGGGCAACCTCCGGGGATGTATTGGTACCGGGAGAGCCAGATGTGAGGAGGACGGCAGGACCTAGCAGGATGGATCACGAGCGGGGGTCCCGTGGGGTAGGCGAGGTACAGAGTCGGCAGGCGGAGAGTAGTCAGGTCACACGCAGGGTCAGCAGGATAAGTCAGTCCGTAGAGAGGTCAAAACAAGCCGAGGGTCAGGATGGGAGAAGGCAGAGTAGTCAGGACAATCCGGGTCAACACAGGAGTAGGCAGCGTAGTCAGGGTCAATCAGGGTCAAAAACACAGGTACAGGACTCAGGAACTCAGATAGACCTTGCGGCGATTACTGACAGTGCAGGGCATCTTTAAATATTGCGCCCTGCACTGTCATTGGCCGCTCGGGACGCGCCCCCGGGCTGTCATTGGCCGCCCGAGGCGCGCCCGCGGGTCCCACTGCGCATGCGCGGCATCCTGTCATCCACGGCTCGCCGGGACCTAGTGCCTGTGTCCCGGCGTCAGCCGTCGCCAGCGCGCATGCGCCGGCCGACAGGACGCCGCGATCCCTGACAACTACTCTCTGAATGTGATCTTTTAGCCAGTTTTCTATCCATTTACATACAGATTTTTCCAAGCCTGTAGACTTTACCTTACACATTAGCCATGTGTGGGGAACTGTGTCAAACGCTTTTGCAATATCCAAGTATACCACGTCCACCACCACCCCTCTCTCCAAGTATACCACGTCCACCACCACCCCTCTGTCCAAGTATACCACGTCCACCGCCACCCCTCTGTCCAAGTATACCAAGTTCACCGCCACCCCTCTGTCCAAGTATACCACGTCCACCGCCACCCCTCTGTCCAAGTATACCACGTCCACCGCCACCCCTCTGTCCAAGTATACCACGTCCACCGCCACCCCTCTGTCCAAGTATACCATGTCCACCGCCACCCCTCTGTCAAAGTATACCATGTCCACCGCCACCCCTCTGTCCAAGTATACCACGTCCACCGCCACCCCTCTGTCCAAGGTTTTGCTCACTTCCTCATAAAAAGATATCAGATTTGTTTGACTACTTCTGTCTTTCATGAATCCATGCTGTCTGTTGCTTAAAATATTTTTTTCCAGCAAGAACTCATCTATGTGGTCTTTTATTAAACTCTCCAGTATCTTCCCAACTATAGAAGTTAAACTAACAGGTCTGCAATTACTTGGTAAAGATTTTGATCCCTTTTTAAATATTGGCACCACATTGGCCTTACGCCAATCCAGTGGTACTGTGCCAGTCATTAAATTAGAAACAATGGCTTTGAAATGACAGCGCTCAATTCTTTAAGGACCCGTGGGTGCTCGGACCGGACCTTTTTACTATTAATATATTTCAAGAATTTTGGGGTGTTGGTCCTGCTATCTTTTGCATCTGTCGTTCGTTTTCAATTTTTTTTTTTTGAATATTCTGTTATATTCTTTGTAATGTTTAAATGATGATAGCGTTCCTTCATTTTTATATTTAATAAAATGTATTTTCTTATTATCTATAGCTTTTTTAACTTTGGCCATAAGCCACATATGTTTGATTTTTAGCCTTTTAAGCTTGTTGCCTATGGGAATATATTTTGCAGTGTGTTCACATTCAGTCTTTTTGAAGAACTCCCATTTATGTGTTGTGTTCATAGATGCCAATATTCCCTTCCAGTCTAAGTCTTTGAAAGCAGCTCTCAGTCTTGGAAAATTAGCTCTCTTAAAGTTGAGTGTTTTTATTTTCCCATATGTGCTTGTTGTTTACAGCTAACAATAAATTAACTTATGTTTTGGTCACTGCTACCCAGATGTTCCTTTATATGGACATTAGTGATAACCTCTGCATGGTTTGAGATTACCAGGTCCAGCAGAGCATCATTCCTAGTTGGGGGCTTTTTGAACTGTACCATAAAATTTCCCTGTAGTAGGTTTATACATTTTTGCCCTTTAACTGTTCCTGCAGTGTCATTACTCCTGTCAGTTTCCAAGTGCCTAAAAGTGTTGCTGGTATTTTGCTCTAAGGGTTAAATTGTGGTTATGTAGGGGTTAATAATGTGCTGTGGTGAACCTTGCTCCTCCTGTATGTGTCACTTCCTATATTCAGGAGGAGGTGGGACCTCATGGTCTTCTGGTCAGTGGGAGTTGGGAAAAGATCATACTTGGGAGATGTAATCTCTTGATGAGTAGGGCTACCCTTCAGCAGGACCCTGATACAGGACAAAGGAACAAATCTTTACTATTCACTTAATGGGGAGTAAGAACGAAACAAACCATACATGCACCACTGCCATAGCACTTAAAATAGGATATGGACACTGCCATGCTTCTTTGGGATGTTACACAGTTTTGTCATTAGGAACTAAGGAACTGCACATCAGAGGCCAGCTGTCAACTTTAAGTCCAGGGAGCAAATACAACCCAGAGGCCCACGGTGCAGCATCTTGGCCCCCCTCCCACTCTCCCTCTTCCCTGCCTCCTCCCGACCTCCAACCCAGGCTAAAGCTCCACTCCAGGTACTCTCTGCTCACAGGGCGGGTCGGAATAGACACTGCCTGCTGTACTGACTCCGGGTTTCCAAACTGGCCGGCCGGGGGCTGCAGGGTGGAGGGGAGCCTCCAGTGGGGCACGGAGTCAGCTTCTGCTTATTATTATTATTATAATACAGGATTTATATAGCGCCAACAGCTTTCTCAGAGCTTTACTATGTAAAGGGAGACAATACAGCAACAATACAGTTCAATACAAGAGGGTTAGGAGGGCCCTGCTCCTTGGAGCTTACAATCTAAGAGGACACAGCATACACCCTCCATTCTGGGGGAGGTGGCCTGCGCTCTGTCCTTGTCTTCATCCTGCACTCGATAGGAAAGAGGACTTTTGCTTACTTCAACAGGATGCCTTTAAGCATGTCTGTGGTGAAAGCAGTGCAGTCTTTTATGGAGCATCAGAGTGGCCCGGGGGTCAACTGGCCCCTCGCCCAGTCCACCCCTGCTGTACATGCAAGTGTTTTACTTAAGTAAAATAAATTCTGGTTTAGTAACCTTGTCTGGTGTGATTTACGTGAGGAAGAGTGAGAGATCTTGCTTCTACAATGTGTAACAAGACACACTGGGGTGTATTTACTAAAACTGGAGAGTGCAAAATCTGATGCAGCTCTGCATAGAAACCAATCAGCTTCCAGTTTTTGTTTTCTTTTTTCAAAACTTAATTGAACAAGCTGAAGTTAGAAGCTGATTGGCCACCATGCACAGCAGCAGACTTTGCACTCTCCAGTTTTAGTCAATCCACCCCATTGTAACTGAAATGTGCAGGTTTAATTAATGTATTGTCATAATGAACATTCTTGCATGAAGTTCCCTTTTTCTGCCACAAGATGGAGCTTTGTGGACTCTGATTCATTTTTATTTAGAGCACTGCAGGATGGAAAATGTAGTCCCAGCCAGCAGAAACTCCATATCACCACAGACACAGGAATCTTTCAAATCCAGTATGCCTGTGTGCAGAAGGGGTTATATAAATTAAAGGCCCAGGAAACCAGGAGTCAGTGGAGAGTGAAACGCCGCTGTGTTTAAAAGGGAAGGTTTTGTCTGGTTGAGAGAAAGGGAGGAAGATGCACTGAAAGACTGTGCATTCCAGAAGTGGCAGTGTCTGTCAGTACTGGAGAACTGAGAAAGCTCCAGCAATCTGCCAAGTCCAGTCTCTGTCTGCTGAAACCGGGGAATTACTTTGAGGCCTATTACCGGCGCTGCCAGAGACCCAGACCTGATGATACCTGCCGTTACGCCACAAAGCCTAGCTAATGTTGCACCTGCATTGCAGACCATTGTTTGATCTGGAATTATTTCCCATCTTAAAGGAGGCCCGTGTTCATCATTAAGGGAGGCCTTTGACTACAAATATCCTGGAGTCGGTGAGTGGATATTGACTCTTTGTGACATATTGACCTTGTAGTGAAATCCATTGGAAAGATATATTGCATTATACCTGTCAGGAATGGGCTCAGCACAGGTGGTGCTGGGGTTCACCTGCCTTGTGGGCTGCAGTACCAGTGCTGGCCAGAGGGTGCTCTCAGCAGCCAGAATCTCACTCCTGCAATCAAGGCATCACCTGAGGCTGATTGCAGGAGGTGTATTTAAGCAATGGCTAGGCCTGCAGTCAGTGCCTTGGTGTTTGTTTCCCATGAGCCCTGTACCTGGTATTCTGTGTTCCTGCATATCTGCCTATCTGATTTGTTGCTGACCCTGCTTTGATCCTGACCTCTGCTGACTTTTCCTGCCCTGATCCCTGGCCTGTCTGACTTCTCTTGGATACCCTCCTTGGATCTGATCTCCTGTTACTGACCTGGCGAGTGACCTGACTATTCTGTGCCTGCTGCCTTGTACTGCGCTGTCCCCACCGTTACCTACCCGGCCTGTCTGACTATGCTTCTGCTCAGCCATCCGTCCTGCACGGACCCATCCACCTCTTCACGCCAGGCTCTCCTCCAGAATATACCTCTGGCGGATCCCTCTACCACAGGTGGGTGTACTCAGGGGCCGCGACCTGGTCTCTGTCTGCTCCAAGTCCATCCCCACCATCAGGGGCCCTGCTGAACAAGCAGACTGGGACTTAGGCTCCGCACTCTGGGGAATCCTATTCCGTGGGTTGCTAGAGGTACCACCAGGCGGTGCATTACAGACCCATACGGCCTGCCTGACCATTCCACCTCTCCAGCCCTGACCACGCCTGTTTTCCCACACATTTCTGGTCATACCCGGAACCGTGACAATACCTCTTAAAGGCATATCATCCATTAACTTACTGCAACTGTCCTGCTGCTCTGTACTGTATCCCTGCACATCTGAGAAATATCTACTATTAACCCCTTACTGGATACCTCTCCACTCAGTGCTCTTTGGAAATTAGTGTTCTACAGCCCATTTCCTTGTTGCAGAAATTACCCTAATCTAGAGTGCCAACGTCTTCAAGAGCTCCAGCGTGTCCAGCCAAAGACTTACTTTAAGGACTGTTAGCCTGCATAATCAAGAGTTTACAGTTATTGCATTATAGCCTAGGCCCCAGCCTCCTCACCATAAGTGACTCTAGGCGACTTAGCCATTATTCTATTGATACTAATTAGCCGTCTCCTTATATTTCTCATTTCCAGTGGGGAAAGCTACAGTTTATGCTGACCTTACCAAAACCTAAGGCGGCAGTCCTACTACATTGTTTGATATTTGAAATTGTACATGTCAAAAGATGTTCTGCATTAGAATATTCTCTCATTTTTGAGTACTCATATTCTCAATATATATTGTCATTATACTCAAGGTCTCGAGCCTCATTTCAGGGTGACCCTGAGGCACTACATGAAAGTTATCAGTCTGTGTTTATTGATGTGTATACCTGAAGTGTCAGAGGACTTTGTGAAGATCAAGGTAAGATGAGAGGATACTGCAATGCCAGAAAACCAGCGCTAGGATTACCGTGGCTTGGAATGATGATGAATTCCATAAAGGGTATACTTAATGATAACCCTACGTTGACTGCAAGCTGGAGCTGGTTACCAGCCCCAGCTTGCAGTCCAGGTCCAGTGCCTGTCCTCCGTTTCCCCTCCGGTGGTGTGACTCCCCTTCCAGAGCGCCATAGTCCCTGGCTGGTTAGCCATCTGAGTCCACATCGCTCCCGGCCTGGGTGTGCAGGTGAGCAGACATTCTTCCAGTCATGCCTAGCCCACACCACTGCATCCCCAAGCATTCTGGTTACATTGTACCCAATTTGCACGTAATAAAGCATACCTCTTATGGAATTGAAGTAGGGTTATCATTAAGTATACCCTTTATGGAATGGAATTATGGTTACTATTCATCATCATTCCAAGCCACGGTCACCCTAGTGCTGATTTTCTGGCATTCCATTATCACTTTTAACAGTGTGTTTTTTAGCAGCTGTGTGCAAGTGCCCCCCCAATCCTAGTGTTCAGCACTTGGATCTTTTATGTTATTGGATCAACTTTCAGGATACCCCTATGGATTATGAAGTGAAGAGTAAATAAGAAGGAGCAGCCAGTTCGAAAGAGGGAAAGATGGTGGCCATGGATGAAGGTTCTGTAGGTGGGGTAGCCTGGCACTTGGGGCATCCTACCGAATGGCTGGGTCCCTATCTTGAGCCCCCTGAGGAATGGAACCCTCCTAGGCACTGGGCCTCGAGCTCGGTGTTTGAAGCCTCACAAACTATGTGTGGTTGTTCCCCTCTTTGCCTTCGGGTCGAACATGGTCAAGCGTATGGTATGAGAATAGCTGGTGGAGAGACTCAGTGCCCTCTGTAGTTGGTGCCGGGACAGATGTCACTAGCAAATGTAAAAGACACTATCCTTCTGTGTCTGAGGCCCCGGAGAAGTATTTTAGCCTCCAGCCATGAGGGGGTGCTGCGCTCATGTAAGTGACAGTTCAAATCTGTTAGCTAACAAATAGTTGTCACTCTGAAGGAGATTGCATCCTTAGACAGGAGAGAAGCCTAAACCACTTTGCTGGATGTAAGCTTTAAGTTTTATATATAAAAATGTAAGAAAGCAGAATGGTTGTCCACATCACCTATCAATATTCCAGATGGCAGCTTTCTAGAACACTTTACAATAATATCTCAAATTGTGTATTTTCTGTAAACACAGTTTTGCTTTTTAGCATGTGTAGCTTCTGGAAATATAAATGATACTTTGGGAAAAAAAAGAATTAAGCGGATTTTCTCTATTACTCAAACAGCTAATCCAATTATTTATTCTGGATATGAAGGTTTAATGACCAAAAGCTTGTTTCCTTGAATCCAATCCAAAGAAACAGCTGTATGCAGGCCTTATTTAACTTGTACATATCTACAGTACATTGACAAGAGTCTGCAGACCACAATAACCTGCAGGTACGGCACACCCAAGTTTCTGCAGAAGGTTTGATCACATTAAGCTTTATATACGACGACAGCCTATCATACTTCAGATGTGGTTGCATGCTACTTGAGCTACAGAGAATGTTGTGACTCCTAAAAGCTACTCACACCCAGTCCTGCTACTGGATGTACCTATGAAGATGCAGGGGGCAGACAAAGAAGAGAGTAAAAAATATACAAAAAATATCTAAGTTGTATTTATAATTTTTGCTGCTCCCTCTCCACCCCTGGGAACAAATTCTTGTTCTTCTTCCCCAGGGCTCATTCACATGTGTGGCAGCCCTTGCCACCCTTTCTGAAAAGTGATCCCTGGTGGTCTTTGACAGGTGATGGGAAGGTGACATGGCACCTCCTCACTGCCCGATTTAACCATGTAAATGTCTCTTCGCTGTGCTGCAATCGTGTGCATTGCATAGATTGGCATGGATCGTGTTTCACCCTAATTGTTTGCTGCACCAACAAACTTGAGCATCTCCAACATATCCTTTTTGTGGTAAACCATATAAATCCCACATAAAACCCAAAATTAAAATTCTACAAATATAATCAATTTATACAATCAAAGTAAATACAGTTAAACTTAAAATTTGTGTCCAATTTAAATTCACTCCCAATTGTGTCCCAAAATCACATAAAATAACATAAAATAAAACAGAATCCAAATGTGTCCAATATCCAAGTCCCAAATTTTCACTTCAATCCAGTTAGAAGGAAATTGATCCTAAATATTCCATGAAAACCGCAAAAGAAAGAAAAGGAAAAATTCATAGTGTATTATCTTTTTAAATATATGTACTTCACTCTGTGCAAAAACACAAAACCACTCTTAAAATAGTGAAGAGAAAAAAAAAAAAAAAAAAACTTGTGCAAGTATTATATAAATATATACTTATTCTTTCAATGCATAAATCAATAAATAAAACCAAAAACGTGAAAACTCGTGACCACTTCAATCATATATACACTCTGTGATCCAACCACTTGTGAATTGTGATACTAGGTACTAGTACCCTCTATAATCCAGCCAAAAGTCATACCAGGTACTATTACCCTCTTGAAGTTATTCTCAAGCATAGGCTATCCTAAGGAATCCATATCTTTCAATCCTTCATTTCAGGGGTACTCCTCCAAAATCCTGCACCTGGTGAAGAGTGGGGACACTTGAAATGGTTGTGCAACTGTTAAACCTCAGTGACAATGTAGACCAAATAGGAGAGAGCTTCGTTCACTTTGGCGTTCTGTCTCTTTCTATTTTCTCCTTCACTGATTGTACCTCAAGTGCGACTCCCAAATCCTTGCTCTTCATCATCTCTGGTTCACCCGAGACGATTGTATACTTTCTAGGGAGAAAGTGTGACTTTTTGGTGGGAGTGGAAGGGAAGGAGTTTATTGATTGATTAAACTTGAGCATCTGTACGGCCCTGGTTGGCTACAATTTTTCTCAGCAGTGACACAATAGCCCCAGTATCTAGGGCTACACTCGACACAGTGCACCCATCCTATCACCTGTTCACCAGCAACTGGGCTTGTAGGTGACAAAACCTTAGAGCTGTCCTGTCTCAGTTTTACTGCAGCATGCCACCACACCAACCGGTCATCACCTACCTGGAACTTATATCCTTTTCAGGTGCAGATGCAGTCACAAACAGTATCAGTTAGTTTCATTCCTCGCTTTCTTCCAGCACTCACTGCTTTCTCCAGACTGCAATGTTTTCTCTTTCTTTACTTACCACACACTTGGTTGGCAGTGGGAGACCTCTATTGTTGAACCCAGAGGACCATGCCTGAAGCGAAGGATGAAATATTACACATAAATATCTTTAGTGAGTAGACCCCCCTCACAACACTGGGAGTTTTCAGGGTCATATTCTCCAGGATGCTCGAGCTATGCTCTGCTGCACTAAATGCATTTTCTGAACAGGGGTGCCTGAGATTCAACCCCATCCCTCTGCAGACACAAACTGATCTTTACCCCAGGCCTCAAAGCTCAATCCAGAAGACCTACTACATCGTCATCCAGGAGTCCTGTAATCTTTGACTCCTTCCCAGGGTCTAGAATCAGGGAGACATCTTTCCTTCTTTTGGTGTGGCTACATTCTTCACACGTCACTTAATGTCCAGGCTTCCACCTTCCTCAACCAACCACTATCAACTTCCCTTCTTCTTCTATAGCTACCTTTGATGGCCCCACTGGAGACAATGGAAACTCACCCATCTGCATACTCAATCACTTTTTGAAGACTTCTCATATGCAGAACTTACACCTTCATCAACAATCAACCAGTGGGAAGAGTCCCTGCCGAGCACATGGGCGCTCAATGAAAGACGCTCCCACATTGCAGTCCAGAAGAAAAAAGACTCTAGATTAGGGGTGTCAAACTCAATTTCATTGCAGGCCACATCAGCATTATGATTGCCCTCAACTGCATCAGCATTATGGTTGCCCTCAAAGGGCTGGTTGTATCTGTAAGACTAGATGTCCACCCTCCTTAATTCAGATGTCAAGAGGCTCCCTACCATAGTTCAGATATGAGATAGTGCTGCAGCTGCAGGAGAGAAATAGCCTGGTGGTCTGGATTCGGCCCATGGGCCTTGTGTTTGACACCTGTGTTCTAGATTGTCCTCTCACATGATGGTGGATTAAGGTTAGAATTCAGAGCCTTTACGTTTAAGACAGAGGGTTTGGGCAGAGCTTTAACAACAATTAAAGCAATACTAAAGGTTCATTTTATTTTTTTTGTAAAATAACAAACAAGTCTATACTCACCTGCTGTGTGTAGGGTCACCCGCAGGCTCTCCTGGCTCCTCCTTTCTGTCAGCTTGCTATGGGGGCACCCGCTGCTCCATGTGTCCATTCACACAAAGCTGTGACTTGTCCCCGTCCCCTCTTTCTCCTCATTGGCTGACTGGCTGTGATTGACAGCAGTGGGAGCCAGTAGCTCCCGCTTGCTGTCTCAGCCAATGAGGAGGCAGAGACCCGGGGCAGCTGAGGCTGTCATTCACATCGCTGGATCTCGATGGAGCTCAGGTAAGTATTGAGGGGGCTGGGGGAGCTGCTGTACACAGGTTTTGTACCTTCATGCATGAGTTCATGAAGGTAAAAAACCTTGAGCCTTTACAACCACTTTAAACTTTTCTTTAATGGTTCAGGCTGCTTGAAAATCTTTTTCCTTAGGAGTTTATATGAATGTACATTACCCAGTAACAAAAATGTAATATATCGCAGCTTACCAGTCCTTAGATGTAGTAGTTGGGTTACTTTTCTTTATTTTCAAGCTTTTTTCCTTTATTTTTAACTAACAATTTTGCCAATACACTTAGGGATGATTTATTATGGGCAAATTGACTGTTCACTATGCATGGAAAGTTGCATTTTGTAAGGGAATTTGTCCCACGGCTTAGTGAATGGGGTGAAGCTCTTCTGACTTCAATCATCCAATCCTATGCAAGCAAAAATGTTGTTTGTTTGTTTTAAATCTTCCATGCACCTGATTGGGTATTCTTTGCAAAGTGAAATTTCACCTAATTCACTAAACTCTGGAGCAAATTCCCTTGCAAAGCCCAACTTCCCTTGCAAAGTGGACAGACAGCCTATTTTCCTTTAGTAAATCAACCCTCCTATGTTGGTCTGTTTGTAGGCCCATTCAATTCACTGTTATTTATAGATAAGCAAATATACCAAATCTAGAGACAGGGGAGAAGTGTGTTGTAGCACAGCTTTATTTTTTTTCCCTTGCCCCCTAATGAGATTAAATGGAGATAAGATCAGTTATGCTATTTACAGAGGATCTGTATTCATAAGCTAAGACTTTATTTTCCACTTTCCAATTTCCTGCCTGAAGACATGACTAATTCCAAGTGCATGAAGGGGGGGGGCAAAGGAACAAAGATGGGAACAGAGAAAAACAAAAGGGCCAAAAGGTCTCCTTACGTCTCCAGTTAGCATTGTTAAGCCGTAACAATTTCACAATATTATCAGCTTTGATGTTTATAGGCAGCAAATCTAAGAGCTGTGCCTTTTCGCTTGACTGCAAGCCAGAAATGCTAGCTATTATTTGTGCAAATATCCTGTAGGCCCAGTGGGTCAGAACTTCACCCAAAATATATATGTATCACTAACAACTATACTTAATAACTCATGAAATCTTTTATATGTTCATGTACTGTAATTTCAAAAGTCATTTTAAAATTTTTTAAATCTACATTCTTGTTCGGGCATTTCCTGACATAGGTTGACAACGCTCCAGCCCAGTGTCCCAGTTGTGCAGCTGTGTTGTCACCTTGTAACGTAAGCTTCTGATGGGCAGTACAAAATGCTCTTTAGCCATTGCTTGAGTTAATTTAATGTTAATACAGTAAATGATACACAGTGCTTTAAGAAATTAAATGTCATTTAAGTCGGGGTTTACATACACTGTATTGCCAAAAGTATTGGGACACCCCTCTGAATCATTGGATTCAGGTGTTCCAATCACCTCTCTGGCCACAAAATCAAGCACTTAGGCCTGCAGACTGCTTCTACAAACATTTGTGAAAGAATGGGCTGCTCTCAAGAGCTCAGTGAATTCAAGCATGGTGCCGTGATAGGTTGTCACCTGTGCAATAAGTCCATCCGTGACATTTCCTATTTGGAAATTTCCGTATTTGGAGATTAAATCTCTTTTCCTCCAGACGTAAAGAGTGCCCCCTTGTCCTCTGTGATGACCTCAGGGTGAATAACTCTACACCGAGTTCACTATATGAACCACTGATGTATTTATACATGGAGATCATATCCCCCCTTATGTATTATACATGGTGATCATATCCCCCCTTATGTATTATACATGGAGATCATATCCCCCCTTATGTATTATACATGGAGATCATATCCCCCCTTATGTATTATACATGGAGATCATACCCCCCCTTATGTATTATACATGGAGATCATACCCCCCTTATGTATTATACATGTTGATCATATCCCCCCTTATGTACTATACATGGAGGTTATATTCCCCTTATGTATTATACATGGAGATCATATCCCCCCTTATGTATTATACATGGAGATCATATCCCCCCTTATGTATTATACATGGAGATCATATCCCCCTTATGTATTATACATGGAGAACATATCCCTCCTTATGTATTATACATGGAGATCATATCCCCCCTTATGTATTATACATGGAGAACATATCCCCCCTTATGTATTATTCATGGTGATCATATCCCCCCTTATGTATTATACATGGAGATCATATCCCCCCTTATGTATTATTCATGGAGATCATATCCCCCCTTATGTATTATTCATGGAGATCATATCCCCCCTTATGTATTATACATGGAGATCATATCCCCCTTATGTATTATACATGGTGATCATATCCCCCATTATGTATTATACATGGTGATCATATCCCCCCTTATGTATTATACATGTTGATCATATCCCCCCTTATGTATTTATACATGGAGATCATATCCCCCCTTATGTATTATACATGGTGATCATATCCCCCCTTATGTATTATACATGTTGATCATATCCCCCCTTATGTATTATACATGGAGATCATATCCCCCCTTATGTATTATACATGGAGATCATATCCCCCCTTATGTATTATACATGGAGATCATATCCCCCCTTATGTATTATACATGGAGATCATATCCCCCCTTATGTATTATACATGGAGATCATATCCCCCCTTATGTATTATACATGGAGATCATATCCCCCCTTATGTATTATACATGGAGATCATATCCCCCTTATGTATTATACATGGAGATCATATCCCCCCTTATGTATTATACATGGAGATCATATCCCCCCTTATGTATTATACATGGAGATCATATCCCCCTTATGTATTATACATGGAGATCATATCCCCCCTATGTATTATTCATGGAGATCATATCCCCCCTTATGTATTATTCATGGAGATCATATCCCCCCTTATGTATTATACATGGAGATCATATCCCCCTTATGTATTATACATGGAGATCATATCCCCCCTTATGTATTATACATGGAGATCATATCCCCTCTTATGTTTTATACATGGAGATCATATCCCCCCTTATGTATTATACATGGTGATCATATCCCCCCTTATGTATTATACATGGTGATCATATCCCCCCTTATGTATTATACATGGAGATCATATCCCCCCTTATGTATTTATACATGGAGATCATATCCCCCCTTATGTATTATACATGGAGATCATATCCCCCCTTATGTATTATACATGGAGATCATATCCCCCCTTATGTATTATACATGGAGATCATATCCCCCCTTATGTATTATACATGGAGATCATATCCCCCCTTATGTATTATACATGGAGATCATATCCCCCTTATGTATTATACATGGAGATCATATCCCCCCTTATGTATTATACATGGAGATCATATCCCCCCTTATGTATTATACATGGTGATCATATCCCCCCTTATGTATTATACATGGAGATCATATCCCCCCTTATGTATTATACATGGAGATCATATCCCCCCTTATGTATTATACATGGAGATCATATCCCCCCTTATGTATTATACATGGAGATCATATCCCCCCTTATGTATTATACATGGTGATCATATCCCCCCTTATGTATTATACATGGTGATCATATCCCCCCTTATGTATTATACATGGTGATCATATCCCCCCTTATGTATTATACATGGAGATCATATCCCCCCTTATGTATTATACATGGAGATCATATCCCCCTTATGTATTATACATGGAGATCATATCCCCCTTATGTATTTATACATGGAGATCATATCCCCCTTATGTATTATACATGGAGATCATATCCCCCCTTATGTATTATACATGGTGATCATATCCCCCCTTAATCTCCTCTTCTCAAGAGAGAATAAATTCAGTTCCTCTAATCTTTCCTCATAGTTGATCTCCTCCATGCCTCTTATCCGTTTGGTTTCCCTTCCCTGTACTTTCTCCAGTTCCCCAATGTTCTTTTTGTGAATTGTTGCCCAAAATTGAACTGCATATTCCAGATGAGGTGTTACTAATGATTTTTACCGGGGTAATATGATATCTCTCTCTTTGGAGTCTATACCTCTTTTAATACAAGAGAGGATTTTGTTTCCTTTAGAACCCGCAGCTTGGCATTGCATGCCATTATTAAGCTTGTGATCTACCAGAACTCCCAGATCCTTCTCCACCATTGACCCCCCCCAGTTGTACCCCCCCTAGTATGTATGATGCATGCATATTCTTAGCCCCCAAGTGCATAACCTTACATTTATGAACATTAAACCTCATTTGCCACATACTTGTCCAATTACACAGAGCATTGAGGTCGGCTTGTAAGTTGGAGACACCCTGTAAGGACGTTATTCTACTGCATAGCTTGGTGTCATCTGCAGACTGAAATTATATTTATAATCCCAGACCCTATAACGTTTATGGTTTATAAATGTATTAAAAAGTAAGGGTCCCAACACTGAACCTTGGGGTACACCACTGACAACCCTAGACCATGCAGAGTATGAATCATTAACCACTACTCTTTGAATGCGATCTTTTAGCCAGTTTTCCCTCCATTTATATACCGATTTTTCCAAGCCTGTAGACTTTACCTTACACATTAGCCGTGTGTGGGGAACTGTCAAAAGCTTTTGCAAAATCCAAGTATACCACGTCCAGCGCCACCCCTCTGTCCAAGTATACCACGTCCACTGCCACCCCTCTGTCCAAGTATACCACGTCCACCGCCACCCCTCTGTCCAAGTATACCACGTCCACCACCACCCCTTTGTCCAAGTATACCACTTCCACCGCCACCCCTCTGTCCAAGGTTTTGCTCACCTCCTCATAAAAAGAAATCAGATTTGTTTGACAACTTCTGTCTTTCATGAATCTATGCTGTTTGTTGCTTAAAATATTTTTTTCCAGCAAGAACTCATCTATGTGGTCTTTTATTAAACTCTCCAGTATCTTCCCAACTATAGAAGTTACACTAACAGGTCTATAATTACATGGTAAAGATTTTGATCCCTTTTTAAATATTGGCACCACATTGGCCTTATGCCAATCCAGTGGTACTATGCCAGTCATTAACCACTTGCCTACCAGGCACTTATACCCCCTTCCTTACCAGGCCAATTTTCAGCTTTCAGCGCTGCCGCACTTTGATTGACAATTGCGCGGTCATGCAACATTGTACCCATATGAAATTTTGATCATTTTTTTCTCACAAATAGAGCTTTCTTTTGGTGGTATTTAATCGCCACTGGGCACTTTACTTTTTGCGCTATAAATTAAAAAAGGTGCAAAAAATTTGAAAAAAAAAAAAAAGTTTATTTGTTTCTTTTATAAAATTTTTCAAACAGGTATTTTTTCTCCTTCACTGATTTGCGTTGATGAGGCGGCACTGATGGGCACTGATAGGCGGCACTGATAGGCAGCACTAAAGGGCACTGATAGGCAGTACTAATGAGGTGGCACGGATAGGCGGCACTGATAGACAGCACTAATTAGGGGTCACGGATAGGCGGCACTGATATGCAGCACTGATAGGCGGCACTGATAGGTGACACTGATGATGGGTACTGATAGACGGCACTGACTGGCATCACTTCTGGGCACTGACTGGCGGCACTGACTGGCACAACCCCTGGGCACTGACTGGTGGCACTGACTGGCAGCACTGCTGGGCTGCACTGGTGGGTGGCACTGGTGGGCAGCACTGGTGGGTGGGCACAGGTGGGTGGCACTGGTGGGCACAGGTGGGTGGCACTGGTGGGTGGGCACAGGTGGGTGGCACTGCTGGGCACATGTAGGTGGCACTTCTGGGCACAGGTAGGTGGCACTGCAGAGTGGCACAGGTGGGGGCACTGCTGGGCACAGGTGGGGGCACTGCTGGGCACAGGTGGGGGCACTGCTGGGCACAGGTGGGCGGGGCTAGTGGGCGCACTGCTGGGCGGAACTTGCGGGTGTCACTGCTGGGCACTGATCATCAGGGCACTGATCATCAGTGCCCTGATGATCGGTGCCGATCCCCGCTCTGACAACTGCCGGTTCTCGGCAGTACTTTCCTCACGATCTGACAGCGTGAGGAAAGTGCAGCCGAGAACCGGCACTTGCATTTCCCTGTGATCAGCGTGTCATTGGACACCGCTGATCACGTGGTAAAAGCCCGGTGGGATCGGCCTTTCACCACATCACGTGATCAGCTGTGTCTGTAGGACACAGCGATCACGGAGATCGCCGGGTGCGCGCCCCCTGGGGCGCGCAGGAGAGCGCGTTCTGGGAGGACGTCATATGATGTCCACTCAGAACTGGCCGGCCGCGGTGAAGCCATCATTCGGCTATGCGCGGTCGGCAAGAAGTTAAAGAGTCCCTAAAAATTAGAAACAATGGCTTTGAAATGACAGCTCAATTCTTTAAGGACCCGTGTGTGTATGCCATGGACAAGAGCTCCCCCATGCTCCTTTGTATATACAGAGCTGAAGAAGTTATTTAATAAATTTGCCTTCTCTTTGTCCCCAGTCACCCACTCTAGATTATTATGTAAAGGGCCTACATGCTCAGTCAAAACCTTTTTACTATTAAAATATTTCAAGAATTTTTGGGGGTTGGTCGTGCTATCTTTTGCAATCTGTCATTCGTTTTCAATTTTTGTGGCCTTTATTTCCTTTTTGCATATTCTGTTATCTTCTTTGTAATATGATAGCGTTCCTTCATTTTTAGATTTAATAAAAGCTCTTTTCTTATTATTTATAGCGTTTTTAACTTTGGCCGTAAGCCACATATGTTTGATTTTTAGCCTTATAAACTTGTTGCCCATGGGAATATATTTTGCAGTGTGTTCACATACAGCCTTTTTGAAGAACTCCCATTTCTGTGTTGTGTTCATCAATGCCAATATTTCCTCCCAGTCTAAGTCTTAGAGAGCAGATCTCAGCCTTGGAAAATTAGCTCTCTTAAAGTTGAGTGTTTTTATTATCCCATATGTGCTTGTTGTTTACAGTTTACAGTAAATTAAATCATGTTATGGTCAATGCTACCCAGATGTTCTTTGATATGGACATTCGTAATAAGCTCTGCATGGTTTGAGATTACCAGGTCCAGCAGAGCATCATTTCTAGATGGGGCCTCCATGAACTGTACCATAAAATTGTCCTGTAGTAGGTTTATACATTTTTGCTCTATAACTGTTCCTGCAGTACCATTACTCCAGTCAATTTCTGGGTAGTTAAAATCCCCCATTGTTATCACTATCTAGCCCTTTCGATCTGTGCAAGGAGCTGAGTCTTCACCTCCTCATTAACACTGGGATGCTTATAACAAACTTCAATTATTACCTTTATAGTACATACCCCCATGTGCAGTTCCACCCATAATGCTTCAGCCTCCTCACACTCTCCATCAACTAGGTCCTCTGTGGTCCTGGAAGCTGGAAAATCTTTGTGCAGGGTGCAGCTGAGAGTGGCATTGTTACATAAGTGACAGCGTGGTGTGAGATTGGCTGGTCTTTTGTCACTATTTGGTGAGAAGGGCAGGGGTCGGGCGCCACGTTTATCACACACACCACCACTGGACTCTAGAGCAGTTGAGACATGTTCTCTGGAGTGGCGAATCCGATGGATTTTTTCAATAAATGTAAATTGGATTAAATGGTGAACTTGTATCTGTCTGGAGGTCTTTAAAGTACAGAACATGTGCTTCTTGGTATACATTTACATTTCAGTACTTTACACATAATCTATAGATTAGCTGCAGATGAAATATGGTATTGAGAATCCCTATTAGTCAGCTTAGCTTCCTACAGCAGTTCCCATCCAGCTGGTCCTCCTCATCTCATACCTCTTTCTCTGCTTCATATTACTTGGCATCATTCATAAAACACCTGTAGTCATTGTCATCCAAGCTGAGCAATCGTGTACAAGTTGGAGCTTTCTTTCTATGCTGCATATCATTGAGCTACAAACAGGTTACATGAATAGCATTTAGGATTTAAAGCCTGATTCCATAAAGAAGATATATAAACATATCTTAATGCAGTTTTTTACTAGATAATAAAGTAATTTTCATGACAACTAATAAAGGTACCAGAATCTGTCTTCCAGTTGTAACCAGTACTCAGCAACACTGGGAAAAAAGCAGGCCAGCACTTGAAGCCAAACAGGACTTCTACAATGTTTAGTGTTAGGTTAAGGATTAGGGTTGGATCCTATGCAGACTGGGTGTTTAGCCCCAGTGAATGCGATTTTGGTGTTTTGCTGCTGGTACACCATCCAATCCCATTGCTGGTAGCCTGTAAAACTTCTATGATAGCCCGACAGCTGATGAGGCTGGATAGGGCACTGAGTGGTACAAATGCTTAGGGCAGTATGAGCCAAGGGACAAACTTCTAGACCATAGCATTTTTACGTTCCAGGCAGTTGTCCCTGGGTACATACTGGCCTAAAAGTTTGACCCCTTGATACCCCAACAGCTGTTAGGCTTTCATCAAAGTTTTAAAGACTAGCAGCAGTGTGGCTGGGGTGGACACCTATGCTCTCCACCTCCTACTAAACACCATAACCGTTGCACCATGGCTAACCACTCAGTGGGCATAGGGTCCAACCCTAATCCTTAATCTAACCTTAAATGTTATAAAGGTCCAGTTTGCAAAGGCTAAGTGCACTGGACAGCCCCACTGCCTGCAGCCTATCAAACTCCATGAGAGGACCTGTGCTCTCTACCTGCAGCTAAACACCGGTGCCCAGGGGCGGACTGACCATTTGGAAACTCGGGCAGTGCCCGAGGGCCCGGGGTCAGTAGGGGGCCCCATGAGATGCCCCTGGTACCTTTTTCATAGGCTTTTTTCAGTTTCGGCAAGGACACAGGGGCCCCATGATCCCCTATTGCCTGGGGGCCCCATGAGTTGTCAGTCCGCCCCTGCCGGTGCCCCATACACAGGGGCTAAACACCCAGTGTACATGCAGCTTAAGCTGGCCACACCATTAGACTTTTGTTGGAAAAAATTTGTTTTCAGAATGTTTGTTCTTTTTTCTAACAATGGGATCAAATTGATGATTATAGGGAAAATCAAAGAAGGATAGAAAACAAATAAAATTCTAACTGTGAATGTGGTTTTTATTCGGGAATATGCATGTGCATCCTAAAATCGAATGTAGAATTCTAAACACTGGCATGGCAATTGAACAAAAATTTTCAGGGTTTCATACAAAATTTGAAAGGTCCATAATAGAACTATCGAATACATGAACAATTTTTCCAAATTTCTGTACGGAATTCTACTGGCTGGCTTTAGACTTGGGGGATGAGCTTGAGTTAAAGGTTAAAAAAGTAAGGCTAGTTTGATGTTAGAGGTTAGATTTACAGCCTAATTGAATGGTGAGAGGTTAGGATGAGGTTAAGGGACAGCTGTACTAGCCACATGCTTGGGTTTCCTTGCTGATTCATATGTCACTAGACCACATTCTTTAACTTAAGGCCCCTTTCAGAGGGGCGGACCCATCAGCGGATCTGTTTGCTCAGCGGGGATGACAGGTCTGTGTCTGCTCCGCTGCTGCTCACCTGTCATCCGATCCCTCAGACGGATGAGGAACGCATTCCCATTTCTCTGTTTTTGGCATACAGGATTGGATGCCAGCAGGTGTCAGCAGACACTTGTCCGCTGACGCCCGCAAGTCCATTGAGGTCTAAGGTTGGTCTGATCGGGTCCACCTGAAAAACTGACAAGCAGATCTGATCGGACCGTCAGTGTGAAAGGGGCCTCAGAGGTTGCAAAATAAATGGGCTTAACCAGGGGCAGACTGACAACTCATGGGGCCCCCGGGCAATAGGGGATCATGGGGCCCCTGTGTCCTTGCCCAAACTCAAAAAAACCTATGAAAAAGGTACCAGGGTCATCTCATGGGGCCCCCTACTGACCCCGGGGCCTCGAGCAGTGCCCGAGTTTCCAAATGGTCAGTCCGCCCCTGGGCTTAATCTATTTTGTTGGTGCAAGCTTTAAAGCTTTATAAGGAATTTGGGAAACTGTGCTCTAGAAGATTCTTACAAATGCCTGTTCCTATCTGGTTCTCTTTGGCAATAGTTTCATTATTTTTACCTTTCCTATTTTTTCAGAAGTAATTAATTTTTTTTGTGGTATGATCAGTCTGTACAGAAATATTGCAGGCAGTAAAATAATCTATATGGCGATGTACAGGGCTTTTTTTCTCAGAGAATGCAGAATCTCTCCCTTTCCAAGTCACCATTTGCCTCCACCCCTATCCACCTCCGAGCTCTGTTCTTTGGTTCCACCTCCTACCCACCTGCCAGTACCACCCTTTAAGAGAATACAGAACCAAGTATCATTTTGTGGTGCTATGGAATTTGTATGGAATTAGTTAATGATAACAAGAAAAGCAGTAACATAGATCCCATGCAGCCGGCAACAATAGACCCCCTCAGCAACAATGGAGCACCTGCCTTACAATACCCTCCAGCAACCAAAGACCCCAAGCAGCAACAACGGATCTCCCCTCAGCCAGAATCAATACACCCTCCAGCAGTCAGCAAAAATAGCTCCCTCCCTCAACAGCAGATCCTTCCCAGAAACATAAGACCCACCCCCATCAACAATAGACCCCCAGCAAAAATAAATCTCCTCCAGCAACATTATACTGTAATCCCAAGCAGCCAGCAACAATAGACCCTCCAGCGCACCCCTTACATACATTCGATGCTGGAGGTACCAGAACTGTGTTCCCCCATGTTCACGTTGAAAAAAAGCCCTGGCAATGTACAAGTTATTAGTGGTGAACATTTTCTCTGTCCAAAAGAACTGAGCCAGATTCATAGCACCACATTATAACGCACCCTCCTGTCAGAAAATAAAATGGGTAGGAGAAAAGTAAAGAGGGCTTTTGGAAATGTGTATAACTTACAACAAAGAATGATTAGAACTTGAAAGAAGAGAATTAGGGCCTTTAGTTAATGGGCTTCAATGGGAAAATGTGTTTGACATCACTTTAAGGCACTCATAAGATCATTCAGAGTTCACTGCATAAGCAGTTGATCTGAATCTGACCTGCCTAAGTAGCCGTAGTGCAGTGCCCATTTACTCATCATGCACAGATGCAGATGCCGGTCCCTTTAACTCCATTTCCCTAAACTCCCTGGGTTTCTGGATATGCCAAAGAAGTGTAAGTTCTTTAGCTACCCTCTCACAGCTCCTCCCAGAGGTCATACCTCATGAGGCAGAGTTAGCTGGGCTAGTGATCTACAGCCCAGTGAGAGGCCCTCCACTGTCAGAACTGGTGTGTGGACTGGGGTCAGAGTCTAATAGCATGTAGTAGCTTCTATGGAAAACACAGCTACTGTGGGGAGCCAATCACTGATTGCTACCAAAGTACTCTAACTCCAGTAGAGTGGCCCTTCGTCCTTGGGCTTTGGATCCCCCCAGTTGTTCACTTATGTTACCAGAGCAACCCTAGACTTCACTGGGAGGGATTTAGGAGGATGAGTGCAAGTAGCTGTTTGTGTTTAACTGTTTCTCGGTTTGATTCTCTGTTGTTATAGAGTCTTATAGAGACTTTGCTATGCAGCCACATGTTACCCTGACTGAGTCACAGAGACATTGCTGTGAAGTCTATGTTTATGCAGCTTTCATTGATTTCTGCAGCTTTCATTCCCATCTGACTTGGCACACATCTTCCAAAACTGTAAGTACTAAAGGTTGAATTTCATACTCTCAACATTACAGAAGATGTTAACTATCACATCCTATTTACAGTGGACTACTTTGCCAAATTAGCAGTGGCAGTACCAACCCATGAATAGTCTGGCAAGACCATCGCCCATATGGTGTAGAACACCTTCTGGCTTCCTTATGGCTGTCCACAGAAAAAACATTCAGATCAGGGACCCTTTTTTAAATGCAAGGTCTTCCAAGAATGGTGCCACTCATTAGGCATTCTTCTCCATATAATCCACAAAACAATGAGGTGTAACCACCGCCTGGTACAACTGCTGAGAGACGTAAGTCATAAGATACAAAGGAAATGGACACACTACTTTACCAAAGTGGTCTGGAAATACACCCATACAGTACATTCATCATCAGGCCACCCACCCAATGTATTATGTTTGGGGGATGTTCACTATAGGGGCACCCACAGTTACTCTATGTCTGATCACTTGGTCAATTACCTATTCTTTTAAGCTGCATTAGCTTGTCACTAGACTTGAAAAGTAATGGAAGCAAATGAACAAAAGCGTGTCGTCAATGGCCCTTGTGGAAACCAAAGTTGAAGTACAACTAAACCCTTTAGTGAAATAAATATGTACTGTATTTAGATTTAAAAGAAAAAATATACAGAACTGATTTTTTGGGGGGGGAGGAAGCTGCTTGAAACACTCTTTTTTTAGAAGTATATCCAAGAGGCTGTGGTAGTTCCTGCTTCAGGTGCACATGCTATAGCCTGGAGTGCCTGGTTCCTGATGCTGCTGTTCATCACTGGGGTGGTCAACTTTCCCTGCTCAGTTACAAGGTGAGCGGAATCTGGTTTTCAAGAGGTGAAAAACTGCAGGAGCAGCATTGTCACCCATTGAAGCAGGTTCACTGGTGAATCAGCCATTAAGGCTCCATTCACACTTGTAGAACTCCAAAGTTGCAAGTCTCTGGAGTGCAGCTTTGGTGCAATTTTGACAACTTTGGATGGGTACAACTTGGATGTGACTTGTCCTTCTGCACAGTTGGAACCCACTGTTGCACCACTGTTGAAAGTAATAAATTCAGGTACTACTTTCATGCAAATTTTCAGGGTTAACATTTAAGTCTATGGCCCTCAAGTTGCATGAAAATCGGACAAAAGTAGTGCATGAACTACTCTGAAGTAGCTGCAACTTTAAGCTGCACATATATGAATAGTTATCATTGGAAAACATGGGGTACGACTTGTCGTGCAACTTTGATGTCCAGAGTCGCATGACAAGTTGCACAAGTGTGAATGGGGTCTAAAACTGGACAAAATAACTGATAAAAAAAATCCAACAAACAAACAACTGGATACAAAATCTCTGCAAATAGGTAAGCTATCCTATATTGATTTTTGCTATTTGCCTTAAAATACACTTTAAAGATTATGTTTTCCATTGGATATGCAGAGCTCAAGTGGCGTTTTTGTCAAAACATGTCCATTTTCACTAATATAATCTCGAAGCAATGATACACCTCATAGGACAAAGACAGCACAACACACAAGTTAGACTGAGAAGTTTACAATACCGTGTTTGCTTTGTGCTGAAAAATGACCCAATATTACTGATGACTGTAGGACAAGGCAGATGGTTCTGTGAATTTGGCACTTAAATATTTAAGCCACTTATGCCCAAAAATGTGCTGTATCAGCAAACTAAGCTTGGCTATGTTGAACTTAAGATAAGGTCACACTTTGTTATGTTCTTATGTATGGGGAAGAGAACGTTTTAATATTGTTTGTGTTTGACAAGACGTCTGCTGTTTACATTGTAATGGAGTGTTAATGATGCCTTCTTGGGAATTAAACATTGTAATCTGAAGGTTTTGGTGGTGGCACCATGTTAAACAGTTCAAGATGTCCCCACGGAGTTCAGTTCAAAAGGGAGAATTTTAATAATGTGCTTGTTTTTTCATAGCGTTCTAAACCAGCGTTTCTCAATCTTTTTTCACTTGCAGCACCCTTTAAAAGTATGCAAAATCTCGAGGCACCCCAGTCTAAAATGTAAAAACTGTAAATGTTACTTATTAATGGGAAACCTGAGCCAGGGACAATGCACACAAGCACTTTGATGAAATTAACTACACATCAACAGCCCCACTTTACATTAGAGGTCCCTGCATCACATCAGAGTCCTCATTTCACATCAGAGCCCCCCCCTTTATGTCAGAGCCCCCCTATAAATGAGAACCCCTCCTTCACATCAGAGTTGCCCATATACATCAGAGGCCCTCTATATGAGTCCCCCATCACATTAGAGCCCCCCACCATCACAACAGTCCCTGAATCACCATAGAGTCCCCCCAGCCTTAAAATTGTGTGCGCCCGTGAAATTGGCGTCTAGTGATAAATTTCAGTACCCTGTATTTTCCATAGGCAACGTTTTAAAAGCCCCCACAGCTAGCATTATTGCTCTCACTCCAGTGTGTGCGGGGTATGTATTCTGTATCACAATCAACGTTTTCATGTGAAAGCACCCTGACAACTTTAATTTTTTTTTACTCAACTTTTTTTTTCATCACATGGGACAAAAAGTCCCCTAAGCGATGATTCGGTGACGGGTTCTAAAAAACCTTGGATGTCTCATCTGTCCTCCAGCTAATCTAATGCAGTTCAGATCACACTGCATTAGATTCTTCCCCATCTATAAAAGTGAAAGGGGGACCCGAAACATTTTACGGCACCACCCGCCTGGAGTTTGCATGTTCTCCCTTTGCCTGCGTGGGTTTCCTCTGGGTTCTCCAGTTTCCTTTTACACTCCAAAGACATGCTGGTAGGTAATTGGCTCCTGTCTAAATTGGCCCTAGTATGTGTAAGTTAGGGACCTTAGATTGTACGCCCCTTGAGGGCAAGGACTGATGTGAATGTACAATATATATATGTAAAGCACAACGTAAATTGACAGCGCTATATAAGTACCTGTAATAAATTAATACATTTTACACATCGCTTCCGGGTGAGCAAGAAGAAGGGAAGGAGATTAGTCGCATGTCTCCTTGGCTCCCTCCCCTCTACCTAGTGGCACCCCCATGCTGGCCCTAGGCATGCTGTTTGAATGTCTGGCAGGGGCACAAGCAGAGGGGGTGACCATTGCCGGGGGGTGTTTGGAAGCGAATAGGTGGCTGCCCAGCCATCTCATTGCTTCCACCTGACAGCTGGCAGTCAGCTTGTCAGATATACACACACTCCTGGTGACTGCAGCCATTGGGAGTGTGTGTAACTCTCCCCCACTGTCAGTAAAGGCAGGGGTTAGGGTAAGCTGACTACACTTACTTAAAGTCCATCTGGGCTTCCAGTTGAAATCAATTAAATACATTACAGTTAGTTTTCTTAAGAAAGCCACCACAGCTTGAGGAGAAAAGCCTTTCCCCAGGTGTATGTTTTAGAAATGGACTGAGGAATGTACCTACAGGGGGTCACAATTGTGACCGGACCCCGTGCTCCAGGGGTCCCGTGTGGCTCCTCTGTACACCTGGATATAAAGGGCGGGAACACATAGAGGAACCAATGAGCTCCATTTTCCTCCTGCAGACACTGAAAATCCACTTGTCCTCCATGCCTCCTGCAGGCATTCAGCCACTGCAGGAGCAAAATGGAGGGGATCGGTTTTTCTATATGCTGCCCTGCCGCCCCTCCTATCCAGGTCCTGCTGCCTCTGGGCCTCTATGTGCTCTCCTGGCCCCCCTCGCTCTCCCCCCCACAGTGCTGCCAGGCTCTTCTCTGCCCCCTGCTGTGAAGGATGTGTCAGGATAGAGAACAGGGGAAGGGGTCAGTGAATATGTAATTTACCCAGCCCCTTGCTTTTCTGAATGGATAGATTTAGTGATTGGTACTGACTCTGTCCATTCATAACTGAAGCATAGAAAATTGGGTTTACTATACTTCAGTTTATTAATGAATGGGAAGATCTGAACAGAGCTATACCTGTCCATTCATTCTGTGCAGTTGAGGCTGCAGAAATGGAAATTGAGGACTGTGTCAATCTCCTTTCTCTGTCTCAAAAGTGAAAGATCAGAGGTCTGTTTTGACCCCTGATATTTCACCAAAGCCTCCAATGGGGTTACTAAAAAAATTGTAAAAAAACATTTTTAAATAAATAAGATGGTAAAAAATAATAAAATAACAAATATAAAAAACTACCAACACCAATGTTGAAACAACCAGGGTTGCAAAGCTCGCATTTGCAACTGGGCCTTGGCTTTTATGGAGGTGGCCTGCTGCAGAACATGTGAAAGGGTCCTGCTGTAAGACCGTAATAAATGGTCCCACAAGTAAAAAGTCCCCATGATCAGTGGGAAGAGCCCCAGGGGACAGGGGTCCCTTAATGGTTTCTTGCACTGGAGCCCTGCAGATTCTAGTTACATCTCTGGGTGGATCCTGTGCATTTTGTGACTGTCAGTTAAAATCAGTTTAGAAAGCAGACACAGCTTGTGTAGAAATTCCTGTCCCCTGCCAGCATGTTCTGTGTGGAAGCAGTGGTCTCTGCTGAGTGATACCTAGCTAGATTACAATAAGCAAAGCTCCTGCTCACTGCTGAGCTACAGCTCTAGCTCTGACTTAGCAGAGGGTGTGCCAGACTTCTGCAGCAAGACCACTGCTTCCACACAAAGCAGGTTGGCAGGGGACAGGCATTTCTACACAAGCTGTGTCTACTTTCTAATCTGATTTTAATTGAAAGTCTAGTTTGACAAACCTGTGAGCAAAAAAAAATGGTAGTGAGCTAATACACTGATTAGCAGGCACCTCCAGGTTGTGACTATCTCCGGAATAGAGCGCAAGGACACCTAGACCTTCTGCATTATTATACACAAGCAGGGGCGGACTGACAACTTATGGGGCCCCCGGGCAATAGGGGATCATGGGGCGCCTGTGTCCTTGCCCAAACTCAAAAAAGCCTATGAAAAAGGTACCAGGGGCATCTCATGGGGCCCCCTACTGACCCCGGGCCCTCGGGCAGTGCCTGAGGTTCCAAATGGTCAGTCCGCCACACAAGTACCAACCAGCTTCCATTGTCACTTGATTTGGCTCTACTAGGCCTTGTGCCAATTTTTCTCTTTTTTTCTGCCCAAAGGCATGCACACTTTGAGCACACAGGATGTCTATGTCCAGTACTAAATATCTAACCTTTGATAATAATACAGCTCGGTAAGTTTTTCTAGGTTTCATTCAGTCTAAACAGTGCATAATGAGGTGCTAATTTTAAATTTGATTTACTAATGTTGCATGACGACGTTTAACCCTTTACTTGCTGAAAGCATTCACTTTCATTCAAGCGTTTTACAGGTTAGGCGTCCCGCACCACCTGTTAACAATCACAGGTCATGTGCTATTGTAACTCAAACATTGGTTTTGTTAAAGCTACTCTCCCAAATAATGATGCCCCATGTGAATTCAATTGCATGGATCCAAAGCTAAACAGCCAATTAAAAGTCCTACATGGTCTTCTGGATAAATTGACTGCAGAGCTTAATAAAAACAGAACATAAGGAGGGTGATCTGGGAAGGAGTGAAAGCTCATTGTTCTTTTCAAAGAAAGTCACAAAAAGAATGAGCTTTTAAAAGTTTGGGAAATTACCAGGTCTCACGCTGCCCTCTGCAGGATCATTTAAAGAATTGCTATACACAACTACAATTGCAATAGAGATTACAAAAAAAAAAAAGAATTGCTATAGAACCAGGGGCGGACTGACAACTCATGGGGCCCCCAGGCAATATGGGATCATGGGGCCCCTGTGTCCTTGCCCAAACTCAAAAAAGCCTATGAAAAAGGTACCAGGGGTATCTCATGGAGCCCCTTACTGACCCCGGGCCTTCAGGCAGTGCGCGAGTTTCCATATGGTCAGTCCACCCCTGTATAGAACCTAAAGGAAATCTGTCCAGGAGACATGGGTTCTCTCTCTGCTGACATTTGTCTTCATTTCATGCTCACTCTCTGGCTTCAGTACTTTAAATCCTGGATCTGGAATAAACATGCAGATAGGCATTTCTGATTTTATTTTCCTAGTTTAAATAATTCCTGCAACTCAGTCAGGTACCTATTATTTTCAGAAGTATATTTAATATTTTTGTATTTATTTACTTAAAGTGTTACTAAACCCACAGCAGTAAAATCAGTCTGTATATACAGTAAAGTATGCTTGTTATACTCACTGTGGAACCTAAGGGGCTAATCCTCTGCATTGTGTACAAAGGCTGTTTGATCCTGTCTTCTCTGCCCCTCCTCTTGTTCAAATGTCCACGTCTTATCTCCTAATAAGACAGACTGAACCCTTAGCCACATGTACATGCTCAGTTTACTGTATATTGCTAGAGGTTTTTTTTTCTAGGGAGAGAGCATGTGATCAGCACAGGGCCAATCACCACATTGCAGACAGAGGTCAGGGGTTCTGCTTCCTCTTAGAGCAGAAAGAAAACTCCTACTAAAAGCTTTAACCAATGCTCTGCTGAACACTGATAAAAGTCTGCTATATACTGTTGATGAGAAAAGGTATTTAGCAGTTTATATTTACTACAATAATTGCATTTCCATGTTGTGTGTACGGTGGGAGACCAGATATAGCGAATGCAGGGTCCTGGGAGACCAGATATAGTGAATGCAGGGTCCGGGGAGACCAGATATAGTGAATGCAGGGTCCTGGGAGACCAGATATAGTGAATGCAGGGTCCTGGGAGACCAGATATAGTGAATGCAGGGTCCTGGGAGACCAGATATAGTGAATGCAGGGTCCAAGGTTTAGTAACACTTTAAGGTACTTATATAGTGCTGTCAATTTACACAGTGCTTTAAATATATATTTTACATTCACATCTATCCCTGCCCTCAAGGAGCTTACAATCAGGTCCCTAATCCACATTCATACATACACTATACTAGGGTAAATTAGACAGGAGCCAATTAACCTACCAGGATGTCTTTGGAGTGTGGGAGGAAACCCACACAGGTACAGGGAGAACATGAAAACTCAGTGCAGGCCAGGGGCGGACTGACAACTCATGGGGCCCCCGGGCAATAGGGGATCATGGGAAAATCTGATTGTTTGATTGCTCCTGTGGACAGGTGTCTTTTATACAGGTAACAAAAAGAGATTAGCAGCACTCCCTTTAAGAGACTGCTTCTAATCTCAGCTTGTTACCTGTATGAACGACACGTGGTAGCCAGAAATCCTGCTGAATGATAGGAAATCAAATACTTATTTCCCTCATGAACATGCAAATCAGTGCATAATTTGTTAGACATGCATTTCTTTTGATTGTTTTGTCTCTCAGTGTTACAATACACCTACCATTCGATTTCTAGACTGATCATTTCTTTTTGAGTGGACAAACATTCAAAATGAGCAGGGGGATCCAATACTTATTTCCTTCACTGTAATCCCCACAAGCTAAGGAAATTCCTTGGGGACCCCAGGTCACTAGAACTAGTGTAACCCTCTATTATTTTTCTGGGGGCAACCCAAAATTTGGGGTTTTCTTTACTTTCACTTTTGATGATAATGGTAAACAGGACAAATAGAGAGGGTGAACCTCTCTAACAGGAGCACAGACAGCAATAAAAACCTAATAGATATTCTAATCCATCTCCAAAACAAAAAAAAATGTTTTGCCTTTAGTTATATTTTAACTTGTCAACAGTGTTAATTTTTACGTCAGTTTTTGATTTAGTCATAGTCTTTTCACCAAAATGCCATTTTAGTTTTAGTCATATTTTAGTCATCTAAAAATTGTTTTAGTTTTAGTCGTATTTTAGTTGACTAAAATCTAATGGGTTTAGTTAAATTGTAATGCATTATTAGGCATTTCTTTAGATTTGCCAAACGCATTATACAGTCATGGCCAGAAATATTGGCACGCCTGCATTTCTGTGAAATAATTCACCAAAAAATTGTTGCAATTACAAATGTTTAGGCATTCTCATGTTTATTTCTTTTGTTTGTATTGGTATGACACAAAAAATTGCAGAAACAAAAAGCCAAATCTGACATATTATACACAAAACCACAAAAATGGACTGGACAAAATTATTGGCACCTGCTCAAAATTGTAAAAATAATTGCATTCCAAGTTTGTGATGCTCCTGTAATTTATACTTAAACTCACCTGTATCAATTACCAGGTGCTGACAATATAGAAATCACACCGGCAACCAGTTATAATGGTGAAAAATTTACTCAACCTTTCTGTTATGTGTCTCTTGGAGCATGGAGAAGAGAAAGAGCAGCAAAGAACAACAAAAATTGTAGAAAAGCATGGACAATCTCAAGGATACAAGTCCATCTCCAGAGATCTTATTGTTCCTGTGTCCACTGTGCCCAACATTGTCAAAGAGTTTACAGCCCATGGCTCTGTAAACTAATCTTCCTGGACGAGGACGAAAGAGAAAATGTGATCAAAGATTGCAACAAAAGATTGTTCAAATAGTGGATAAAGAACCTCGATCAACTTCCAGACAAATTCAAGCTGACTTCTAGGCATAGGGTACAACTGTGTCAGCTCGCACTATACGTCGCCATCTGAATGAAAAGGGTTGCTATGGTAGGAGACCCAGGAGGACCTCACTGCTGACACAGAAACATAAAAAAGTCAGATTGGAGTTTGCCAAAACTTACCTGAGGAAGCCAAAATCCTTTTTGGAGAATATGCTGTGGACAGACAAAAACAAAATAACAGCTGTTTTCTACTGTTTTCAGAAAAAGAAACGAGGCGTTTAAAGAAAAGAATACAGTTCCTACAGCCAAACATGGTGGAGGTTTACTAATGTTTTGGGGTTGCTTTGCTACTTCAGACACTGGAAGTTTTGACCGTGTGCATGGCATTATGAAATCTGAAGACTACCAAAGAATTCTGGGGTGCAATGTAGGGCCCAGTGTCAGAAAGTTGGGTCTCAGTCAGAGGTCATGGGTCTTACAGCAGGACAATGACCCTAAACACACATCAAAAAGCATCCAAAAATGGTTTCAGACAAAGTGCTGGTGAGTCCTGAACTGACCAGCAATAAGTCCAGATCTCCATGCCATAGATCACCTGTGGAGAGATCTCAAAACAGCAGTTGGGGAAAAGAACCCTTCCAATCTGAGACCTGGAGCAGTTGGCGAAAGAAGAGTGGTCCAAAATGTCCATGTTTGGGGTTTTGCCTGGAATGTGTCAGATTTGGCTTTTTGTTTCTCCACATTTTTGTGTCATAGCAATACAAACAAAAGAAATAAACATGAAAATGCCTAAACATTTGTAATTGCAACAATTTTCTGGGCGAAGTGGTGCATTATCTGACACAAACACAGAGGTGCCAATATTTTTGGCCATGACTGTATACTGCTGGAGTAAAAATCTAATACCATATTATTATTTATGGTATTAAAGTTTGAACATGCACTACAGACACAGATTTAGCCGTTGTGATATATAACATCTTTATAAATAAAATCAAGTTTCATAAACATAACAAAAAAAAATAGCTTTTTGACAAACAGAAGTGCAACTTTAACCTCCCTGGCAGTATGATTATTTCAGATTTTTGGTGCTGAAAGCGGTACCATTATTTTGCATGGAAATATGTCATTTTTTTATTGTAGGCATGTAATTTTTAGGAATAACTCACTGAAATCTGTCTGAACAAGAGTCTAGTAAACATTCCGGATATGATAAAATTTGAAACATGAAATCATAAATTATAATTTAATAAATAATCATAAAAAATAATAATATAATAATAATACATTTAATTCAATAATGTAATCAAACCGAAAACACTGAAATTTGAAATAGAGCGCCAAGTTCGCACATCGCTGAGCAAAGTCGCAAACTCGTTTTCAGTGTCTAATGACGAATTTCCCCACGAATCATTATCACTCAATTCTGCCAGTGGTTCTGATTTACTATCGCTGTTCTCTAGCTGATCTAAACCCGCTTTTGACCTAAAGGGACGCTTTTTGGACGCCATGGACATTTCTCAGTTTCCAGGCAGAAAGAACAGACAAAATGCAGGCAGGGCACAGGACAAAGCACTAGGGACAATATGTATGTGAAATGGGTTGAAACAGCAATGTTTTACTATGAAAAATGTGTTCTGAAAAAAATGACTTTTTTTAAATTTTCAAATTCCCCGCCGCCGGCGGCGCCCGTACGTCCCAACGTCACAGGGACCGGAACACAGAAGCCGGATGCCGGCATCGGCCGGAGGAGATGACCGGGGACGCTGCAGGGGACACATCGCGGGAGCGAAGGACAAGGTAAGCTCTGCAGGGACTCCCTATGCAGCGCCGCATGGTAAGCCCGACTGTAGCTCGGGGTTACCGCTTTTGGCACTGACATTTTACCCCGAGCTACACTCGGGAATACCACTAGGGAGGTTAAAATATTTAAAAAAAAAAAAAAAACTGTAAACTCTTTTGGCTGTAATGCCATTGCACATATTATCTAAATATATTACCAACATTAAATATTAAGAAAAAAAGCTTTTTTCTTCATTTTTGTTTATTTCAGCAGCTTAGTAGATGCCCCCTACTTATTCTTATATGGTAATGTAATGGTAATTCTGACATCAGATTTTGATTTTGTTATAATCTTCTGACTAATATGCAATTTTAGTTTTAGTCGTATTTTAGTCATCTGAATTGTTTTAGTTTTAGTCGTATTTTAGTCATCTGAATTGTTTTAGTTTTAGTCGTATTTTAGTCATCTGAATTGTTTTAGTTTTAGTCGTATTTTAGTCATCTGAATTGTTTTAGTTTTAGTCGTATTTTAGTTGACTAAAATAGGTTTAATTTTCATCATAGAAATTAACCCTGCTTGTCAGTGGATAAAAAGTTATGGCTGATTGGTGTATGCATTTGTATATAAATGTAGGAGGTATGTACTCCAGTGTGGCGTGTTAGTACTTTTCCTGGTGGTTGAGGTCTAACAGTTTCTGGTTCATGACTGCTAAGCAACATACAATAGTTATTGCTTGATTGGACTTTAAACCACATTTTAATAATCAATTATTACATAAAATATAAACCCCAGGTTTATTTGTTAGCAAATTGCAAAAATGCCATTATCTAAATATCTATCTTCCCCATAAGTTCCAAACAGGCATTCAACAAACGAATGCACTGGTAGGGCTTATAACCTGAATGATTTATCTCTGACAAGGTAAGAAACCTCCAATAAAGCTGTGATTTTAAATGAGGGGGTGTGGGGGTGGGGGCAGAACTGGCTTGAAGGTTGGCTGTCTCCAAAGAGATTGTTGACCCCACCTTTCCCATTTTAAGGTCTCTTAAACTTCCACATCCTTTTTTCATCCTGTCCAATCTTGACTATTTACCTTTCTTCTTTGGACAGTCATAGAGGAGGGTCAGTAACTTGCTAGGCCGTCCCCTTTTCTAGATGTTTCCAGCAGCCAGGTCTCCCTTTCTTTAGGGTCAATGAGCCTTCATTCCCCAGTGCCCACCTGGGGTCTCTTTGGAGTGGTCTGGCACTGCCCTGGCCTGACACCTTGTACATTGGGTTATTGCAACATCTGGACTGTTCCTGATGGTAACAAAGGCATGCATGCAAATTCAATTGTATGTGAAAAAAGGGGCATATTAAGTAGCTGCTAAATTGTCAGACCTGAGACAACTTATTATGCGTATTCGGGGTGAGGGGGGCAAGAACACTGAGCAAGAATTGGTCCACAGTTGGTACCCTCAATTCAAGAACAGGGGAGATGATTTTTCAGAATCAAGTTGGGCTGAATTTTTTTAAAGACCACCACTGTTGAGTAACAGACGTTTGAGTAATCCCATGGTGCAGATTGTGGAACGCAGTTGCTACTAGGAACATCATCAGTGATTGGCTGCAAGTTGTGCTAATTTCCAGAGCAGTACATACCACACTGGTACCCACCTGGAGGAACAGGAACCAGACTGCTTGTGTTATTCGGGTTGGAATCCAGGAGAAAAGTTGTAGATTTGGCTGTTCTGATTAAGGCCAAGAATAAAGTGTTATCCTGGGGGAATCCCCTTAATATATGCTGTGTGTTTGCTAACCTCACACACAAATATATATGGGTATTATTATTCAGCCGTATCCAACACTTGTTGGTTCCATGGGCCAGCTCTCTGGGCACCTGGTCTGATATACTTGGGAGCCTTTTCCAGAGAATTTTCTTACGAGTTAAGTCACCAGGTCTTTCCTCGACCTTTCCCAATTGCATGGGCTTGGCAACAGTGTGCAGAATGTGATAACTAGGAATTAATTTGGATTCAGTGCAGACCTGAGAGTTAGCTGTCATTGCTGGACCAATGAGCTGCAAGCGGGTGATTTTCTGCCACCCTGCATATATACAAAGGGGTGGAGATGCTCAAGACATCATTGACCTAATATGACCACATGGCCCAGCAATGATAGCTAACTTCTGGGTTTTGGTGAAGTTGGGTTCAGACCAAACCCAAGGTTGAACCCAAGCTCACCACTAGTAATACCGCATGTGCATAGACAATTTGCCAAATTAGATAGGAGCTAATCAACGTACCTGTAGGCTGGTGCAGTCTGCTTTCCCCAATGTACCTGATGCTTGACCGCAGTGGTACTTAAGCTGGAGGGGAAGTTACGAGAAACTTGGTTTCTCTATGGTTCCCTTGGTCCCCTGGAGCAGTGTTCCAGTTGGCTATGCTGCTATCAGGTGACCCTGACAGTAGTCTTGGGTTATGCAGAGTCTTTTTAAGTTCCCGCCCCCAGGTTGTGGCACTCATTTGTGAAGTGGCTAGTGTAGGAAGAGCTTACACATCAGTCAGGGAGAGCACTAGCAGTAGGGAAAGGACGTTCTACCCTGCCAACTTTTGTTTTGTTCTGCAAGTTCTTCAGTACATCATTCTCTGTACTTTGGACCCTGCACCTACCCCACATACCAGCACATCAGCCCACATGTGTGGGAGGAAACCAGAGTACCCAAAGGAAACCCATGCAAGCACAAGGAGAACATGCAAACTCCATGCAGAGACAAATATATGTCCAAAGAGAGAGTATATGTATCGTACGTCAAAGAGAGAGTACATCGAGAAATTACATTGTAAACTCTCTCCTACTACCTTTCTGCCTGCTAGAAAACTATATCTACTGGTCTTTAGACATGTTATGTATGTTATGTATTGTATCACCACAGAAGAAGGTGCAGCCATAAATGTAACAAATAAAATATATTCTAAAAGGGTGATACTTTGTCCTGTACAATCCATGCATACAAATGCAAACATTCTGGTTGTGTTTATTTTCTTATCCAGCTGAGTGCAGCTTACTAAAACACATTGTTATGGCACAGTTCCCCAATGACATGAAACTTTGCTGTGACCGAGGTCTTGTAAATCTCATCAAATGAAGGGGCAAAAAGGAAATAATTAAGTTGTTTTAAAAAGAACTCACAAACTGTGAAGTGTATGTGTTTAAATTCCTCAAAAACCAGATTGCCACAATGGCTTGACGCCTGTGCCGCCATCTTTGTGTCCTCTTTACATCAGCTTTGATTACTTCTAATCTCAGATGTTTATATTAAGGCAGCATGGGCAGAGGAAAACAATACCATGAAACTGGGCGGTCACTGAAAACGTCAGAGAAGTCTCCATGGTTGTCATAATAATATAAGCACCTTCACCTTATTAAGAAAGAAAAGCACACATTGTTGCTGATATTTTTAGATCTATGGCAACAACATTTTTAGATGTCTTTCTGATACTCTTAAAGAAATATTTTGGGATAGGCAAAACAATAAACAGTTAATAAAATGTGGAAATCCTTACCATTTAGGAGAAAGGTCTAACTGAATTTTCATGACCTCATCTCTGTAATTCAAAAGATAATAGCATCTGCTCTGCCAATGAGGCAGTGATTACATCATATCTTCTCCTCTCTCTTTCTCTGCAGTAAAAGGAAACTACAGTTCCCATCAACCACAGGAAATTGTAGTGAATGTGGGAGGGTACACTATGTCTGTGCATATTGAATGTGTCTGAGAGTCTCGGTCCGCCCACCACTGCAAGTGGGGCTGAATGACATCACTGTATCTTGGAGAAAGAACTACAGAAGGGATGTGCCAAGACCAGTGGCTGGGGGAATAAGAGGCAGAGCAGACACTGGTCTTAAAAACAGGAAACCAAAGACAATTAATGGTTTGATCTGAAAATGAATAAGCTATTTCAGGGTAACTACTGAGTGAACCAGAAGATGGATGAGATATTCAGTGAAGGAAGTAAATCAGCAATGATATGTAAAGAAGTTTTTGCCCAGAGTTCTGCTTTAAATCTTCTAAGCAACAAGACCTTGAGACTTTTTTTATAAAGCAGCAAGTTAAAAATTCCTTGATTGTTCAAAAACTTTGTTAGAGGATTTAATTCTAAAATCCTTATTTGCATACTCCAGCATCCTCAGTTTTCAGCAATTTTGGTCCTTTAGTCTTTAGTGCAGAAGATCCTAGAATAGGAGATATGAGAAGGCAAACATAGGCTTAAAGGATTGATCCAGGGTCTACAATAAAATACAAATCAATAAAAAAAACATGATGTAGTTTTATAGGCAACAACCAATCTCCCCTACTAAGGAAAATGTATATACACTATATTGCCAAAAGTATTGGGACGCCCGACTTTACACACACATTAACTTTAATGGAATCTTAGTCTTAGTCCGTAGGGTTCAATATTGAGTTGGTCCGCCCTTTGCAGCTATAACAGCTTGAAGTCCTCTGGGAAGGCTGTCCAAAGGTTTAGGAGTGTGTCTATGGGAATGTTTGACCATTCTTCCTGAAGCACATACGTGAGGTCAGGCACTGATGTCTCCACTCTAATTCATCCCAAAGGTGTTCTATCAGGTTGAGGTCAAGACTGTGCAGGCCAGTCAAGTTCCCCCACCCCAAACTCACTTGTCCATGTCTTTATGGATCTTGCTTTGTGCACTGGTGCGCAGTCATGTTGGAACAGGAAGGGAACATCCCCAAACTGTTCCCAGAAAGTTGGGAGAATGAAATTGTCCAAAATGTCTTGATATGTGTCAGGAATGGACTCACCACTGGTGGTGCTGTGGCTCACTTGCTCTGTGGGCTGCAGTACCAGCTCCTACCAGAGGGTGCTTTCAGCAGCCAGGGTCTCACTCCTGCAATCAAGCCATCACCTGAGGCTGATTGCAGGAGGTCTATTTAAGCAGGACCAGGCCTGCAATCAGTGCCTTGGTGTTTGTTTCCCATGAGCCCCTGTACCTGGCATCCTGTGAATCTTCTATTGCTGACCTCTGCATTGTTCCTGACCCTGCTGACTGTCTCCTGTTTAATCCCTGGCTTGCCTGACCATCCTTCTGCCTGATCCTCTGTACCGCGCTGCCCATAAGTTACTGAACCTGGCTTGTGACCCTGACCATTCTCTGCCTGCTCCTCCGGTACCTCGCTGCCCACACGTTGCTGAACCCGGCTCGTGACCCTGACCATTCTCTGCCTGCTCCTCCGGTACCTCGCTGCCCGCACGTTGCTGACCTGGCCTGCCTGACTATGCCTTAGGCTACCCAGATGATCCATCCATCCATCCCGCATGGATCTGTCTCTGTTACCAGGTCAGCCAGCCTCTTCACGTCAGGCTCCTTTCCCCGCACACCTCTGACGACGCTCTCTACCATTGCCGGACGTACTCAGGGGTCATGACCTGGTCTCAGTCTGCTCCAAGTCCATCCCCACCATCAGGGGCCCTGGTGAATAAGCAGATTGGGACTTAGACCATGCGCCCTAAGGAAACTCGTGCTGTTGGCTGCTAGAGATGCCGCCAGGTGGTGCTTAACAGTACCAAACGGCCTGCCTGACCATTCCACCTCTCCAGCCCTGACTACACCTTTGTTCCCACACATTTGTGGTCATACCCGGATCCCTGACAGTATTCTGATCCCTTGAGAGTTCCCTTCACTGGAATGAAGGAGCCAAGCCTAACCCCTGAAAAACAACCCCACACCATAATCCCCCCTCCACCAAATTTTACACTTGGCACAATGCAGTCAAGCAGGTACCATTCTTCTGGCAACTGCCAAACCCAGACACGTCCATCTGATTGCCAGACAGAGATGTGTGATTGGTCACTCCAGAGAACGCGTCTCCACAGCCCTAGATTCCAGTGGCAGCGTGCTTTACACCACTGCATTCAACGTTTTTCATTGCACTTGGTGATGTAAGGCTTGGATGCAGATGCTTGGCCATGGAAACCCATTCCATGAAGCTCTCTACGCACTGTTGTGCTAATCTGAAAGCCACATGAAGTTTGGAGGTCTTTAGCTATTGACTCTGCAGACAGTTGGCGACTTCTGCACACTGTGCACCTCAGCATGCGCTGACCCCGCTTTGTCATTTTATGTGGCCTACCATCTTGAAGTTCATAAACTTACTTTGTGAAGATCCCAAACATTTACTTCCCTGAATTCTGTGACCTGTAGTCACTATGCCCTGTTAGTAGCACTGCTGTGCTACATATTTCACAGAGCTTGCCTTCTGAACTACAGAGGAGCTGAGGAGTCTCAGAAGGCGGAGCCAGTACAGGAATCACTGCTTGCAGGCAGCACGGTACCAAGGGATATGTAGTCCTTAGAAGTTGAAAGTAAACAGCAGAGGAGAAGCAGCAATTCATGCATGGAATCCCAAACGTTGTGGAAAGAAATGGTTGTAAGGCAGAACTCACATTATATAAGATTCTTGAAGTAAGTACGTATTGGCCTGTCAATTATAACTGTTGTTTGTATTGTTATTGCAGTGCTGATGCTATAAAATGAAAGTGTATACTGTGACCATAGAACACCATTAAACACTTGCCAACCACGCTATAGCCGAATGAAAGCTACAGTGCAGTTGTCCAGTTCTGGGAGGGCGTCATATGATGTCTTCCCAGAACGCACCCTCGCGCATGTCCCCAGTGGCACGCACCCAGCAATCTCCATGATTGTTGTGTCCTACAGACACAGCTGATCACATTATGAGGTAAAAGGCCAATCACAGTGGCTGATCACATGATGAGGTAAAAGACCAATCACATGATCAGTGCCCTGCAGTGCCAACCACCAGAACCCAGCAGTGCCACCCACCAGTGCCCAGGAGTGCCACCTTGCAGTGCCATCCACCAGTACCCAGCACCCAGAAGTGCCACCCACCAGTGCCCAGCAGTGCCACCGATCAGTGTCATCAGTACTGCCCAGCAGTTGTGTCCAGCAGTGCCACCAGTCAGTGCCATCATTTAGTGCTGTCAGTGCCACCCATCAGTGCCCAGCAGTGCCGCCTATCAGTGCCCATCAATGCTGCCTATCAGTCACCATCATTGCTGCATATCAGTGCAGCATCATCACTACCTCCTCATCAATGCCCATCAGTGCCACCTCATCAGAGCAGCCTATCAGTGCCCATCAGTGCTACCTATCCGGGTCACCTCATCAGTGCCGCTTATCAGTGCAGCCTATCAGTGGAGCCTCATGAACACACATCAGTGAAGTAGAAAAATTACCTGTTTGCAAAATGTTATAATAGAAACAAAGAAATACTTTATTTTTTGCTATTATTTTGTTTATAGTGCAACAAATAAAACACCCAGTGGTGATTAAATACCATCAAAAGAAAGCTCTATTTGTGTAAAAAAATTATAACAATTTCATATGGGTACAGTGTTGCATGACTGCACAACTGTTATTCAAAGTGCGACATCGCTGAAAATTGGGAGTAAAAGTGCCCGGTAGATAAGTGGTTAAAGGAAGCTGTGAAAAGTGTATTAAATGCTTTGTAAATACTTGATGATTGCCCCTTATGCAAATGCTTATAGAATGAATAAAATGATCTTTTCAAGAAATGTACAGCTTTTTTGCAGCAAAGGAAGGAAATTATACCTTGTAAGAGGCGGCAACCATTACACCGTTACAGAACCCTCAGAAGTAGGATTGCACCAATACCGAGCATCTGCAGGAGTACTTGTACTTGTGAAAATGCTCCGATACCTAAAACTGGACACAGGCACAGCCTGCTCTCCTCTATGGGCAGTCCGATGTAAACGGACTGCCTGTCCATTTATATCTGACTGGGATCCGGCCAAAGGTCGAACGGTTCCACCACCTGCTTGTTTTTAGCACATCAGATTGGATGTAGGCGGGTGTAAATAGACACATGTCCGTTTATACCCACCACTGCATAGAGGATAATGGAGGTTCTGATCAGGTTTCCCTGAAAAATGGACAGGCAGACCTAATCAGACCCGATCGGAACGTTCGTGTGAAAGGGGCCAATGGGATGCAGATTACATCCCTCTGTGCTGGGCCAATGAGGATGGCTGATTTCCGGCACCCCGAAGAAGCTGGGTAGAAGATGCCAGCACCAGTGAGGGACTTTGGCAAGTTGGAGGAGAGGTAAGTGTTGTGGACTTTAGTTCTGATTTAACCCTTACAGTGCAGGCACATCCCTGGATAATCAGAGTTCCCAGACTTACCCTAGGTTCACATCTGTGTGGGTGGTGGAAAAAACGCACTGAACTGCATTTAGTGTGAACTAGCCCTTAGGGCTGGTTCACACTATAGAAACGCAGTCCAGATGCGTTCTGGATGCGTTTTTGCATGTGCGTTTTTGACACTTTTTCGGTGAGTTCCAGTGCATTTTTTATGCTTTCCAGTTAATTTTTTCCCTCTCTTGTTTTTCAATCTAAACATTTGTGTGTTTTGGATGCGTTTTACCGTATTCCAGTACAGTTCTGTGCAGGAAAAATTCCGCCTGTTCTTTTTTTTTTCTGCAACCGGAATGCACTGGAACTACAATCACTGATGTGAACTATGACGTTGACAACCATAAAACCTGTGCATTTTGGGTGCAGAAAAACAGGCAATTGAAACTCATGTAGTGTGAACTGGCCCTTAGAGCCGGTTCACACTATAGAAACACAGTCCAGATGCGTTCCAGATGAGGTTTTGCATGCATGTTTTTGGTGCATTTTGACGCGTTCCAGTGAGTTTTTTATGCATTCCAGTTCATTTTTTCCTCTTCTTTTTCTTCGATTTAAATAGGGACATGTGCGTTTGAGTTCATTTTTGGTGCATTCCGGTGTGTTTTTGATGGGTTTTACAGTACAGTTCTGTGCAGAAAAAATACAGCCTGTTCTACTTTTTTTTTCTGCACCCGGAATGCACAAGAACTGCAAGCACTGATGTGAACTATGACATTGACAACCATATAACCTACTTTCTGTGCGTTTTGGACACAGAAAAAAACGCACCTGAAATGCATGTAGTGTGAACCAGGCCTTAATGTCAGAGTACGTTGAGATGATTAAGACATTTAAATCTCACAAATTTTCAATAACATCTGCAAATGGGTCTGGGTGCTCAGCAATGCATGAACATATTGGGAGAGATTTACTAAAACTGGAGCACTGAGAATCTGGAGCAGCTGTGTATGGTAGCCAATCAGCTTCTAACTTCAGCTTGTGCAATTACGTCTTCCAACATGACAAGGATCCCAAACATACCGCCCGGGCAACAAAGGAGTGGCTTCGTAAGAAGCATTTCAAGGTCCTGGAGTGGCCTAGCCAGTCTCCAGATCTCAACCCCATAGAAAACCTTTGGAGGGAGATGAAAGTTCGTGTTGCCCAGCGACAGGCCCAAAACATCACTGCTCTAGAGGAGATCTGCATGGAGGATGGGCCAACATACCAGCAACAGTGTGTGCCAACCTTGTGAAGACTTACAGGAAACGTTTGTCCTCTGTCATTGCCAACAAAGGATATATAACAAAGTATTGAGATGAACTTTTGATATTGACCAAATACTTATTTTCCACCATAATTTGCAAATAAATTCTTTCCAAATCAGCCAATGTGATTGTCTGGATTTTTTTTGCTCATTTTGTCTCTCATAGTTGAGGTCTACCTATGATGCCAATTACAGGCCTCTCCCATCTTTTTAAGTGGGAGAACTTGCACAATTGGTGGCTGACTAAATACTTTTTTGCCCCAATGTATAAAAAATATATATATATATATATATATATATATATATATATAAACATTATACTGTATATACTGTACATATGAAGTAGAAGCAGGCAGTACTTCTAACAACCCGCTAGGTGGCAGTATTTTCTGTGTCTATGGATATGAGTAGTTGTACATCTCAGATTCAGATTTCTCAGTTATATCAGTAAAAGGTGAATTCTGCCTCATAGCCCATTGCTTGCTGCTCTTTGACACCTAAATAAAAGTCCAAAATACTAAGAATCTGGATTTCAGCAAAAGGAAGATCCTTGATGTTTATCATACTTTATCCATTTCAGTACTGAACACTTTTACCCCCTTCATGCCCAGGCCAATTTTCAGCTTTCAGAACTGTCACAGTCGCGCAGTCATGCAACACTGTATCCATACGACATTTTTAACTTTTTTTTCCACACAAATAGAGCTTTCTTTTGCTAAATAAACAATAAAGACTGAAAATGTTGAAAAAATGCTTCTGTTATAACATTTTGCAAATAAATAATTGTTCTTAATAAATTTAGGCCAAAATGTATTCTGCTACATTTCTTTTGTGAAAAGCTATGGTATATATTAGTGCTGCACGGAAATGAAATTACTGAACTGAAGTTGAAAATTCAGGATGCTCTTGGCCAAAAAACAAAATGGACAATTTTAAAAAAATATATATTTTCTATGTATATCCAGTAACATTGAAAGTATATATTGAATATATATATATATATATATATATATATATATATATATATATATATATATATATATATATATATATATATATATATAATTTTTTGTCAAAAGGTTAACTTATCCTTTTATGCAGTATATATGTGTATATATATATATATATATATATACATATATACACACACTGCATAAAAGTATAAGTTAACCTTTTGACAAAAAAATAATAAATGTTAATTTTTTTGCAGGTAAAAAAATGTGCAATTATTATTTTTTGTTGCAGAAGCCTGGAAAGCATTGCACCAGCAATCAGCAGCTCACTGATGCCATGCAGCATTCCTGTAGACCTGTCAGTATATCTGCTAGCCTGTACATCCCATACCAGCAAGCAGATATACTGACAAGAAGAATCAATGAACTACCACAGCGTTCATATCTCCATGGTAGTTCATTGAGAACTACAGTATATACATAGTATATAAAGGGTTGGGTGCACACCAGTGACTTATGGTAGTGCTATCATGCTAATAAATCAGCCTTGATTGCCCATGATTATTCTCTATTGATCAGTCATTACTACATGCAACTATATATAGGCAAAACTTTTTTAGTTGTGAATAGAGTGGAGATGGATTAGAACACCTGTCAGATTTCTTTGTTGTCTGTGTCCCCACTAGGGAGATTCGTCCTGTTTATCATCATCACTGAAAAGTAAAGGAAGATCCCAATTGTGTGTTGTCAACAGAACAGGAATAGAGAGGAAATCTTCCAATGGGGACACTAGCTCCAGTGACAACCAAGGATTCCCTCACACGTCCAATTCTGGCCATGAGAAAGGACGTGAAGGGAAATCCCCAGCAGGATATAGATGTAAAAAAATGACTTACTCTATCCAAAATGTGAAAAAAAATTGCTTTTAGTTCTACTTTAACCAGTTCTGTGCCGCCCTATAGTAGAAATACTGCTACAGGGCGACACGGGTGCACAAAATCACGTAGATATACGTTATTTTGCCGTTGCAGGTATGGGGCGCCCTACCCACACTACCATTCCAGCCTTGGCTGGCAATCGCCGGGTCCCGGCTGGTGATTCCCCACTGGCACCCTGTGATCGCAGAGTATCTCGGATGGGGGAGAGACCTGTATGTAAACAATATAGATCTCTCCCTTGTCAGCTCCTGCACACTGCTTTGTATGGCTCTTGATAGCCAAGCCATACAAAGCAGTGTGCTTACAGTAAAACACACACACAGCCCCCATAGTAAAACAGCACAGTTAACACTTTGATCGCCCCAGATGTTAACCCCTTCCTGCCCAGTGCCATTAGTACAGTGTTATTGCTTTTTATTAGCACTGATCACTGTATTGGTGTCACTGGGGATGTCAGTGACACCAAGTCAGTTCCACCCAGTGTCAGCATGCCCGCCGCAGTCCCACAGTCCCATTATAAGTCACTGATCGCCACCATTGCTATGACTTTCACGTAAGCCAATTAATTTTATTAGCAAAGAAATGGAGCAGAATACATTTTGGCCTAAATTTATGACATAATTTGATTTTTAAAATTTTTTTACTGGACATGTTTAATAGCAAAAAGTCAAAAATATTGTTTTTTACTCAAAATTGTCGGTCTTTTTTTATTTATAGCGCAAAAATAAAACATGCACAGATGATCAAATACCACCAAGCTCAATTTGTGGGAAAAAAAGGGACGAAAATGTATTTTTTGGTTGCAGTGTTGCATGACCGTGCAATTGTCAGTTAAAGTTACGTAGCACCTTAACGCAAAAAATGGCCTGGTCAGGAAGGGGGGAAATTCCTCTGGTGGCGAAGTGTTTAAATCACTAGTGATTAAAGTGTTACTAAACCCACAACAGTAAAATCAGTCTGTATATGCAGTAAAGCATGCTTGTTATACTCACTATGGAACCTAAGGAATTAATCCTCTGCATTGTGTAAAATGTTTGATCCTGACTTCTCTGATCCTCCCCTTCTTCCATATTCCCCATTTCACCTCCTGATAAAACAGCCTGGGGGACACTCTGCACATGCTCAATTTGGTGTGTATTGCTACAGAGTTTTTTCTCTAGCATGTGCATGTGATCAGCACAGGGCCAATCAGCACTGTCCAGACGGGGTCAGGGGTCATGCAATCTCAGAGGGCAGTGAAACTCCTCCTACAAGCTTTAACCAGTGCTCTGCTGGACACAAGACACAAGTCACAAGACTGCTATATACTGCTGATGAGAAAAGGTATTTACCTGTTTATATTTATAAAATAATTGCATTTCCATGTTCTGTGTAGAGTGGGATACCAGATATAGTGAATGCAGGGTCCTGGGAGACCAGATATAGTGGATGCAGGGTCCTGGGAGACCAGATATAGTGAATGCAGGGTCCGGGGAGACCAGATATAGTGAATGCAGGGTCCGGGGAGACCAGATATAGTGAGTGCGGGGTCCGGGGAGACCAGATATAGTGAGTGCGGGGTCCGGGGAGACCAGATATAGTGAATGCGGGGTCCGGGGAGACCAGATATAGTGAATGCGGGGTCCGGGGAGACCAGATATAGTGAATGCGGGGTCCGGGGAGACCAGATATAGTGAATGCGGGGTCCGGGGAGACCAGATATAGTGAATGCGGGGTCCGGGGAGACCAGATATAGTGAATGCGGGGTCCGGGGAGACCAGATATAGTGAATGCGGGGTCCGGGGAGACCAGATATAGTAAATGCGGGGTCCGGGTAGACCAAATATAGTGAATGCAGGGTTCGGGGAGACCAGATATAGTGAATGCAGGGTCCTGGGAGACCAGATATAGTGAATGCAGGGTCCTGGGAGACCAGATATAGTGAATGCAGAGTTCTGGGTTTAGTAACACTTTAATTGCAGGCACTTTGAGTAGCATACTTGCACCATCAAAAATTGGCTGTATACACCCAGACTCAGTTGAGTATCTGATAGGTGCAACTGAGTTGATTTACTAAAGGTAAAAAGGCTGTGCAACTTTGCAAGCGCTCCAGAGCTTAGTAAATGAGGGGAAGCTCCACTGACTTTTCATCATCCAATCACATTCAAGCAAAAATGTTTTTTGTTTTCTTTTTCTTGTATGTATTCTTTACAATGTGAAGCTTCACCTCATTTACCAAGTTCTGGAGCAAATGCACTTGCAGAGTGCACAGTATTTGCCTTTATTAAATCAGCCCCAGTGTTTTATTTCAAAGGTAAAAAAAACAACTTTCTGCATTTGTATAGCCGCAGCACTAGAGGGCACCCAATATACAGATACAGATAGATGATTATTTTACAGTCATGAAAGGGGTCATACCGTACAGGCAACTTCTTGATCTTCAATAGTTACTATTTGCAGCACGTATTGATTTCTTAGTCTCCAGCCTCAGCTTTGCTAGAGAAGTGGGGTGTTGTTCAAAATAGGAACTTTACTGATTATTGTTTGCACATAAATGGTTACAAACGTTTACAGCAACAGAACCTCCATATCACTAACAGGAAACATTTGTTTGGCCATTTGTACCTAACATGCTGCAAGTAAGCAGTTCTGATCCGGGTAAACCAGAGATCTCCAAACATCCTAAACAAAAGGCCAGCTTTCTGTCCTTCAGACTTTTGGGAGGCTGAACTGTGGCCATTGGGGGTAGAAAAGGTCCCGACATCAGTAGGGGGAATAATACCCCACTGCTGGTGTCATTGGGAGGAATTGTGTCCTTTTACTGGTGTCAGTGGAGGGGAATTATGCCCATTGTTGGTATCAGTGGATGAAAGAGTGCCCCCCGAGCTAAATAAAAGCAAGCAAAGGGCTGCATCTGTCCCCTGGGCTGCAGTTTGGAGACCACTTGGATAAACCATCTCCCATGATGATGTACAGATTTTCAGAGCTGTACAAAGCAAAGCTCAGCAAATCCCAGGTCACCATGATGTTTAGAAATTGTCCTGGTGCCTAGGTTCACACACTGCCTCCCATAGACGTCAATGCAAAGTGGCATCCAATAGACTTCAGTGCAAAGTTGCCTCCCATAGACGTCATTGCAGAGTTGTGTCCCATGGATTTCAATGCAAAGTCGCCTCCCATAAACTTCAATGCAAAGTCGCCTCCCATAGACATCATTGCAGAGTTGCGTCCCATAGACTTTAATGAAAAGTCATCTCCCATCGACTTCAATGCAAAGTTGCCTCCCATAGACGTCATTGCAGAGTTGCGTCCCATAGACTTCAATGCAAAGTTGCGTCCCATAGACTTCAATGCAAAGTCGCCTCCCATAGACTCCAGTGCAATACAAACCTGATCAGAACTAATGGCAGGGGTAAATCATTTTGTTTCTGCAATAAAAAGGGCCCATGAACACTACAAGGTCCATTTATAAATAAAATCCACAGACAACTCACAACCAGCCATCACAACTTATTACCATATTTTAATAAATACATTTTTTTCTTTATGACCGTCAATTCCATCCAGTGGCCAAAACTCAGGTATGGCAAGAATATGCCACATGATGGCCTAAGATGGAGCTGACAATCATAAGAAATAAACATTATGCTATAAAGGTGATAATTCATGAGGGATGAGCTAATGCCTGACATTCACCCAGAAAATGCTTCATAAATAGACCCCTATGTGTTGCCTGATATGTGTTGTGTTAAAGTATAACTTTTGACTTTATACTATAACTGTGACAGCCAATCACTGCGATCACATGACTCTAAACCCTGCCCTGCCTCCCGGTGTCACATACCCCTTAAAGGGCCAGGAGGCACCAAGAGGTTAAAGTGTTACTAAACCCACAACAGTAAAATCAGTCTGTATATGCAGTAAAGCATGCTTGTTATACTCACTGTGGAACACGTCTGGAGGAAAATAAATTTAATCTCCAAACACGGAAAGGTTTCTTCACAGTAAGAGCTGTGAAAATGTGGAATAAACTCCCTCAAGAGTTGGTCCTGGCCAGCTCAGTGGATTGCTTTAAAAAAGGCCTGGATTCTTTCCTGGATACACAGAATATAACTGGATACCAGGGTCGAACTGACCATTTAGCTGCTCGGGCACTGCCCGCGGGCCCAGGGTCAGTAGGGGGCCCCATGAGATGCCCCTGGTACCTTTCATTGGCTTTTTCATAGGCTTTTTTGGGTGTGGGCGAGAACAAGGGGGCCCCATAATCCCCTATTGCCCGGAAACCCCATGAGTTGTCAGTCCGCCCTTGCTGGATACTAACATTTATAGGTAAAGTTGATCCAGGGAATATCTGATTGCTTCTCGGGGGATCAGGAAGGGATTTTTTCCCTGCAGGAGCAAATTGGATCATGCTTTGCTGGGGGTTTTTTTTGCCTTCTTCTGGATCAATTGTGGGTGTAGGAGTATAACTTTTATTTTTTTTTTAAATGGTTGAACTGGATGGACTTTTGTCTTTTTTCAGCCAGACTAACTATGTAACTATGGAACCTAAGGGGTTAATCCTCTGCATTGTGTACAAAGGCTGTTTGATCCTGTGAATCACTTTTGGCAGTACAGTGTATGTGTGTATGGACAAGCAGGCTAACATTGAGCAGCTTCTAGAGGCAAAGTCAGACACTCCTAAAAGTGGTGCTTTTAACACCCATGTGCATGAAGCCTTGGGCTGTGCACTATTTTATTTCTTGTTGTCGGCCCTATAGATGTGTCTTACTTATTTATTGTCTGTATGTGTAGGATGCATGAAGCCGCTTCCCAGACCTCTCTTCATACTCCCTGTGGGGTTAATGTTAATGCACTGCAGGAGATTTTATGTATGAATCTTTTATTATGTACATTAACCCGCAAAATACCAGCCCACCCTGATGCTGGACTGTACTCCAAGACTCTCCAGCTACCAGTCAATTACTAGTCAAGTTGCCCATTCATACCAATTCATAGTTACATAGTTAGTCTGGCTGAAAAAATACAAAAGTCCATCCAGTTCAACCATTAAAAAAAAAAAAATATATATATTATAATCCTACACCCACAGTTGATCCAGAGGAAGGCAAAAAAACCCAGCAAAGCATGATCCAATTTGCTCCTGCTAGGAAAAAAATCCTTCCTGATCCCCCGAGAGGCAATCGATATTCCCTGGATCAACTTTACCTATAAATGTTATATCCAGTTATATTCGTGTATCTAGGAAATAATCCAGGACTTTTTCAAAGCAATCCACTGAGCTGGCCAGAACCAACTCTTGAGGGAGTCTATTCCACATTTTCACAGCTCTTACTGTGAAGAAACCTTTCCATATTTGGAAATTAAATCTCTTTTCCTCCAGACGTAAAGAGTGCCCCCTTGTGCTCTGTGATGACCTCAGGGTGAAGAACTCTACACCGAGTTCACTATATGAACCACTGATGTATTTATACATGAAGATAATATCCCCCTTTATGTATTATACATGGAGATCAGATCCCCTCCTTATGTATTATACATGGAGATCAGATCCCCTCCTTATGTATTATACATGGAGATCAGATCCCCTCCTTATGTATTATACATGGAGATCAGATCCCCTCCTTATGTATTATACATGGAGATCAGATCCCCTCCTTATGTATTATACATGGAGATCAGATCCCCTCCTTATGTATTATACATGGAGATCAGATCCCCTCCTTATGTATTATACATGGAGATCAGATCCCCTCCTTATGTATTATACATGGAGATCAGATCCCCTCCTTATGTATTATACATGGAGATCAGATCCCCTCCTTATGTATTATACATGGAGATCAGATCCCCTCCTTATGTATTATACATGGAGATCAGATCCCCTCCTTATGTATTATACATGGAGATCAGATCCCCTCCTTATGTATTATACATGGAGATCAGATCCCCTCCTTATGTATTATACATGGAGATCAGATCCCCTCCTTATGTATTATACATGGAGATCAGATCCCCTCCTTATGTATTATACATGGAGATCATATCCCCCCTTATGTATTATACATGGAGATCATATCCCCTCCTTATGTATTATACATGGTGATCATATCCCCCCTTATGTATTATACATGGAGATCATATCCCCCCTTATGTATTATACATGGAGATCATATCCCCCCTTATGTATTATACATGGTGATCATATCCCCCTTATGTATTATACATGGTGATCATATCCCCCCTTATGTATTATACATGGAGATCATATCCCCCTTATGTATTATACATGGTGATCATATCCCCCCTTATGTATTATACATGGAGATCATATCCCCTCCTTATGTATTATACATGGAGATCAGATCCCCTCCTTATGTATTATACATGGAGATCAGATCCCCCCTTATGTATTATACATGGTGATCATATCCCCCTTTATGTATTATACATGGTGATCATATCCCCCTTATGTATTATACATGGAGATCATATCCCCCCTTTGCACAAGGCCGGTAAACAGCTTGCTGGTTTAATCGTGGCATTGCCATTCTTGTGTATGGCAGCCATTACTAACATTACATATACTAGCCCATGTATGCCCATTCCTGAGCGGGGTCATTTACGGAATGAGGTTCTGGTGTAAACAGACAGACCACAGCAGGATATTGTAAGAACGGAGAGAAGGCGGCTGGTATACAGCAAATAAATGCCACATTCAGCAATGGACCTCCTGCAATGAGTGGAGTTGAGGAGACAGGTAAGGATAACAAATGTTTACATTGTTTAATAAGAAGCATGAAGTGGAACAAAGTGTAGAAAGAAGGGGAAGAGATAATGGAGATACATATTCAACTGCAAAGGCCAAAAGAGTGCAGGGAAAAACAGAAATGGTGCCGTGTGGGGTACAACTCAATGTACAGAGTGGAGTAATATGCAGTACAGAATATACCGTAGCACGGTGTGCAGTGCGGAGAGGTGTGCAGTGCAGAACCAAGGGCAGGACAAGGAGGGGACAGGAGGGGCAGCCGCCCTGGGAGCAGCATTGTCATGCATCCCCTCACTGTACCCATGCTTCAGATCAGTGGCTGCCAACCAGTGGGTTGTGGCTTCATGTCTGCTCAGACAGTTACATGACACTGTGCTCCAACATGCCCTCTCGCAGGCCCAGCCAAAATCAAATGCACACTGCACTTGCCCTACCACCTCCCAGCTGTTGTAAAGCAAATAATTTGCCCCACATGTGCAGTGCACACTCCATGCCAACTGAGAACATCCAGAGTAAGGAGACTGAGAGTGGGCATAGGACAGTACGCCATCATGCGTTGGCAACAGTGGGGGGACGGGACTCCTCACCCTTGATCCTGGACACTGGGCAAACCCTTCATGGGACTGAATAGAGCATATAGATTAGTATACAGAGTGAAGTAATTTGTAATATAGAACACACAGCACAGGGCATAGAGTTGGGAACATTAATATAGATTGGATGGGTAGTGCAACGCAGAGTGGATGGGTAGTGCAACGCAGAGTGGACGGGTAGTGCAATGCAGAGTGGACGGGTAGTGCAACGCAGAGTGGACGGGTAGTGCAACGCAGAGTGGACGGGTAGTGCAACGCAGAGTGGACGGGTAGTATAACACTACAGCTTACGGATCATTAGTGTGGACAGTAATTAGATATATAAGAATAAATAAAAGAAAAAGAAAAGTATTTTTTCTATACAATTTTTTTTCATTAATAACAGATCAGTGGAAGAAGGACACCTTTTCATTAATGTTCAGTGGGAACCCCCCCCCCCCCCCTTACATTGGTGGTCATTGGTAACAGGAACCCCTTTACATTGATGGTCAGTGGGTAAAGAAATTCCTTACATTGATGGTGAGTGGGTAAAGAAACTCCTTACATTGATGGTGAGTGGGTAAAGAAACTCCTTACATTGATGGTCAGTGGGTAAAGAAACTCCTTACATTGATGGTCAGTGGGTAAAGAAACTCCTTACATTGATGGTGAGTGGGTAAAGAAACTCCTTACATTGATGGTGAGTGGGAAAAGGCTCCTTAGCATAGTATTCTTTCACATTGGTGGTCAGTGGAGAAGTGGTATTGATAATTATTTACAGAATGAGCTGCCTACAATGGAGGTTAGTGGGAGAAAGACCAAATTGGTGGTAAGGTGGAGAAAAATCCCCTTACACTGGTGGTCAGAGGTAGAACGGTCCCCTCATATTGGTGGTATTTGAGAGAAAAAACAAACCTTACATTGGTGTTAAATGAGAGAGAAAAACCCTAACTTTAGTGGTCAGTGGGCAAAAAACACCTTTACTTTGGTGGTCAGTGGGAGAAAGACCCTACAACAATGGAAGTCAGTGAAAGAAGGATCCCCTTACATTGGTGGTCAGTGGGAGAAAACTCCCCTTTCATTGGTGGTCAGTGGGAGAAGGGCCCACCTGTAATAGAGGTGGAAGAAGAACCTCCGTACATTGGTGGCCACTGGGAGAGAATTCCTCTTGCATTGGTGTTCAATGAGAGAAGAACCCCATAACTAGTGGTCAGTGGGTAAAAAACACCTTTACATTGGTGGTCAGTGGGAGAAAGACCCTCCTACAATGGAGGTCAGTGAAAGAAAGACTCCATTACATTGGTGGTCAGTGGGAGAAAACTCTTTTCATTGGTGGTCAGTGATAATAGTGGTAATAGTACATTCATGGTCTGTTAGTGAAGGAACTCTTACATTGATGGTCAATGTGAAAACTGTCCCTTTACACATGTGGTCAGAGGGAATAGTGCCAAAAGACACAGGGAGTGAAGCAGTAACATGCATTGAATAGAGTGGAGCAGTACAGACAATATTTTTGACTTTTTGCTATAAAACATGTCCAGTAAAAAAAATTAAAAAAAAAACAAATTTTGTCATAAATCCACAGAAGGATACTCTGTTTGGACTCTCAATATTTGAATTTTAATTTTATATTCACTTTCTGTGTTAACGGATTTATATAGTTAGAATTTCATATGGATTTTTCTCACCTTTGATTGTGTAGCGCAGCATTTATTATTGTATACGCCATTCCACTATTTCGCCTATTGAGACATAGGTTGTGTACTAGCGGCTACCATATTTATATACCTATGAAAATGATCTTTTGACCATAGTAAGCACTTGAGGTACATTTATATATTTTCATGCTGCTTTGTATTGCTCTGCTATGCAGAGCAATACAAAGCAGTGTGCTGGTGCTGACAGGGGAGAAATCTGTATTGTTTACATATAGACCTCTCCTCACTGTTCCTTGGCAGTTGAGGCTCCAGCTGGGATCTGGTGATCGACAGCTGTACCGCCAATGGTGGTGCAGGTAGGGTGGCGCACGTGCGCGCGCGCCCTACCAGGAAATACAAGATCACATATATACACATGATTTTGCGCAGCCCTGTCACCCTCTAGCAATACTACTATAGGGCAGTCAGGAAGCGGTTACAGACAGTGGGCATGCTATATTAGGTGTATAGAGACTATGGGCATCCTGAAAAAAACTATTTGCAACTAACGGGGCAGCACAGTGGCTAAATGGTTAGCACTTCTGCCTGACAGTACTAAGGTCGTTGGTTTGAATCCCAACCACGGCACCACCTGCCTGGAGTTTGCATGTTCTTCCTGTGCCTGCATGGGTTTCCTCCAGGTACTCCAGTTTCCTCCCACATGCCAAAGACATGCTGGTAAGTTAATTGGCTCCTGTCTAAAGTGTCCCGTGTATGTATGAGTGTGAGTTAGGAACCTTAGATTTTACACCCCTTGAGGGTTAGAGACTGATGTGAATATATATGTAAAGTGCTGCATAAATTGACAGCGCTATACAAGTACCTGTAATAAATAAATGTTAATTGTCCTATCAGATGTTTATGGAGAATCAATTTATTTTCTCTCATTCAGTCCACAGGCAGGAGAATCAAGCCGTGTATGCGGGTATTTACTGCACCTAGGCATGAAAAACAATGACTAGTAGCTTCTGGGCACACAATAAATACCTCCTTTCAAGGGACTGTCCCTCCTTTAGAACCAAATCTCTCTCACCCTATTTCTTCCTCTGTTGTCTCTCATTTTGGTCCGATGTATAGAGTTCTGTAAAAAATGGCACTATTTAATCACCAAAATTGTTATACTGCATAAATCGTTCTCTCTACATCGGGGCGTCCAACCTTTTGACTTTCCTGGGCCACATTGGAAGAGGAGTTGTCTTGGGCCACACACAGAATACACTCATAATAAGGATAGCGGATGAGCGAAAAAGTCGGGCAGATCACAAGTTACTGATCACTGATACAGATAATGTGCCTATCTGAACAATAAAACTTCATTTTTGTGTAATATTTTTATTATAAAAGTAACATAAAATGAGTGCGATATCTGACACTGTTTTTGACTCAATGAATTCTCAATGTGTTCATCAGATATTTTGGTTCTAATTTTGCCCTTCGTGTGCTTCATCCTTGAAAACAGTTCTCACAAATATAGGAGCTGCTGAAAACTGATAACATAAATAAGGTGTGATTGTGAAGAGTAGGAGAATTTTCTTTCGGAAGATACCAAAGGCATAGCAAAGATGTAATATTTGAGGCTCAAGCTTCTTCTCAAGCATCTGTCAGAATACCTGAACAGTGGCTGCATCTGACTAGACTAGTTTGTTGGGTGGGAGGGTTCCAGCAAGGACACCCATTGAATGCAATTCACTGGTTCATCAGAAACCAGCCAAAATTCACTCAGTGTATGGGCAGCTTAACCACTTGTTGATGATCAGTGCCCTGATGATCAGTGTGCTGCAATGCCACATAGCAGTGCCACCCACCAGTGCCCAGCAGTGCCTCACACCAGTGCCCCCCCCATGAGTGCCACCCATTAGTGCTGCCCAACAGTTGATTCCATCAGTGCCCATCAGTGCCACCAATCAGTGTCGCCCGTCAGTGTCGCCCGTCAGTGTCGCCCGTCAGTGCCGCTTATCAGTGACCATCAGTGCCTCCTCATCAATGCCCACCAGTGCCGCCTCATCAGTGCCACCTATCAGTGTCCATCAGTGCTGCCTATCCATGCCACCTCATCAGTGGCCATCAGTTATGCCTATCAATGCCCATCAGTGCTACCTATCAGTGCCACCTCATCAGTGTCCATCAATTCTGCCTATCAGTGCCCATCAATTCTGCCTATCAGTGCAGCCTCAAAAACGCACATCAGTGAAGGAGAAAAATTACCTGTTATAGTGCAAAAAATAAAACACCATGTGGCGACTGAATACCACCAAAAGAAAGCTCTATTTTTGTGAAAAAAATGATAAAAATGTCATATGGGTACAGTGTTGCATGACTGCACAATTGTCATTCAAAGTGCGACAGCTCTGAAAGCTGGAAATTGGCCTGGGCAGGAAGGGGGGTGAAAGTGCCCGGTAGGCAAGTGGGTAAAGGCTTGTGACCACCACTCTGCATGTGTTATGCTCCTTATAACGCGCACATCCTGGTGTGCAGGGTAGAGGGCGCTGTGATGCATTACAATGCATTGCACTGTTTATTTAGATTTTTTTTTTTTTCACTTTTTCGAAATGTCACAAAAAGACATTTTATTCAATGCTATTTACTGAAAATTTGCTGCATTTTTATGAAACGCACCTCCATGCACCATAACGGTGTGAACAGGGCACATATAAAGCAATCTGCAATGAGCCCCTGTTGATGAATGCAGTTCAATGCACCTGGTGTGACTGAGCCCCAAGCCCCTCTCCACACTAGGGTAGCACATGAAAGAAAGCAAAATCCTGTGATTCTTTTTTTGTGCGTTCATGAAATGAGCTAAAAAATGCATGTCAGGATTGTGGGGGCATTGATTGCTAATGGCACTCCAAATGTGCCAAGCAAGAAGTGCATTCTTGACGCGCAAGAGTGTGTGACAAACGTGCAAAATGCATGGTAAAAAACGTGAATATTCTATGGGCAAAGCGTGACAACGCACAAACAACACACTTATATGCAACACTACACTGATGCCAACGGGGGCTGAAGATATGAACTTTGACAAGATGCACTTCGTACAGACGTGGTGGCTTGCATGCACCTTTCTGTGTGCTCCCGTGTGTTGCGTGTAGGGCAGACTATTCATTTTAGTGGGCTGCCCTTTGCCATTAAGAATTAAAGTGGCTTTAATCCTCAAACATTAAATCTGAGCAAAGAACATAGATCTATAGTGTCTACCTGCCTCTTTCCAAAGCAAAGTTCACAATGGATCCAACTTTGACATTGTGCAACTTCACTTGAAGTCACATGATTTCAAAGTTGGATGTCCGTGCAACTTCAGGTGCTACTTGGAAGACATTTGAGCGACCTCATCCATAGATATCAAAGCAAATCGTACCAGAAATCAGCAAAAGTGGTGCAGGAACTACTTTTCAAAACAGTGTGACTCTGACCATTTTTAGAATGGTTCCATATCCGATCATAGGATGCAACTTGTCATGCGATTTGACACTGTCAAATCGCATGACAAGTCGCATCGGTGTGAACCAAGGGTAAGTGTCATTTCTCTCCACTGTCTCATTCATCTGCTATTTGTATCAATCACTGCTGACAAGTATTCCTGACACCAAGAGAAAAATGGTGACGGGAAGGGACCTCCAGCACACAGCCTGTTATTGACTGTTTCTGTGTGCTGTTTGAAGTCCTTTCCCTCCAGTCAGCTCTCACTGAACTCTGCAGACTGTAACTTCAGCTTCCCACCCCCTGTTTTCTGAAATCTCAAAGAAACGTCATAAACTCTGTACTTTAAACGACTGTAGAGAGGAGAAGACTACAGGTAAACAGGTGCAACTTCCCAACCACGGCACCACCTGCCTGGAGTTTGCATGTTCTCCCTGTGCCTGCTTGGGTTTCCTCCGGGTACTCTGGTTTCCTTCAACACTCCAAAGACATGCTGGTAGGTTAATTGGCTCCTGTCTAAATTGGCCCTAGTATGTGTATGTATGAATGTAAGTTAGAGACCTTAGAATGTACACCCCTTGAGGGTTAGGGACTGATGTGAATGTACAATATATATGTAAAGCGCTGAATAAATTGACGGCGCTATACAAGTACCTGAAATAAATATATACACTTAACAATAATAATAAATCATTTTAGCAGTGTACATTCGTAATTCAAAAACACTGTTTATAGAGATCACCACCCACAGCTCAAATTTCCCCTTCTTGCTGAATTGGCTGAGATATGGATGACCCTGTTGGCACTGCCCTGCTCAACAAACTTTGCAAGAAAAAATCAAAGGTGCCTGGTAGAAAAATATCAACTGAACAGGGTCTACATCCTATCAGTTAGTTGTATCATGCCTGGCAGGACTGTGGCCCTGTACCACAGCCCATGTCGCAGGCTATGCAGAACTCTGCATACACCATAGGTTCCCTATATGGGAAGAATTTGCATCAACTTTCAGTCTTATCCAAAATATTATATCTTTCAGGAACCAAAGATTGACAGTTTTTCTACAGTGGGACATAAACCTGACAAGATAAAAGGAGATATTGAGTTCAGAAATCTGACATTTACTTACCCGTCCAGACCCGATGTTCAGGTCAGCAACTGTAATCACTTCACAAGTGGTCAGATGGAATAAATAAATAATTTAGTGCTAACTACACCTCTGTTCCTGGCAGGTTTTGAAAGGATTGAACTTGGAGATCCAAAGTGGCCAGTCTGTGGCCTTAGTTGGGAGTAGTGGTTGCGGTAAAAGTACAACTGTCCAGCTCATTCAGAGGTTCTATGATCCTGAGGAAGGCTCGGTAGGTGCAGCTTGAAGTTATCATAATCTTTTAGGCTCAATCACATCTAAAGCGATATCCATGTTGGCCTATGTGCACTGTTTATATACACTCACTGGCCACTTTATTAGGTACACCTGTCCAATTGCTGGCAACACAAATTGCTAATCAGCTAATCACATGGCAGCAATTCAATACATTTAGGCATGTAGACGTGGTGAAGACAGCTTGCTGAAGTTCAAACCGAGCATCAGAATGGGGAAGAAAGGGGATTTGACTGTGAGCATGGCACAGTTGTTGGTGCAAGACGGGCTGGTCTGAGTATTTAAAAAAATGCCGATTTACTGGGATTTGTATACACAACCATCCCTAGGGTTTACAGAGAATGGTCTAAAAAAAGAGAAACTATCCAATGAGTGGCAGTTGTGTGGAGGAAAATGCCTTTTTGATGTCAGAAGAAAATGGGCAGACTAATGCAAGAAGATAGAAAGGCAACAGTAACTCATGTCAATATGGATCAAAATCTCTGAGGAATGTTTCCAACACCTTGTTGAATCTATGCCATGAAGAATTAAAGCAGTTCTGAAGGCAAAAGGGGGTCCAACCTGGAAGTAGCAAGGTGGACCTAATAAAGTGGCTGGTGAGTGTATGTGCAACCTGTTTAAAAGAAAAAAAAATATCTGGGTGTATTTTCTTACCACTAATGCATTTTATGCTCTTTTGAAGAGCAGTGGTGGGAGACCTTCCTTAAAAGCCAGCACATTTTTTATATAACACATACAAAACCATACAATAAAGTCAAGTAAAGAAGATATAAATTCAATTTCTAAAATCTCATATATGCTTTAACTACTTCCCGTCCGGCCCATGTACATAAACGGCCAGACGGTAGCAGTGCAGGAGCGGTGTCACGTACCTGATGGGAGACTGATTTGACGAGGTCAGCCTCACTTGTGTCACTAATCCTGAGCCCGCTGAGGTTGGAACAGAGGGCATCTAAGGACCAGGGGGACAAGAGCGCCAGGGTTTTGCTTGCGGCTCTTGCAGATGATGACCTTGATAAGCATGATATCCTCTGATTTGGGTACTGCGGAGGTAGACCAGGCAGGTACAGTGGATTGCCAGATGCAGAGCCAGGTATGTAGCCAGGACACAGTACTGGAATGGAGTCGTAGGATAGCCAGGGTCATAACAGTCGGGCAGTGCGGTACAGGATCAGGAGGAAATGCCAGAGTCAGGAACAGAGCCGAAGTCAGGAACCGAAGGGGCAGGAGAGTACTCAGAGTCGGGTCAGGAACAAGCTGGGTCAGAACCAAAGGAAATCGCACAGGAAACAAGCAGGACACGAGGAGAGCTGAAGACCAGTCAGCACTGAGGTGCTCTTTAAGTATCCTGCCCAGCACCGACAGGCGCGCCTGGGTCCTAGTGCCTGCCAGTGCCGTCATTGGTGACAGGCGCCTCTGGGTCCTAGTGCCGCCTGCCTGTATGCCTTGTCGGGATCCTGCACATGCGCAGATTCATGTGCTGCAGCGATCTTCTTGTTCCCTGCATTTACAGCGTGTGCGCACTCCCTGGAAGCGCGCGGCACCGTGATCTGATGCCTGCTGTGCGATACCTCTGTGTGAGGTCCCGATCATGTGACCACTGATTGGCCAATCAGTGATCATATGAACAGTAGTAAATAAGATGTCACTTACTAACATCATTGCTTACTACTAGTGAAATCGCTTCTCGGCCTTTTGGCTAAGATCAAGTGTAGTATCTGTTCTTATCAGTGTCCAGTGGGGGTGCTCCCGGCCATTCTAGCTTTGCGGGGATGGCTGTTGTATAGTACCCTCACTGGTATGATGGGGGTCTGGATGGCTATTACGGGGGGAACAGAAACCGGGGAGCGCCATGATTCGTTCTGGGGCCTCGGGAGTAATTCCCCTTTGGAACGTCTGAAGGACCCAGTACCTCCTGATTTGGACGGATCTACCTAGGTCTGGCCAGGGGCTGGGAAGGCAGAGAGTCCGCAAACTAGGTGCCCCCTGAGTAGTCGCCTCAGGGGTGCTCTGAGTAGCACTTGGGTGTGGGACCCCACGTTGCGAATGAGCACATGGTCACCGAGTTTAAACACTTTTTGCACTGCGCCTCTAGGACCGGGCCTTTTGGTCAAGTTCTGGGCAATTTTTTTGCTACAGGCCTCAGGGTCTGGTCAGTGCACAATTTGGGCACGACACTTTTTATTATTTTTATAGATTTATTTAATTATTTATTTATTTATTTTTCTTTCACCCCACGTTTGTCACTTTTTACTTTTGTGTGTGTTTTTTCACAGGATGGAGAGTGTGGGTCCTCGGGCCTGCCCTGAAGTCTAGGGGGAGGATGTGTGGCCCTACGGTTCCTTCCTCCCCTGTCCCTAGGGGGTTTTCTCTTCGGGAGAACCCCCTGGCCTAGTACTGGATGTCTGGCTTTGGCTGGGCATAAGGAACGGTGGTCCACCAGGCCTTTTGGCCAGGAGGACCAAATGGGAACCTTGTCCCTGTCAGGAGCTTCGTGCCCTGGGGGATCAGGGTAGCGGTCCAACCCCTTCGGGGGTAGGACAAAAGCACACCCTTAAGTGCACTTTTTGTGTGGTGTTTTGCACTTGCACTTTTTTGTGAACACTTACGGGTTTTTTCGTTATAGTTGCACGTTTGCGGACTTAAAAAAAAAAAAAAAAATGTGTATGTATGAATGTTAGTTAGGGACTTTAGATTGTATGCCCCTTGAAGGTTGGGGACTGATGTGAATGTACAATATATACAGTATATCAAGCACTGCGTAAATTGATGGCACTATATAAGTACCTGTAATAATAATAATAATAGGAGGATTTGTTTCATCTCTGTGTACATCCTGAGGTCAGTCACTTCACTGGGTATATGTAAAGGTTTACAACCACTTTAATGCAAAGGTGTGATCCTAGCCTCTATGCATTGTGGGAACACATGCAAAATGATGTAATCCGTGACTGCACACTCCTTCTGGTGATGTAACAGAAATGATTGGTCTGCAATCCACCAATAACAAGTTGTGATATCAATGAAATGTGCACCTTCTCCGGCTGTGCTCTCACCTGGTATATGTGACCAAACCATTAAGTGAGGTCATATAAGGCTTGTGTCCCTTTAATTGGACTTAGAGCTGGATGGGGATATCACTCTTCAAAGTTAGGGATCCCCTCACTTCCTTAGGACTCTTCCTCCATAAGTGTATGTACCATAAAGAGCACTGAAAAACATAGTGCCTGATCTTCTTTTTAAAACATATGTAATAACCACTTCAAGTCCGGACACTTTTACCATCCTTCCTGTCCAGGCCAATTTTCAGCTTTCAGTGTTGTCACACTTTGAATGACAATCATGCAACACTGTACCCATATGAATTTTTTTGCATTTTTTTGAGACAGATAAAACTTTATTTTGGTGGTATTTATTCACCGCTGGGATTTTTATATTTTTGCTAAATATAAATGAAAAAGTGCAAAAATTTTGACAAAAAAGTGTTTTTCTTATAAAATTTAGCAAATAAATAATCTTTCTTCATAAATCTTGGCCAAAATCTATTCAACTATCTTTTTAGAAAAAAAATAACCCAAATTAGTTTATAACCAAAAATTATAATTTTTCAAAAAAATGTTTACATTTTTATTTTTTTTTAATATTATTATTTATGTTTTTTTACATACTGTCACCCTAGCAGTACAGTGTCACCATAGTGACACTGTACTACTTGTGGGGCGGTGATGAAGATTTTTTTTGCTGACCTATAAAGGCTGTAAAAGCAATCATTTCTCGTTCTCTCTGGCTGCATTCCTGCAGCCATTGAGAAATGCTGTGAGAGCTGTGATTGGTCACAGCTTGTCACATGGTACAAGGCTGTTGTGAATAGCCTTGTACCATGTGACCTCTGTGATCATTCACAGATTTCACACGTAGTAAGCAATGATGTCAGAAAGTGACATCTTGTTTACTACTATTCATGTGATCACTGATTGGCCAATCAGTGATCACATGATCGTGACCTCACACAGAGGTCCCGTACAGCAATTGCGGTGCCGCGCGCTACTTGGGATCGCGCACAGGCTGAAAATGCGGGCGCCGTTTATGAACAGCAACCTGCTCCTGCACTGCTCCAGTCTTGATGTTTATGTACATTTGCCAGATGGGAAGTGGTTAAACAAATAGTAGTGCACTCAAATGTAATTAAAGTTAAAATCGCTTTAAACCGCTGTAAAATCAATCCACGGTGAGCATTTGTAATTTCTGCTGTATACTTGCTGTGTGTTGCCTTTAAGTGTCATGACGTCAGAGCCCTTCCCCTACGCGTTACGCCACCGGGTCACATGGCTTCATCAGGGGTTAAGTGTACTACTATTTGTTTAATATATGTTTTAAAAAGAAGATCAGGCACTATGTTTTTCAGTGCTCTTTATGGTACATACACTTATGGAGGAAGAGTCCTAAGGAAGTGAGGGGATTCCTAACTTTGAAGAGTGATATCCCCATCCAGCTCTAAGTCCAATTAAAGGGACACAAGCCTTATATGACCTCACTTAATGGTTTGGTTATATATACCAGGTAAGAGCACAGCCGGTGAAGGTGCACATTTGATTGATATCACAACTTGTTATTGGTGGATTGCACACCAATCATTTCTGTTACATCACCAGAAGGAGTGTGCAGTCATGGATTGAATATGGACATTTTTTGCTGCAATAGCGATATTGTAATTTTACACAGAATTTGTTTTGGATTATACTTTGGTCTTGATATCACATATTTTGATTGTCAGTGGAGCGCGACACTATTATATATTTTGGATTTGCTATGACACATTGGTATGAGTATGTGTAATGTGTAGGCGACCCACTATTTTTCATTTTAATTTTATTTTGTTATTATTCAGTTATTTACAGCACAAGATTGGCTTAGCACATTAAGAGAATTATCTTCATACCATAGTAGCTCACAAGATCCCACTGTTTAAGAACATGCAAAATGATGTGTTTTCTCGACACGCACAGAAACACGCTGCCCTTTAGTAGACGGACGGCGGTGCCATTAATTATTAATCGCAACCACAAGCATCTGCTAACTCAACACAATTATACGTTACAATTCAGAACATACAGAACAGAATGCAAGTAAAAAAATGCAGTTGAAAAAGTTGCAAAGAAAATGGCAGTTGTGTAAACGTTTGACGGATGACTGGTATTGTGTACAGTTTCCCCTCCTATGCATGCTGTTTGACTTTCTCGGTTTGCATCTTTCGTGCTGCCCAATTAATGACTCAATTAAATGGAGTGATGGGCCTGGCACCAGTGACTGATCCGGATTTAAGGCAGACACAGCAGAGGTGAATCTTTAATCCGTGAAAGGCACAGCAGGAGGGACTCCGACCTCTCAGGCTGACATTTTGGTTTTTCTTTTGTTCTATTTTGACACCAACTGTCAACAGGTTTACCAGAAGACCACATTATTGGATATAGGACGTCTACAGCTCTATATTTATAGCACCTTACAAATGTCCTTAAAACACACATATATAATCATTATCAATGATCACATCAATCTTCTATGACAGTATTAATATTGTATGTATTCATTTTCCCATTCATGTAAATTAGGAGTTCAGTGACCCTACAGGTGAATGAAGCCGTTCTACAACCATGCTCCAAGCACTTTTGAAAACATAGGATTTCATGTCATCTTTTGTGAAGTGAAAGTCAAATTCTAACAATTTATTTTTCATGCACCCATTCACACCACACTATATGCATTGAGTGCACATAAACGCATGTGATTAGATGGGCATTTGCATTTTTACATGAGTTACAGTACTTATTTTTTTTATTTCATTGACCGTTATTTGGGAAGGAAACTTCAACTGGCTGTTTTGACTCCTGCATTTATGTGGGCTGTGGTGTGCTTAGATGAATTCAGGCTTGGTTCACGCTACTGCGACCCCAAAGTCATTATTATTATTATACAGTATTTATAAAGCGCCAACAGTTCGATCAGCGCTGTACATTACAATGGAAGACAGAACATGCAACACTAGAATAACAATACAATGTGATACACGAGGGGTTCAAGGGCCCTGCTCCTTGGAGCTTACAATCTAGGAGGGTCATGCAACTTTGCCTTGTGTATAGGATGATCATCAGTAACAATGGACAACCCTTCAGCACTCGCACAGAGGATGGAAAAAATGAGTGGAAAATTAAAATAGAACAAGTCCACAGGGTAAATAGATGGAGGATAGGATTCTGGGAAAACTCTGGTGTGGTTGGGATGCAACGGTCAGTGGGTCCATCCAGAAAATGTGCAGAATGGGAAAGGGATGAACCATGGAAGTTGAAGAACCACACAAACAGACCGGCAGCTCCTCGCCAAGGGTGGGGGGATCCCACAGAATGTGTCCATCCCTGCTTGTTGTTCCTTTGCAAACATTGCCTTGTGTCTTGCTGCAACTTCTATGCATTTGACTTTGGCTGGAAAAAAATGCTCTGAAGTTGCAGCCAGAGTCCCAAAGATAAGACAAAGATATTACTATCTGAGCAAAATCCTCTCTTATATTAAAAGAGGTATAGACTCCAGACAGGGAGATATCATTTCCCCGGTACAAATCATTAGTATACCTCATCTGGAATATGCAGTTCAGTTTTGGGCACCAATTCACATAAAGAACATTGGGGAAGTGGAGAAAGTACAGAGAAGGGCAACCAAACTGATAAGAGGCATGGAGGAGCTCAGCTATGAGGAAAGATTAGAGGAACTGAATTTATTCTCTCTTGAGAAGAGGAGATTAAGGGGGGATATGATCTCCATGTATAATACATAAGGGGGGATATGATCACCATGTATAATACATAAGGGGGATATGATCTCCATGTATAATACATAAGGGGGGATATGATCAACATGTATAATACATAAGGGGGGGATATGATCTCCATGTATAATACATAAGGGGGGATATGATCTCCATGTATAATACATAAGGGGGATATGATCTCCATATATAATACATAAGGGGGGATATGATCACCATGTATAATACATAAGGGGGGATATGATCTCCATGTATAATACATAAGGGGGGATATGATCTCCATGTATAATACATAAGGGGGATATGATCTCCATGTATAATACATAAGGGGGGATGGATATGATCTCCATGTATAATACATAAGGGGGGGATATGATCTCCATGTATAATACATAAGGGGGGATATGATCTCCATGTATAATACATAAGGGGGGGATATGATCTCCATGTATAATACATAAGGGGGAAATTATCACCATGTATAATACATAAAGGGGGATATGATCAACATGTATAATACATAAGGGGGATATGATCTCCATGCATAATACATAAGGGGGGGATATGATCTCCATGTATAATACATAAGGGGGATATGATCTCCATGCATAATACATAAGGGGGGGGATATGATCTCCATGTATAATACATAAGGGGGATATGATCGCCATGCATAATACATAAGGGGGATATGATCTTCATGTATAATACATAAGGGGGGATATGATCTCCATGTATAATACATAAGGGGGATATGATCTCCATGTATAATACATAAGGGGGATATGATCTCCATGTATAATACATAAGGGGGGATATGATCAACATGTATAATACATAAGGGGGATATGATCTCCATGTATATTACATAAGGGGGGGATATGATCTCCATGTATAATACATAAGGGGGGGATATGATCTCCATGTATAATACATAAGGGGGATATGATCTCCATGTATAATACATAAGGGGGATATGATCTCCATGTATAATACATAAGGGGGGATATGATCTCCATGTATAATACATAAGGGGGGATATGATCTCCATGTATAAATACATCAGTGGTTCATATAGTGAACTCGATGTAGAGTTATTCACCCTGAGGTCATCACAGAGGACAAGGGGGCACTCTTTATGTCTGGAGGAAAAGAGATTTAACCTCCAAATATGGAAAGGTTTCTTCACAGTAAGAGCTGTGAAAATGTGGAATAGACTCCCTCAAGAATTGGTTCTGGCCAGCTCAGTGGATTGCTTTAAAAAAAAGTCCTGGATTCTTTCCTAGATACACAGAATATAACTGGATACTAACATTTATAGGTAAAGTTGATCCAGGGAATATCCCATTGCCTCTCGGTGGATTGGGAAGGAGTTTTTTCCCCTGCAGGAGCAAATTTCATCATGCTTTGCTGGGTTTTTTGCCTTCCTCATGATAAACTGTGGGTATAGGATTATAACTTTTTTTTTTATGGTTGAACTGGATAGACTTTTGTCTTTTATCAGCCAGACTAGCTACCTTCTGATTTTTGTAATTTTTAAAGTGACACAAAAGCTGATGTTGTTGATGTTTTCAAAATAACAAACATGTTATACTTACCTGCTCTGGGCAGGGGTTTTGCACAGAGCAGCCCCGATCCTCTTCTCCTCTTCTTTTCATGTCCCCATCGATGCTCCTGGATTCTCCCCCTCAAGCGGTGCCCTCAGGGAAAGCCACTCGCCCTGCAGGCACTGCTGCGTGCTCATCCCTGAGCTGCTGCTCTATGCGCCCATAAGACACATAGAGCCATGGCTTGGCCCCACCTCATTGGCTCACTGGCTGTGATTGACAGCAGCGAGAGCCAACGGGCTTCCACTGCTGTCCCAGCCAATGAGGAGGAAGAGTCACCAGACAGCAGAGGCTGTCAGGAACATCACTGGATCAGAGGGGGCTCAGGTAAGGATTGGGGGGGCTGCTGCACACAGTAGGTTTTTTTACCTTCATGCATATTTAGTGCTACCCCCGAAAGAGCTGCTTGTATGATTCCACAAGCTCCCCTTGTTTCACCTCGTAGCCAGACACAGTGTATTCAGCTAAATACACTCACACACAGGGGCAGACTGACCATTTGGAAACTCGGGCACTGCCCGAGGGCCTGGGGTCAGTAGGGGGCCCATGAGATGCCCCTGGTACCTTTTTCATAGGTTTTTTTGAGTTTGGGCAAGGACACAGGGGCCCCATGATGCCCTATTGCCCGGGGGCCCCATGAGTTGAAACCAGCTGCAGTGAGGACACCGCTGGAACCTGGAACAGGTAAGTGTCTGTTTCTTCAAAGTCAGCAGCTACAGTTTTTGTAGCTGCTGACTTTTATTTTTTTTACATTTTGATTGGAGCTTCCTTTTTAATTAAAAAAATATTCCAAAAATGCACTGAAAATGTGTGCAAAATGTATATGCAAAAATGCACAGTGAAAGCAGAGATTGTGTTGTAAGGGCCCGTTCACAGTAGAATGTGGTGCAGGAAACCCATGTTCTGGGCCAATTGCCAGCATCGCATTCAAATCGCACTGCCCTTGCGATCTGCAGCAGGTGTGAGTGCAAAGTTAATGAAACCCCAAATGTAGAGTGTTTCCTCACACCAGGTTGCATGGCACAAAAGTACCATGCAATGCAGGTGCAGTGCATTTCCAAAGTAGTGCATATTACTACTTAGTGTGGTGCAGTGCAATTTTATTCCTTTCACAGGAACCATAGTGCAATTCACATGCAGTTCCTAGTGTGAACAAGCCCTAAATGAACCCTTAGTGTGTTTTTCATTTATAGCACAACCCACTGAAATGAATAGACTGCCAAAAATGCACTGACGCTCAGTTGCATCTACATAGGGGTAGGTGTGAATAGAGCCTTGGGCTCGGCTCACACTTACAGTATGTTCTCTGTGAACACAAGCAAAAGCTTGAAAAACATGCATTGTACTTGTGCTGCCATTGGTATGGTGCCCCAAAAGCGGCAAGCAGCTCTGTGTTGAAACGTGCCAAAATGTGCAACTAAAAAAAGTGTGAAGCTCAACGCCAAAAAAAAAGTACAGGATCTTCTTTGGAGTGTTTGTCATGCTAAGGGCAGCCCATTGCCCCTGTGCAAATAGTGCAAACAAATGCAGGCAAAAACACACGATCACGAGGCACTAGGGGGCTGATTTACTAAAACTGGTGAGTGCAAAATCTGGTGTGGCTGTGCCAATCAGCTTCTAACTTCAGCTTGTGCAACCAAGCTTTGACAATAAAACCTGGAAGCTGATTGGTTTCTATGCAGAACTGCACCAGTTTTTGCACTCTCTGGTTTTATTACATCTCCCCCAAGTGTGAACCTAGCCTCATATGCAAGCAGGTTGTGTTTAGGCTGGATTCACAACTGAGCATAGTGGGAAATCACATTGCAGCTTGATTTTTTGGACACTTTTTTAGAATATCTGCTCTTCACGCATATTCATGTGAATGTGCTACCCTACATGCAAAAAATGCACCAAAAAAGCTCCAGGACCTTTTTTTGGAGTGGAGTGTGGTGTGCTTTTTCACTGCATGTTTGGACAAAAGGTGTGTCTGCTACTCGCCCTTGGAGTGGCATTAAGCTCCAAAGAGCAGGGCCCTCCTAATCTTCTTGTATTGAACTGTATTGTATCCCTTTATATTGTAAAGTGCTGAGCAAACTGTTGGTGCTATATAAATCCTGTGTAATAATAATAATAATAAATTAATAATTAGGCACTGTTCAGTGGGCAGCATAGTGGCTAAATGGTTAGCACTTCCACCTGGCAGTACTAGGGTTGTTGGTTCAAATCCCACCTGCCTGGAGTTTGCATGTTCTCCCTGTGCCTGCGTGGGTTTCCTCCGGGTACTCCGGTTTCTTTCCACACTACACTCCAAAGACATGCTGGTAGGTTAATTGGCTCCTGCCTAAACTGGCCCTAGTATGTGTATGTATGAATGTGAGTTAGGGACCTTAGATTGTACGCCCCTTGAGGGTTAGGGAGTGATGTGAATGTACAATATATATGTAAAGCGCTGTGTAAACTTACGGCGCTATATAAGTACCTGTAATATTGCATTGCGGGGATGAACATTCCTACCTGGGATTTTTTGAAGCTCAATTTAGACTCTGTTCACACACATAGCAGTGTGACACGCATTTGGGTGTCAGCATTCTTAACCTCCCTGGCAGTATTCCTGAGTGTAGCTCGGGGTAAAGTTTCAGTACCACAAGCGGTAACCCCGAGCTACAATCAGGAATACCATGCGGCGCTGCTCTGGGATCCCTCGATCACTTACCTTGTCCTGCGCTCCCGCGATGTCCCCCCTGCAGTGTCCCCTGTAATGTCCTCCGGCAGATGCCGGCATCTGTCTTCTGGGTTCCGTTCCCTGCAACGTCGGGACGAACAGGGGGCGGAACTGGCGGGAAATTTCAAAATGTCAAAAAGTGACATTCACTAAATACACTAAAATCACATAGTAAAACATTCCTGTATCAAACCATTTCACATACATTTTGTCCCGAGTGCTTTGTCCTGTGCCCTGCCTGCATTTTTACTGTTCTTTCTGCCTGGAAACTGAGAAACGTCCATGGCGTCCAAAAAGCGTCCCTTTAGGTCAAAAGCGATTTTAGACCGGCTAGAGAACAGCGATAGTAAATCAGAACCACTTGCAGAATTGAGTGATAATGATTTGTGGGGGAAATTTGGCATCAGACACTGAAAACGATTTTGCAACTTTGCTCAGTGATGTGCGAACTTGGCGCTATATTTCAAATTTCAGTGTTTTTGGTTTGATTATATTATTTAATTAAAATTATTAATAATTTATTATTATTTTTTATGATTATTTATTAAATTATAATTTATGATTTCATGTTTCACATTTTATCATACCCGGGATGTTTACTAGACTCTTGTTCGGACAGATTTCAGGGAGTTATTCCTAAGAATTACAGGCCTACAATAAACAAAATACATATTTCCATGCAAAAAAATGTTCCGCTTTGAGCACAGAAATACTGACATAATCAGACCGCTAGGGAGGTTAATAAGACCCCAAACGTTGTGTGTTTCTGCAACAGAATTGCTCACGGAAAAATGCTTGTTTAAAAATCATGACAAGCTTGCCACCCAAAAAGGTGCAGAAGCTTCTTTTGACCAACAAACACACATAGGGTAGCCTGTTGAAGTGAATGAGCTGCTCTATGAGCAAAACATTTGTAAATTGTGCTTTACAAATCGTGAGTGAGAATGCTAGTTCCTGCTATCATGAGATCTGAACGGATAAGGCTACTTTCACACTAAAAAATCTGCAAAAATCTGCCACATATGCGTTTTTGCCGTGTTTATACTCTTGCGTGCTTTTGGTGTGTTTTGTAAAGAACGTGACATGTTTTTGAGGCATTTTCCATTGATTTCAACGGCAAGAGGCTTTTTGGGGTGTTTTTTTAAACTGAACAAACATGGTACAAAAATGCTGCAAGCAGGATTTTTAACACCGCAACGGAAGTGCAATGCCCCAGTGTGAACACATACATAGGGAAGCATTTTTCATGAGCTTTTCTTGTGTTTTTTTTTTAACACCAAAGGGCTTCAAACACTCAATGTGAAAGCATGCATTTTTGCTGCATTTACTGTATACTATTATTTTGCTGAGTTTTCGGTGCTTTTTTTTTAAAGGACATGTGACTAAAACTGCACCAAAAACACTTCTTGAGTGCGTTTTTAAGGCGTTTTCCATTGATTTTAATAGGAAGAGGCATTTTTGATACATTTTTTTTTTAACCGAACAAAAATGCTCCAGAAACTCTGCAAGCAGAATTTTTTCCACCACAACGAAAGCACAATGCCCCAGTGTGAAAACATACATAGACATACATAGGGAAGCATTTTTCATGAGCTTTTCTTGTGCTTTTTTTTTTTACTTAAAAGTGCTTCAAAAACTCCCCAGAGTGAAAACAGCCTTAAAATGTTACTAAACCCAGGATCCTGCATTCACTATATCTGGTCTCCCAGGACCCTGCATTCACTATATCTGGTCTCCCCGGACCCTGCATTCACTATATCTGGTCTCCCAGGACCCTACATTCACTATATCTGGTCTCCCCGGACCCTGCATTCACTATATCTGGTCTCCCAGGACCCTGCATTCACTATATCTGGTCTCCCAGGACCCTACATTCACTTTATCTGGTCTCCCAGGACCCTGAATTCACTATATCTGGTCTCCCAGGACCCTACATTCACTTTATCTGGTCTCCCAGGACCCTGCATTCACTATATCTGGTCTCCCAGGACCCCGCATTCACTATATCTGGTCTCCCAGGACCCCGCATTCACTATATCTGGTCTCCCCGGACCCCGCATTCACTATATCTGGTCTCCCCGGATCCTGCATTCACTATATCCGGTCTCCCCAGACCCTGCATTCACTATATCTGGTCTCCCCGGACCCTGCACTCACTATATCTGGTGTCCCTGGACCCTGCATTCACTATATCTGGTCTCTCCGGACCCTGCATTCACTATGTCTGATCTCCCCGGACCCTGCATTCACTATATCTGGTCTCCCCGGACCCTGCATTCACTATATCTGGTCTCCCCGGACCCTGCATTCACTATATCTGGTCTCCCCGGACCCCGCATTCACTATATCTGGTCTCCCCGGACCCTGCATTCACTATATCTGGTCTCCCAGACCCTGCATTCACTACATCTGATCTCCCAGGACCCTGCATTCACTATATCTGGTCTCCCAGGACCCTGCATTCACTATATCTGGTCTCCCCAGACCCTGCATTCACTATATCTGGTCTCCCTCAGTACACACAACATGGAAATGCAATTATTTTAGTAAATATAAACAGCTAAATTCATCAGCAGTATATAGCAGTCTTGTGACATCTATCAGTGTCCAGCAGAGCACTGGTTAAAGCTTGTAATAGCAGTTTTCATGCTCCTCTGACTGCCCTATAAGGCTGCATAACCCCTGACCTTCTGTCATGACAGTGCTGATTGGCCCTGTGGTGATAACATGTGCTGTCCGAAGAAAAAAGAAAACTCTTTTTAGCAATACACACCAAACTGAGCATGTGCAGCTTGCCCCCAAGGTTCTGTTTTATCAGAAGATGGATTGGGAACAGCAGAAGAAGGGGAGGTACAGAGAGGACAGGATCAAACAGCCTTTTTACACAATGCAGAGGATTAACCCCTTAGGTTCCACCGTGAGTATAACAATCAAGCTTTACTGCATATACAGACTGATTGTACTGTTGTGGGTTTAGTAACACTTTAGGCTCACTTGGCATTTCTGGAAAGTGTCATAATGAGCACAGAAAACACACGTTTTACAGTGTGTTTCAGAAACACGCGGTGCCAACATGCGTTTTGGATAGGTTGTGAGATTTTAGGTACAGCATGATGATGATGGATCCCAGTCCTTACCTCTGTATTCTACACTGCTCAAAGAAATGAAAGGAACACTTTGAAAACACCTCAGATCTCAATGGGGATAAATATCATGCTGGACATCTATACTGATATGGACGGGGTGATGTGTGAGGAATGTAAGGATTCCCCATTGTTTGATGGAAATGAAAATTATCAACCTACAGAGGACTGAATTCAAAGACACCCTGAAAAATCAAACTGAAAAAATGATGCAGCAGTCTAGTCCACTTTGCTGAAATTTAATTGCAGCAACTCAGAATGGTCCTCAGTAGTTTGTATGGCCCCCATGTGCTTGTATGCCTGCCTGACAACATCGGGGCATGCTTCTAATGAGACGACAGATGGTGTCCTGGGACGGGGTGGACTGACCATTTGGAAACTCGGGCAATACCCGAGGGCCCAGGGTCAGTAGGGGGTCCCATGAGATGCCCCTGGTACCTTTTTCATAGGCTTTTTTGAGTTTGGGTAAAGACACAGGGGCCCCATGATCCCCTATTGCCCGGGGGCCCCATGAGTTGTCAGTCCGCCCCTGGTCCTGGGGTATTTCCTCCCAGATCTGGACCAGGACATCACTGAGCTCCTGGACAGTCTGAGGTGCAACCTGGTGGCGTCAGATGGACGAAAACATGACATCCCAGAGGTGTTCCACTGGAATTAGGTCAGGCTAGCGTGGCAATGCGTGGCAACCTTCTGGCAATGGCATGTATTGATGTGCCATCCTGGAGGAGTTGGACTGCCTGTACAACCTCTGTAGTGTCCAGGCATCGTCTCATGCTACCAGTAGTGACACTGACCCTATCCAAATACAAAACTAGTGAAAAACAGTCAGAAAAGATGAGTAGGTAAACAAATGTCAGTGGCCTCCACCTGTAAAACCATTCCTGTTTTGGGGGTCGTCTCATTGTTGCCCATTAATTTAATTAACACCAAAGCAGCTGAAACAGATTAACAACCCCCTCTGCTACTTAACTGACCAGATCAATATCCCAGGAGCTTCATTGACTTGATGTTCTACTCTGATTAATAAATGTTCCTTTAATTATTTTGAGAAGTGTACAAAAGAGTTACAATGTTGCAATGAAAGGTAACAATGGGTGGGTGCAGTTAGCGGTGCGGCCAGTAGGGGTCTCCGGCGCACCTCTCCGCGGGCAGGCGATTGTTCGGGGAGGAGGAGGAGGAGAGGATCTGGGAGAGGGATGCGGGCTCAGTAACACAATACACCCCGAGGAGGAGGAGGGCTCCGCACACAGCATGGAGGCTCGTGCCCGGCCCTGATGCCGCATCGTGCACAGCACCTCCCGGGTGCAGGCTGGCCATCCTCGCAGACTCGGCTCGGCTCGGAGGAGAGGAGATGAGCGGCTGTACGGCGGCGCTCCTCCTCTGTGCGCTGGCCTGGAGCGGGGGGAGAGGAGCGCTCTGCAAGAGCCTGACCCAGCACAATGCAGCACAGGCTCAAGGTCGGTGGGTGATGGCCGGGGACCCCCTACTGCACCCCCCCCCCCAAGATGGGGGATCCCATCCTCCTGCACCTACCAATCACCTCCCTCTGCCAGGGCTTTACCCCCTTAGTGTCTGGGGGGGGGGGGGGGGAGGTAGACCTTGGACGGTCGTTGGGTGGGTTTTACCTAAAGATGCGTGTGCCCCCCTCCCCAGGGGGGTGTGTACGGCTTTATTTCACATTGCCATATTGAACGGTTGGTTGGCCACATTGGGTGACATGCCAGGTCTATGGGCGCCTTTCCATCGGCCAGTCCTGAAGTCCTGCTTTGACTATTGCGCCTTGCTGCGTTTGGGGGTCCAAAATGTAGAGATCTGCTAATATTCTGCGTGATTCCAGTCGTTTCATTCTTCCCAGGTGAATGGAGCCTTGTATGCAGGCACCGTTCACCTAGTGGACCCAAAGAGCCCAATTTGTGGGGTGCAATATTGTTTAGGATATTGGAAGATCTTGGAGGTTGTTGGTTCAATCTCCCCCCATAGACGATTCTGTTTTTACCGATGAACCTCCAATTAGTTGTACCAATATCAGATGTTTGTATGGTTTGGGTACCCTGCGGTCACCTATATCGTTGGCGGCTTTGCTGGTCATGTGATCACCTGAGTATTACCGGAGGTGATTGTAGAGTACAAAAGGTCAAAATATATATATATTGTTGGTGTGTGGCAGAGGTCCGAGGGAGAGGTTTGTAAGACGGGAATTGTTCATGGTGTGATCTGGTAGTACAGTGGATGGGCTTGTGTCCCGTCTAATTATCTTTATTGTATTATTTGTTTTTTGTCTTTTTCTTATTCTTTTGTACCTTTTTTTGTTTTATTATGTCTTTATTTTATGTTTATTTTATCTTATTTATTTTGATCATTTTATTAGTTAGACCTTCTTATATTTTGCATGCTCTTATGAAATGTTTGGCCTAGGGGTCATATCACTCGGATGATTTTGTATTAGTGATTTTCTTTTATCATTTCTGGTCATTGTAATTATTTTCTATGGCATCGCAGACAGGCTAATTTTCCAGAGTTTGCTCAGTGGTTGAGTTTGTGTGGCAATTGTGCTGCTTTCACCCCTATGGCTTGGCTTCACATGTATTCCTGTCTGCTGCTTTTGTCGCCATTTTTTAAATCTCTTTGCCAACCAGTGTAAACCATGTGTGAGGCAGCAGGGATGCCCCCATGAAGCACATATGCCCATCACATCGACCGACTTGTCACAGACAGCTCCTTGTCTTTGTGATCAGAATCTGATGGGACAGGTTCCTGATCATGTGATCATTGTGACAGCCAATCACAGTGATCATGTGATCAGCAAGTACAACTGCCTCCCAGCATTCAGAGCCAGTTAAAGGGCCACTGGAAAAGGGGGGAGTGGCTGAAGGGTTAACATCTGATGTCGTTTTCATTATGCGGTGCAATGCATTTTTGGTTTGGCCAATGAGGATTGATATTCTGCAGTGACATCATCGTTGTAACATTCAGAAGGATCTACTTCTGGGGGCTTGAAATGTATGAATGGCACTCTGTGTGTGTTCATGGCTCAACATAGACTTCTGTGAACTTCACAGTGCATGCATGTCACATACCAATGCCATGTGAGTCAGGCGATTTGTATGGCGCTGCATGCTGCACGTGGTGGGCGATTTGTATGGCGCTGCATGCCGCACGTGGTGGGCGATTTGTATGGCGCTGCATGCCGCACGCGGTGGGCGATTTGTATGGCGCTGCGGGCCGCGCGCAGTGGGCGATTTGTATGGCGCTGCGGGCCGCGCGCGGTGGGTGATTTGTATGGCGCTGCGGGCCGCGCGCGGTGGGCGATTTGTATGGCGCCGCGCGCGGTGGGCGATTTGTGTGGCGCTGCGGGCCGTGCGCGGTGGGCGATTTGTGTGGCGCTGCGGGCCGCGCGCGGTGGGCGATTTGTGTGGCGCTGCGGGCGATTTGTGTGGCGCTACGGGCCACGCGCGGTGGGCGATTTGTGTGGCGCTACGGGCGGTGGGCGATTTGTGTGGCGCTACATGCCGCGCGCGGTGGGCGATTTGTGTGGCGCTACGGGCCACGCGCGGTGGGCGATTTGCGTGGCGCTACGGGCGATTTGCATGGCGCTACGGGCCACGCGCGGTGGGCGATTTGCATGGCGCTACGGGCCACGCGCGGTGGGCGATTTGTATGGCGCTACGGGCGGTGGGCGATTTGTATAGCGCTACGGGCCACGCGTGGTGGGCGATTTGTAGCAGCAATTGCATATAAAAATTGCTAATGCCAGGGGTTTGTACCTGGTAGTTTTATGGCTGGCCGCGCGCGGTGGGCGATTTGTGTGGCGCTGCGGGCCGCGCGCGGTAGGCGATTTGTGTGGCGCTATGGGCCACGCGCGGTGGGCGATTTGTGTGGCGCTACGGGCGGTGGGCGATTTGTGTGGCGCTACATGCCGCGCGCGGTGGGCGATTTGTGTGGCGCTACGGGCCACGCGCGGTGGGCGATTTGTATGGCGCTACGGGCGGTGGGCGATTTGTATAGCGCTACGGGCCACGCGCGGTGGGCGATTTGTAGCAGCAATTGCATATAAAAATTGCTAATGCCAGGGGTTTGTACCTGGTAGTTTTATGGCTGGCCGCGCGCGGTGGGCGATTTGTGTGGCGCTGCGGGCCGCGCGCGGTAGGCGATTTGTGTGGCGCTACGGGCCACGCGCGGTGGGCGATTTGTGTGGCGCTACGGGCGGTGGGCGATTTGTGTGGCGCTACATGCCGCGCGCGGTGGGCGATTTGTGTGGCGCTACGGGCCACGCGCGGTGGGCGATTTGCGTGGCGCTACGGGCGATTTGCATGGCGCTACGGGCCACGCGCGGTGGGCGATTTGCATGGCGCTACGGGCCACGCGTGGTGGCCGATTTGTATGGCGCTACGGGCGGTGGGCGATTTGTATAGCGCTACGGGCCACGCGCGGTGGGCGATTTGTAGCAGCAATTGCATATAAAAATTGCTAATGCCAGTGGTTTGTACCTGGTAGTTTTATGGCTATACGGGCCACGCGTGGCGGGCGAGTGTCTGGCGCTACGGGCCACGCGCGGTGGGCATTTTGTAGCAGCAATTAGTTGCAACTATAAAGTGCTAGTGCCGGTGGTTTAACAGCAGTTTGTAGCTGGTAATTGCTATAGTCACTGGCGATTTGTCGCTGTTAAAAGCCAGACTTTTGCTGCATCATTATTTTGGCCGTGGCTGCTACAAATCGCTCCCCTTCAGCAATTTTGTAGCTCAGCCGTAGAGCGAACCCTCAAACTCTATCGCTGAGCAACCATACTATAAATCCCTGCAAAATGAGTTGGCGATTCCATAGGAAATATCTCTGCTTTCCATAGCAAATTATCAGATAAAAATGAGTAAGTCGCCCGTCTGACATCGTGCTAACACGGCGATTTGGATCCAGCTGATGCATTTGAAATATTCCTGTTATTTTGTCTTTATTTCGGGAGGGAAGGCAGCTCGGTCATATGTTCTGTTTCCTTCTATTGTCCTGGTGTCATTTGCTCAGGAAACTTTGGCGCTTTCCATTCTGTGTGTGTGCGCTCTGCTCAGATGGAAACATGAGAACCTGCTAGGTCTCCCCCTTCGCAGTCATTAAAATGAAAACAGTTTTTCAGAATGCCCCTGATCCCTCCCCTCTACTCCTCATCAACAAAGAGGAGGGGGGACCCTAACAGGATTTCACTGCAGGGTCAAAGGAAATGACCCCGCTTTTTGAATCTGCAAGTTGGCAGACGGGGGTCAGGTACACGGTGATAGATTGCAGGCAGCAGCAAGCTTTTTCTTTTTGGTCTTTAAATTCTGGATTCTTTGTAGCGGCTACATTGTTTAGATTATTGCAGGTCTCTAAGGCCTCGTTCGTGGTGGCATTGACAAACCTGCAATTATATGTGTCTGTGTATATATAATTTCTAAATGCATAGAACGATTTTTTTTTTGTTTTGCTCATATAAAAAGAAAAATAATACAACATTATCATACCTACAAACAGATTGTGACGTTTGACCAAAAATTATTTATACTAGATGGTAAAGCGGGCCATACACAGTTAGATTTTTTTTTTTTTTTTCGACCTTCGTTTCCAAGGTACTCTCAGACGATTCAAACCCCCTTGCATGCTCTCTCTCACCTTATGCAGAGGTTCTGAACTCAGAAATGCTGCAGCTGAGAAGATAGTGGACCACACATGAGAGCTCACTTTTGTGACGGTAGGGGTGAGCAGTAATGGCTGGAAGTGTCTTAGCAACATCCTAGCAACACAGCAGAATGGGATGATACCATCCCTGGACGTTTTCCAGCCAGGCTTTGGGAGGTACGTAAATGACCTTCACCTATAGCAAGGGCATTATCTAACTTCGTTGGTTGGTTTTCATCTACAGGCGCCCCTTACCTTCATAAGCATTTTTTTTTGTAAAGGTGAACTAATCCATTAAGCACAGGAGAATTTGATCTGCTAAGACTTCCCTCCCTCCTAGATTGTAAGCTCCAAGGATCAGGCCCTCCTTTCCCTCTTGTATTGTTGCTGTATTGTCTCCCGTTATATTGTAAAGCGCTGAGCAAACTGTTGGCGCGATATAAATCCTGTATAATAATAATAAGACTTATCAGGGGTGTCTAACTGGCGGCCCTCCAGCTTTTGCAAAACTACAAGTCCCATCATGCCTCTGCCTATGGGAGTTATGCTTGTAACTGTCAGTCTTGCAATGCCTCATGGGATTTGTAGTTTGGCAACAGCTAGAGGGCCGCAAGTTTGACACCCGTGTGCTGAGTAATACATTATACTTTCAGATCATTTCTCCTGCATTTAAATAACCTAACCACAGCGGGCTTGTGTAAATGTAGTCTAATTAATACCAGTAATTGCCGTCAGGAGTAATTCACTAAGCTTTACACAGCGATAATGATCTTTATTTGAAGTCATGTGACTGTAGATTTTCAATCTCATTAGACTTGGCTGAAGATAACTGTCATTTTTTTTTTTTTAAAACAAGCATCCTTGTCCTGGTGTGCTGGCCTGTAATTTTAGATATTTCAGAATACCATGAAGAGCAACTGTAAATTCCATTCTCTGATGTGAGGTCAGTATTGTATGATGTCGGCTCAGACAGATGTTTGACTGTCAGTGCTACACCCACCAGGGCTGTGAATTCAAACCTGACTTCAACGGTTCTCTTACGCAATGCTGTTTTGGTTGGCAGTTATTTGAACGTTTGTGATATATTTATTTTTAAAGAAATTGCTGCTGCCTATTGGTTATCTCTTTATCTTTTTGATGATCACTAGCAGTGCTCTAATTGGTCACATCATATTTATTTATTATTTATTCCAGGTATTTATATAGCGCTGTCAATTTACGCAGCGCTTTGCACATATATATTGAACATTCACATCAGTCCCTAACCCTCAAGGGGCGTACAATCTAAGGTCCCTAACTCACATTCATACATACACATACTAGGGACAATATAGACAGGAGCCAATTAACCTACCAGCATGTCTTTGGAGTGTGGGAGAAAACCAAAGCACCCGGAGGAAACCCACGCAAGCACAGGGAGAACATGCAAACTCCATGCAGGAGACACCATGGTCAGGAATCAAACCCATGACCCATTTACTGCAAGGCAGACGTGCTAACCACTAAGCCACTGTGGCGCCCATTTGGTCATTGTTGGCATTGTGTTTCTTTTTGCTACTTATGGCATGTTGTTGCTTCTTCCGAGATTCTTAAAGTGAAAAAAACCCATTGACTTAACGGTTTCCCAAAACAGTTAGGCTCCATGTACATGAGCCTACCCTGTCCGCCGGTGTGGGAAAACGGAAATCGTGGCTACCACAGTTTTACCGCAATTTGCGTTTTCCCACAGTCGGCGATCAAATCGTTCCTATCCGATTCTTCACGTTCAGGAGAGGGAGGTTTAACCTCACCGAAAGCGGCAGCTCCTAAACTCTGCTAAAAGCCTACGTGTACATGGACGTGTGTGTGTGTGTGTGCGTGCATGGACAGAAGCTCCTAAAGTCGAGTTTAGCAGCTGCTCATGTACATGAAGCCTTAGGGCTCATGTACACGGGACGTTTGGAAAACTCTTCTGTACAATGGAAATTGACTGCTAGAAAACGTAGGTTAAAAAATGTCAGTTTAGCCGCGTTTGCATACCGTGTTTATGCGCGTTTGCGTTTAGAAGCGTTTCTAAAAGATAACCTCAAGAAAATCTTCCCAAATGCCCAGAATGCACTGAAAAACAGTACAAATTTAACTATTTCAGACATTTTGAGAGAAATAGAGAGAGCAGAAGCAGAGAGAGCAGTATGTGTTGAGATGACCTGTCTTTTCTGGTTGTATTCACTATGGATCCCATCATGAGCATAATGCGGCGCATTCTACCATTATTTCTTTCACGCAAAACCTGGAACTGACTGTGCTGGTGTACCGGATCCATTTGAGTACATGGAAAATGCTTTGCATGCATTTGTGATGCTGAAAAAAGGCTCTGGATAGCATCTGGACATGGAACAGTTAAAAAAACACTTATAAATGCGGTTAACTGCATTTACAAGCGTTTGGAACGCCGGTAAAATCTACTCCTGAACGCAAGTTTGGTGCGTTCAAAAAATGACTGTGTACATGGACACATAGGAAAACAATAGGGAGAGTTCAGGGGCTGCTGAAAAAAAACTCAAAAAGCTTCTGAACGTCAGTTTATCAGCTGCAGTGTACATGAGCCCTTACATTCAAGGCATGCTGTGAGTGATAACTCTCACAGTTGCTTGGGCTGTCAACAGAACTGTCAGGCAGTCATATGGCTGGTTTCATAGCTGATCACATGTGCACCATGACAACTGCAGATCAAACGGAGGCTAATATGGCAGCTTCCACCTTGTGAGGAGAGTTTAGTTCCGCTCTAAAGTAGACTGAAACACAAAAAGTGAATTAATATATAATAGGGATCATCTAGAATGGTATTTTGCCTCAGCATTACCCGTAATAAAATGACCCGTTGTATTTCCATTTATATGAGGGTACCTAGGAACTCCTTTGCCGCCTTTTGTGTGCATTGCTCTGCTAGGAATGCATGCAAAATCACACGCTTTACCGCAGCACACAAAAAAATGCACATCCCTTTTGCAGGCGTGCTGCAGTGATATTAATTCTTCGTGCACCTTGCTAATGGGTACAATTTTGCTTGCACAAAAACGCATGGAAGCAAAGTACCAAGAGTTTTGGCGCTTTCATGCATTGCTGTGAAATAAGTAATGCCCTAAACGTGGTATGCACTGCTGTGAAACGAGCGGAGTGCCCTAAACGTGGCATGCATTGCTGTGAAATGAGCGGAGTGCCCTAAACGTGGCACGCACCGCTGTGAAATGAGCGGAGTGCCCTAAATGTGGCACGCACTGCTGTGAAATGAGCAGAGTGCCCTAAACGTGGCACGCACCGCTGTGAAATGAGCGGGGTGCCCTAAATGTGGCACGCACCGCTGTGAAATGAGCAGGGTGCCCTATGCGTGGCATGCACTGCTGTGAAATGACCGGGGTGCCCTAAGCGTGGCACGCACCGCTGTGAAATGAGCGGAGTGCCCTAAACGTGGCAGGCACTGCTGTGAAATGAGCGGAGTGCCCTAAACGTGGCAGGCGCTGCTGTGAAATGAGCGGAGTGCCCTAAACGTGGCAGGCGCTGCTGTGAAATGAGCGGAGTGCCCTAAACGTGGCATGTGCTGCTGTGAAATGAGCGGGGTGCCTTCACTGGCGATCTGTGTTCTCCCTCCAGATTCTCCAGCCCAGAGCTGGAGAATCGGGGGAACCGCAAACGAAGCAGCGATAATTTACCTCTACTTAGTAAATGGAGTTTGACTGACTGATCTCGTACTGTAATCTCCTGAGATTATAGTAACAGCAGCCGTTTTCCTGCGTTCAAAGCGATTGTAGATCGCTTCTCTCTTCATGTGGAGAAGTGATCTACACCGCTTCATAAAAAGGCATTCAGAGGAGAACTGTCTTCTCTGAGAATGCCAGAGAACTGAGCAGCGGCCATTTACTACTGCTTGATAAAAGGACACCATGGTTGGAAGGAAAGAAAATTGCTCAATTTCCCCCATCAGTACAGTCAGTGTTGGTGGGAGAGTCCCTCCTGCAGCACTATTGTGTTTTTCCGGTGGGGAGCGCAGGGATCCTTCCTCACTGGCAAATTAGCCACCAACAGTGATCATATGGGGGTAAAAAACCTGACAGGCTGGTTGTACTGAAGCCAAGTGCCCCCATAGGCATGCAGCTTGGTATAGGGGCACTCGTGCGTGCTCACTCCAGACAGACAGAGCGCGGTTCAGCCCCGCCCTATGTTCCCTCCTCATTAGCTGTGATTGACAACAACAGGAGACCATGGCTTCCGCTGCTTTGTCTCAGCCAATGAGGAGAGAGATAACCAGGAGAGCTGCTGCACTCGTGCATATCGTTGGATCGAGATTGGGCTTAGGTATGTGTTGGGGAGGTTGGTTGGATGGGAAAATGCACACTGAAGATTGCTTTTTACCTTTGTGCATAGCGCTTTTTTTTACCTTCATGCATAGTGCTTTTTTTTATCTTTGCATAGCGCTTTTTATTTTCATGCATAGCGCTTTTTATTTTCATGCATAGCGCTTTTTACCTTCATGCATAACGCTTTTTTACCTTCATGCATAGTGCTTAAGGGTAAAACAAATCTTAATGCCTAAGCACAATTTTGCAACTTTGACATGTGATCGCAAAACCGTATATATTATCACAACTACTTTTTGCATCCAGGTGGATTATATCTTGGTTTTCAGGACAAATTGGGTTTTCATTTGGTTGTAAACGGTAATGGATATCTCCTTATTTTTTTTTTTTTAATTTTATCATCGGAAAACTGGCCCAAAAAAGTAAAAAAAAAAATAATTAAAAAAAAAAACTAGCTGTATATTTCTTGATACTACAATAACTTACCATGAACAACCCAAAATAATTTATATGTTAGTTGTTGTTTGTACCTGTAGTACAGCCCAGAAACAATAGTGCTTTTTATTTTTATTTTTTAAATCCTGTCGCTGACACTGGTACTAATTTAAAAGTTTATTTGGGTCAAGGTCAGGGTCAAAGGTCAGTATTTTTGCCCTCCACTCATCTTTATGCCCATGGAGGACCAGAGACGTCACATCTGTCCACATGTGGTTCCGGTGCCTTGTAAACAAGGCCTTTTTTTTTTTAAAGCAGTAGATCAATGTTTTCTTTGATCTAATGCTTTACATTGTAGAAGAGAGAGTGATCCCACATCTCTCCATAAAGAGGACCTGTCCCTGCATATTCCTATCACAAGGGATGCATGCATTCCTTGTGATAGGAATAAAAGTGAGTAAATTTTTTTTTTTTTTAAAGTGACAGTGTAAATTTTTTTTTAAAAAAGTTCCCCCCGTCCTATTTTGCTCACATAGTGGTGAACACATACAGTACGTAGGCTACGCCCACATATGTAAACTGCGCTCAAACCACTCGTGAGGTATTGCCACAACCGTCAGCGCAAGAGCAATAATTCTAGCACTAGACCTCCTCTGTAACTTTACACTGCTAACCTGTAGACATTTTTAAAGCGTCACCCATGGAGATTTTTAAGTACTGCAGTTTGACGCCATTCCACGAGTGTGCGCAATTTTAAAGCATAACATATTGGGTATCTATTTACTCACCGTAACATCCTCTTTCATATTTTGCAAATCAATTGGGGTATATATTGTTGATTTTTTTTTTTAATAATTAAAGTGCATTTGTTTCCCAAAAATTGCGTTTGAAAAACATTAATTTTTAAAAACTGTTTCGGTTTTAGGCCAAGTGCATCCTAAATTTTTGGATTCGGTTTCGGCACCAGAATTTTCATTTCGGGGCACCACTCGTAGAAACCCTTATGTAGTGCATTATGATTCAGGTATACCATATAACAGATTATGTTGTATTTGCTTATATAGATACTAGAAAAAGCAGCAAAATATGCGCAAAAAATGTGTCAGTACATGACAACACATATAGCATAAAAAAAGTGAGGTTGCGTCACATTTTAGTACAGCGCAACGTGTGAATCCAGCCTCAGCGTGAAGTGAACTGTCCAGACTGGAAATGAGCGCACCTTTCAAACGCAGTCCAGTGCAGGAATCGCAGGCCACCTTCAGGAGTCTGGCGTATATCCCGCTCTCTCCTGTGTGTTGACATGGCTTTGTGACCTCACCCTATAGAATGTTCTGGAACCTTTAGTGTTCCGTTAGACTTTTATTTTAATGTAGCGCTAACCCCTGCAGGCTGTGGCTGTGATAGAGGCGGGTTGCCATGGACAGGGTCTGGTGACTGGTTATGATCTGTGACAGGCCGCACTGAGCTTTGCTGGAATCAGGAAATTCTTGTGTGTTTATGAGAGGTTACCTCTGACAGCCGTCCTCTCGGGGGTGATGTACGGCATTTGTCTGTACGCTGCAGATGTGAAACGCATTTGGCGGTAGAAGCATTTGTTAGTGCCGGTGGATGGTGCTGCTTTACACCGCCGTCATTCTCCCTGTTTACCTTCACTTAGGTTTCTAGATTTCATGACATTTATTTTGTTTCCTCTATTAACAGTTATGCAGGCCATACATGGTTCGAATTCTGAACGAACAACAGAAACGTCGTTCGCTCGGTAATCTGATGGTGCCGTCATTGATTTAGAAAATTGGCCGACCGAGTCATAAAGTTCACCCCATGTAACATGCAAAACTTCTGTTCCTTCCAGGTCACAGGTCATGCGCATATTCTTTTCGGAAAAACAATCGTACGATTTCACCATCATTGAGTCGAAAATCGGTAGTTTTTCATAAATTTTCCAACATGCCCGATCACCAAAAAGGGGAGGAACCATGAAACCAACCTTGGAACCGTGAAAATCGGCCGGTGCCATTGACCCACTAACAGAGTGAAAATCGGCCGATTATTCTTAGGTCTGATTTTCGAACTAAAAAATTGGTCAACTTTCCACCCATGTATGGCCAGCCTATATTGTCTTTTAGTCCTCATGAACGTCCACGCTGGATGTTTTTACAGCGGCTGTTTTTGGCTTTTGACCCCCCCCAGCATGTTATTGTATGTATCCATGCACACATAGACTGGAATCAATGTTTTTTGGTTAAAAAAAAAAGCCAGGACTAGTTGGTTTCTAGAGTTTTTTTAGCTGTTAAAAAGTTCTAACGCTGAAAAACGCGGTAACCGTGGCAAACCAGCGTTTTGGGACTTTTTTTGACTAAAAAAAAACCCTCTAAAAAATGCAAACACAGCAAAATGCAGCTGAACACTAATTAAAAAAACGCTGAAAAACGCACGTTTTTAACATGACTCTACACAGCTAATGTTACCAGTGTGCATGAAGCCTGAGCCCTGGTTCACGCTGATGCGGTGCAGAATTCGCAGCATTTTCAGTGCGAATTCCGCACTGCATCAGAATCGCACCCCGTGCGAACCAATGCGGGTGTGTATGTTAACAACACCCTGACATCGTTCCGCAAAACGCAGTGCGGTGTGCAGAATTGGATCGCATAGGTATGAATACCCACAGATCCGATTCTAGTGCGGACCAAAAAAGGGTCCTGCGCGTTTTTTGTGCGGTGCGATTAGAGCCATATAAAATGTATGGCTCCAATCGCGCACAAATCGTATGTGTTTTGCACATGAATGAGGTGCGGTGTGAATCACATGAGTTTTAGCGCACCGCTGTATTGTGAACCGTCACTCACGGATGAGAGCTCTGACAGGAGATAATTTGCTGTATACAGGGAATTTATAATATAAATATAATTAATAAACTATCTGTGTAATAATGTCCGAAACATTCTTTCCACTTACAGTTTATATTTTTATGTACTTGGGGGGGCAGCCATTTTTTTATCATTACATATGCAAGCTTTGCTTCCTGCCTTGTAGTGCTACACTGCCTGCATAGCTGATATCTTAACCCCTTGGCGCTGGCGCCTCCCGGCCCTTTAACCACTTACCCAGAGAATCCCCCCCCCCCTTCCTGACCAGGCCATTTTTGTGTTACGGCGCTGCGTTAGTTTAACAATTGTGCGGTCATGCAACGCTGCAGCCAAATTAAATTTCCTTCCTTTTTTTCCCTGCGAATTGAGCTTTCTTGGTATTTGATCGCCTGTGTATTTTTTATTTTTTGCTCTATAACAAACAAAAAATAGACCGCCAATTTAGAGAAAAATTTTTTTTGACTTTTTGCTATTAAACGCATCCAGTAAAAAAAATTGTAAAAATCACATTTCATCATAAATTTATTCCAAAATGTATTCTGCTACATGTCTTTGCTTAAAAAATTGTCCCAATACGTGTAAATTAATTGGTTTACATGAAAGTTATAGCGTTTACGAATGGCGGAATATACTGGGATTTTTATTTTTAATAGTAATGGCGGCGATCAGCGTCTTATAGCGGGACTGCGGCGGGCATTCTGGCACTAATATCCCCAGTGACACCAATACAGTGATCAGTGCTTAAAAAAAAAAAAAAAAAGCACTGACACCGTACTAATGACACTGGGCAGGCAGGGGCTATCAAAGGGTTAACTGTGTGCTGTTTTACTAAGTGCTGTGTCTGTGTGCTTCACTGTAAGCACACTGCTCTGCACAGCCATCCAAAGCAGTGTGCACGAGCTGACAGGGAGGAGAACTATTCTGTTTACAAACAGTTCTCCCCGATGGAAATGCTCGGCAGGCACCGGCCAGGACCCGGTGATTGACAGCCGCGGCCGCGAATGGGATAGCGTTGGTAGGGCACGCGTGTGCTCTTCACGCGCACCCCCTACCTGGAGATGTAAAAATACACACACACACACACATATATATGTGAATTTGTGCACCTGTGCCGCCCTATAGCGGTATTTCTACTATATGGCGGTCGGGAAGCGGTTAAGCGGTTTCAGATGCCGAAGGGTGGGGTTTGCGATCATGTGACTGCTGTGATTGGCTGTTATAGTCACATGATCGGAAAGCTCCTGATCACAAGTAGAGATTGGGGGCACCGGTAAGTGTGCTGGGTGCGTTCTCTCGGCACAGTTCTGTTTTTCTTTGGGTACATATATATATATATATATATATATATATATATATATATATACACAGCCTCTTGGCGTTAATGCCCACCGAGAGGCCGCATATATACGTCAAGCTGGCGGGAAGGAGTTAGAGCAGCCATTCTCGGACAGGTTTCCATGGAGAGCTATGATTCCTTCAAGGATGACTGCGGGTTCTTTGAGCGATGGCGTAACCTCCCATCTGAAGATGCCTGCACAGTTCCAGGTCCAATGCCACTTGGCAGAGCCAGCACCATGACTGCAAGGGTGTCATTCTGGCCACCCCTATAAGGAAGATGGGGGGGATTCTTACCACCACCAATGGAAGGGGCGTTTTCCGAATGACCCCCAGTAGACTACACTTATCAGGGTTCCCTATAACCTGAAAATTATTGCAAGGGCTCCTCTGGGGTAAAAAGATTGAGAAAGGGCCGGTTCACGCTATAGAAACGTGTTCTGGATGTTTTCGTTTGCACATTTTCGACGTATTCTGGTGTATTTTTGACGCATTCCAGTGCGGTTTTTTATGCATTCCAGTTCATTTTTTTCCCCTTTGTTCGTCAATGTAAAAAGGGGCATGTGTGTTTTTGATGCGTTTTACTGCATTTCTGTGCAGGAAAAATGTAGCCTGTTCTTTTTTTTTTTTTCTGCAGCTGGAACAGCAAGCACTGATTTGAACTGTGACATTGACGACCATATAACCTACTTTCTGTGCGTTTTGGATGCATGAAACGCATGGAGTGTGAACTGGCCCTTAAAGTGTATCAATAGCAAAACCATCTTCCTTTAGGCTGCACACTTGAGCGTGTTTTGTAGCTTGAAGCTCCAAGAATGCTCAAACTTAAAAAATCAATTGTTCTCTATGGTCCCTGTTCACACCTGATCACAAGAACAGGCACCATAGAGAACAATTGATTTTTGTTTGAAGTTTAAGCAATTTTGCAGCTTTGAGCTACAAGACACTCAAGTGTGAATGCAGCCTTAGTGTGCCGGATTTGTAGATTTTAGCGGTGCAAAGCAGTGTTTTCTGGCCTTCTAGGATTGCAACATCACAGCTGTCCCAGCAGGCAGTGTTGTAAAAATGGCGCACTAGCATCACAAGATTCAGCGCATGCACAGACTTTACTGCAATGCATTTTCTGCACATGTTCACAAATGGCTCCGGCTGCTTATATCAGAAATTAGCCATTGTGCGCATGCGCAGAAAATCCCCGTGTGTGTACAGATGGACCGCCAGTTTGTTAGGTGCCAATATCCGTCATAATCTGACTGTACATCTGAGCACATGACGGCGTTTTGGAAGATAAAGAGGGGAAGAGAATAATGCGGCAGTAAAGTTCTGCTTTATGGCTCCATGCACACTAGCATTTTTTTTAACCCCTTGGTGCTGGCACCTCCCGGCCTTTAAGAGGGTTTGCGACACCCGGAGGCGGGGCGGCATTTAGGGTCATGTGACTACTGTGATTGGCAGTCACTGCGGTCACATGATTGGAAAGCTCTTGACCAAGTAGCAATTGAGACCTTTCCGTGAAGCGCTGATAAATGTGCTGGGGGCGCACAGGGTGTGCCGGGGGCGCACAGGGTGAGCCGGGGGCGCACAGGGTGAGCGATCTCGGCACATCTTTTGCTTGCATTGGGTATGCAAATATACGGCTGCTGAGCACCAAGGCCCGGCCTCCAAGAGGCGGCATATTTGCGTACGCTCGGCGCCAAGAAGTTAAGCACCTAGAAGCTGTTGTTAGCATTTTATTCTGCCTTTAGAAGCTAAATCGTGTTCTCCTATGTGTCCATGCACTACTTTAGGCTATTAGCAATTTTTGAGCTTCAGCGTCTAGGAGCAGAAAAAAAGTGTTTTTGGAGCGTTTTTCCAGCACAAAAAAAATGCTACTGAAACGGCTTCTTTCTAGCTTTTTTTTTTTAATTTTTAATTTTCTCTCTACGTGTACTGTAAAAATGCTACTACCAGCATTTTTTATTTAGCATTTTTTCCAGCTTAAAAAAAAAAAATGCTAATATGCATGGAGCCTAATTTATAAAGTTAATAAGTTTTTTCCCTTGATGTGGCATGTACATAAAAAGGTGTATTTAGATATTTATTTCAGGTACTTATATAGCGCTGTCAATTTATGCAGCGCTTTACACACACATATATATATATATATATATATATATATATATATATATATATTGAACATTCACATCAGTCTCTAACCCTCAAGAGGTGTACAATCTAAGGTCTCTAACTCACATTCATACATACACATATTAGGGCCAATTTAGACAGGATCCAACTAACCTACTAGCATGTCTTTGGAGTGTGGGAGGAAACCGGAGCACCCGGAGGAAACCCACACAAGCACAGGGAGAACATGCAAACTCCATTCAGGAGGCGCCATGGTTGGGAATCGAACCCATGACCCATTTACTGCAAGGCAGACGTGCTAACCACTAAGCCACTATGAAGTTAATTGCACAGTAAAACGCAGTGCAACCCATTAAAAGTCGCAGGTCAGCGCATCGTGGTGTGCAGGGCCCTATGGTACTGACAGGTTTTCTTTGATATGTTTGTATTTCACCTGTCAGCCAGGATTTCTGAGGAGCTCTTAGAAAGGGAAGTGTGAGCGTGTGGACTTTCTCCAGGGGAGGGGGAACTTGGACAAAGCTTTGTAGAACAGGTGAGAGTTCCTAGCCCTGGGCTGCATTCATCCCTCCATTGTTCTGTGTAATGGGAAAGAAGGTGAGATGGCAGTAAGAACAGGTGACTGCAGACTAGACATGAGCTCATCTGTTTGGCTGGTGGCAGGACCATTACTGTCATTTAGTGACGCACCAATATATCAATCGCTGAAAATGATCAGCCGAAAATAGGGTTATCGGTGTTTTGCTAATAGAAAGGAAAAAAAAAAAAAGGTGCAAATAATGGCCGTGTTTTTTTTTTTTTATTCTGGTGCAGCATATTTAAGTTTTTTAATTTTATATATAGATTTAATTTTATGTCCAATATATTGTCCATGATATTAATAAAAAAGTTGAATATAATACAATTCCGTAGATATATTTTTTTTTTAAAAAACTGTCCATTTCGGTTTTAAGTGCATTATGAAGAATATTTTTGAAAAAAATATATTTTTAAAAATATCTTCTTCAGGTTTTTTTTAATACATAAAAAAGTCATTTTAACATATATATTTTTACATATATTTGTAAATGCATTCCAAAGATGTAGATTTGTATTTTTAAAGACAT